>NC_142519.1:51716612-52074112 GCF_964205215.1 Stylophora pistillata
GCAAGCTCTAAAAGGGCATTATATGGAGCTGAATTTCACCTTGAAGATTTCAGATAGAAAGCCCTGCAGTGATGATATGTATCTTGAGTTTCGTGATGGATACAATGTGTCAGCCAATCTCCTTGGCAGATTTTGTGGAAGAAACATTTCTGGTGTCGTGCGATCTAGTGGACATCAAAGTAATCCTAAGAAATTCTTTACAACTTTAAGTTTTCATATTCACAACATTCTTGTAGTTTTCAGAGTGACTTTTACTCATAAAAAGACCAGTCCTTGCTTATCCTGTGTGTCAAATTGACATGCTCTTTTTAATGTGTAATGAACCTTAGAGACTACCCTTATCATGAAACTATCTCTAAAGCTCTCCCTCCCATTGCCAGTGTTAAAACAATTTCTTGCCATCAAAATACAACAGTACTACAGTTTACATCGCTAACTCTATGTATTCATTAATCATTTTTCAGCTTCCATTGACTACTGGCCATAACTTCCAGTTCCTGACTAGATCCTCACAAATTGGTCCACTTCAAGTTCCAACTGTCCACTCCACTCCACTCCAGTCCACTCGACCGCTTCCCAGCTAACACATAACAAGTCAAGGCTGACTCCTTCCAGATTGATTCTGATGGAGAAAATACAAAGATGTGGGGAATTGGACTGTTTGGGAAGATGAGACCACAAATCGAGTTTCTCTTCACTTCTTTCCAATGTCTGCTACATCTTGTTACATGCATTTACTCTGATGATCATCTGGGAATGAGTCAGTAAGAAGACACTGATGGAAGACAAACACAACAGGTCAGAGAATTCCTTGTGGGTTGGACGAGAGGGTCTATAATATAAAGCACTGGTTGAACCTCATTTTAAATTTCAGACAGAAGTCTGGGGACTTCTCGTTCGGCTTAATTTAATGTAGCTAGATAAGTTAGTTGGGTCCCCTGGGGTTGGCTGGGCCTCCCTTTTTTCTTCCCTTAATTTTAATAGGGTTCCTTTTCAGGTACTTTCGGCTTAGGTTAGGTTTCGGCTTAAGATTCTTCTTTAGACAATTTTGGCCTTGATTCTACATCACTACTGCATCAACTGTGCACATATCCTCCAGGACTACAATGGCTCTTCAACCATGGACATCAACATCCACTCTTCCGCGCTGGAGCTCCCTGCTTAGTAGCGCCTCAAATACCAATTTTATAATGTTTCACCCGATAGCAGCAATTCCATAGACTGCAATCTAGTGAAGCATTTTCAACCAAATTATATTGTAAAAATTATTGCGGCAACCCATTTTGGCCAAAGGTTCAACCAGACATCGATTTAGTTACTATATATTTAACTGGATAAACTAGGCCATTCAACTGGGAAATGTGCTCATTTGCCACTTCTATCATGTTTAGTGGTTTAACTCCAGTTGAAGCCGCTTGTCAAGGCTTCATTTAGTGGGAAACAGGGAACTGCACACACCAGCTTAGGTCACAGAGAAAATAAACTAGGCTAAGTGTATGCTGTATTTTGACAGCATAATAGCTGTCAGTCCAAATTGCGAGCCAATTAAGGTCGAAAATACAACACATCAACCAACATCATGGAGCAAAAAAGGAATCACAATGGAGAGGAGACAACATAATATAGTTTTAAGAAATGGCCCATTATTAATATTTGCTTTTCAATCATACATTAAGCCAATTGTTTGACGAGTCAGCTTACACGCTGTCACCCAATTTTGCAAAATCAACTCCTCACTCAACATCCCAGCCTCGTGTGTACAGCAACCAACCCACAGAAAGGTAGGGTAAGGTCTGCCAGATGTCACCAGGTGAGTGGGTTTTATTTTCTTCCGAGTTCGGCTTTCAGTTTCAAATTCACTTCGGCTATCACTCCGGCCTTCCATTTCAACACCTATTGGCATCTAATTTACCGTATATAGGCTTGGTAACGACCTTGAATCGTTAGCTGGCTACCATCTGGGACACCATTAATGTTCTAATCGGGATGTCAACATTTACTGACACAAGAACACTTGAGGTTTCCACAGATGCTAAATTTTTCATATAGGAAAGCGCATCCTACCCTAGACGATTAACTCATAAAACGATTCATGTAACATTTTCAAAAATAAAAAATCGCAAAACTCTGTGTTTCTGTGTCTTACTCTGAAATAAATTGGCTACAAAGTACAATTAAACATAACACTGACTAATACCACATTTTTTTTCCAGAAAGAAGGTAAGTGCTACTAACATCTTTTATTTCAGGATTTCTGGGCCCATTTGGAAGCAAAATTGCACCCAACTTTTCTTCTAGGGCAGCATGAAGAAGCTCATTTTCGGGGGCAAATGTGCTTTGTGGCAGTTGAATGACCCTCGCTCTGTTTGAGAAACCACTTTAAGTGAACTTTCAGAGACTAGCTCATTTTCGGGAGCTAACATTTCCACTTCGATAAAAGATGATATTACTAACCGTTACTAATTCCAGGAAAGATGATGCTGTAGCTGATCTCATGGACCAGTTAAGATAGATATGAAGAAGAGAACTCTATTCATCTCAAGCTCTTTCTGCAGATGGTAAGTTGCAGTTGACTGTAGCTTTGTGTGTGTACATAACAGCATGCATGCTTTGGTGTTTTCAGGTCGTCTTTTTAGTGAGATCATCAACAGAAGGCTATGGAAAATCAGGTAAAATATAACAAAAGCATAAGGATATTTGTAACCATTTTACCTGCTAATAGAAAATTCAGATTTCAAACAGTTGAATACCTTTAAGGGGTAAATTATGCAACAAGTTAATTAACAAAGCATTTAAAGGCAGTTTTTCAGAATAGATTGACGGAGTATTGGTCTCATTTTAAAAAATGATTCAAGCTTTTTAGGGGGCATTAAGACACTAGAGAAAATTCAGTTACTAAGTTATCAACAGTTAGCTTAAAAAAAACCAAATTATCCAACTAGTCAATCACGTGCAAAAAGTTCAAGTACACTTGGCATGCTGTAGAAGGAAATCTCTTATTAAACCTTTGCATAGTTTTAATCTTACTAGGCCCTTTGCAACTAGAGAGAAAATGGTTAACTTGAAATACAACAATACAGCTGCTTACTACCCAGAAGAAACCAGCCTACAGGCCTTAAAACACCATGTCCCTTCTCTGGATCAACTACAACTATACGAAGTCCATCAAGCACCACCTAGTCCTTCACTTCAACCCCTGTGGAAGGCAACAAAATTAAGCCCAAGAGGCAAGAACTAGTATAATAAGTCCTTCCGTCTCCCCTTTAGAAGACCAACAAGACTTAAGACTAGGAGGGAAACTGGAACCTTTATCCCTCCTTACAGCTTCTATGGAAGACAAAAACACTTAAAGCTACAAGGCAAGAACTGCAAATGTTAGACCTCTACTTCAGCTCCAATGCAGAATAACAAGACTTGGACGCTAGACATGGAGTCTTGAGTCTTTCGTTTCAGCTCCTTCCGAAGACATCAACAGTTAAAGTTTCCAGACAAGAAATGGAATATTTTAGTCCTCTACTTCATTTTCACTGAAGACAACAAGACATCAAGCAAAGCAGCAAGAAATGAAATAGTTAGTCCTTCAATTCAGCTCCTAAGAAAGACAACATTACTTCAGCTCCTATAGACCACAGCAACACTTGAAGCTATTAGGCAAGAAATGGAATACTTCAGCTTCTATATAAAAAAAAAACAAGACTTGAAGCAAAGAGGCAAGAACTGGAATGTTCAGAACTTCACTTTAGATCTTATAGAAGAAGACTCTTGAAGTTACGAGAAAAGAGTGCCTTGTTTACTCCTTTACTTCACCTCATAAATGGGAGGGAACACAGTTGAAGCTAAGAGGCAAAGCCTGGAATATTTAGTCTTTTACTACAAGTCCTTTGGTAGACAGACAAGACTTAAAGATAAGAAGCAAGAACTGGATAATGTAGTCCTTAACTTCAGTTCCTTGAGAAGACGAGAAGACAAGACTTGAAGCTAAGAAGCAAAAGCTGGAATGTCCAGTGGTTTCAATTGGCTCCTACAAAAAAGAATGCTGCCAAAGTATTACAAGGAAAATCTATGGACCCTATTGTGTTGTACCTCTACTTGTTATATCCCTACCTGAAATTCTTTCTCTAACAAGGTTGCTAGGGTCTGTAGTTATCTTCCTTAATGACCGCTATCTTACTGAAATAGACTCTATCCTCTTGTTCTATAAATATTGATTTCATCTCTGTCATTTCTCCCTTTATAACAGCCAAATAAATCTTTGCCAGTATGGAATACTATTCCATTGTTTAAAAGCTTTCTTTTACATTCTCACATGTGCAGCTCGCTTTCAAGGGAGCAACTGCTGACAGAAATTATTGCAGACTGATAAGCCTCTCACTGCCAAGGTCTCGTGGAATAATACTCTTCACTGTCTGCCAGTTTTTATGATGTTAGCTTGGAGAATTTGGTTTTGGATCAACTAATAATTCCCTGGTTGATATGTTTCTTTATTCCTCATCACCTGTCTGCTTGATATTGTGTTGATAATGTAAGGAAAATTCTGTCCTGGTCACTCATCAGAATTAAAAAGAGATAAATTAGCTTCTAGATTAAGTACAGTGAGCTGTACAAAACCACCTTATACGATGTACATGTACATCCCCAGCACTTTCTTCAAAGTGCTTACATGTTTTATCGCTATGAGCCAAAGATCTGCAATTCCAATTTGCACACATAGCAATAAAGATCTGCATCAGGTTTCGTAGTGAGTCATCACAAAAGCTCCAACAAAGTTTTCGGCAATCATTCTAAGTGATTGACCTTGTAACGGTTCTTAAACCAGCTACTACATATCCCAACATAATTATTCTCTCTATAAGCGCTAATTACAAAGTACTGACATGTAGTTCCAAGGATGGCCATGCTGATTTTCACCGTACGAATCAAGCCGTCTTTTCCAGGAAGCAGTCTTTCAACTCTTCCCATCGGCCACTTTCCTCTCGACACCTTGTCTTCAGAAATCAGCATTACATCTCCAATCTTGAGGGCTGGTTGTTCATTCACCCACTTCTTTCTGACGGATAACTGTGGCAAGTACTCTTCCCGCCACCGTTGCCAGAAATGGTTAATAAGCTTCTGCTGGTACAGATATCGCTGCCTCGTTGTGCTTTTGTTTGCTGAAATTTCATCTACGAAGTTCGGTAAGCTAAACAGGGATCTTCCAATAGCAAGATGAGCTGGTGTTATAGGCGTTAGATCTCTTATGTCGTCACTTACTGTGGTGAGCGGTCTCGAGTTAATAACGGCTTCAATCCTGGCAAGGATGGTGGCAAACTCTTGATAGGACAACAGCGCTTTGCCCAAGATCTTGCGAAGAGGTTCCTTCACTGAACGCACCAGCCTTTCCCATCAGCCACCATGCCAAGGAGAGCGCTCGACGATGAACTTCCACTTGATTCCCTTGGAGGTCAATTTGGCCTGGAGCTCTTCCTGATCTATCCTGTCCCACAATCCTTTATTGTCAGATGACCCTTGTGTGAACAACTGTTGGATCTCACGGTCAGCGCATTTGAACGTGTTCGCATTGTCAGACCAGATGGTTCTACAGAGCCCTCGTCTACTGATCATACGAAGAAATGCCTGAAAGAACTCTTTAGTGGACAAGTCATCCGTAAGCTCTAGATGGGTCATGCGGGAGGAGGCACAAGTGAAGTTGCATATGTAAGCCTTTTCTGGGGAGGCACTCCCTCGTATGAACAATGGCCCTGCAAAGTCTACACCAACGTGAGTGAAGGCTGGAGACAATGACACCCTCTCTGATGGCAATGGCGCCATTTTCTGTGAACATGGACCAACTCATTGACGTCGACAAACAAGGCACTTTTCCAGGATTCTTTTACTTCACGATGTCCCTTGGTGAGCCAGATCTCTTGTCGTAGAACCGAAAGAGTGCCCTCAGGTCTAGCATGAAGTAGCTCCTTGTGCACACTTTGTATGATTTTCTCAACTACCGCATGCCTATGTGGTAAGAGTATTGGATGTTTGGTACCCTATGGCAAGTCTGAGTGCTGTAATCTACCTCCTACCCGCAGCAAGCGATCTCTCTTGTCGTAATAAGGGTCCAATTTTAATATAGCACTGGTGTTTGCTAAAGGAAGGTCCTCCTCCAGCCTTTCATACTCTGCTTGGTACACCTCTTGTTGTATCTCCCGGTACCACCTCAACTTGGCATCTTGCAGCTCCTCGGCTGACAGCTCTTTAGAACCTACACTTATTCCTGACTTAAAAGCTCGAACACCTCAAAGAACAAATGCTGTTACCCGGATTAGTGTCAGCCATTGCTCATATCGAGTTGGATCAATTACTGGTTCCATAGTAATCAACGCGCACGTTCCTGTCACCCTTTGTTTTCTTTCTTTCTCCACAGACTCAGTCAATTCGTTTGGCGACTCTCGTTGTTCAGGCAGGCATTGAGAAGATAACCAGCAAGGTCCACTCTACCACAACTTGCTATCAGCTAAGACCTTTACAAGCACTCCACGTGTAAGTCAGCAGGATTGTCCTCCCCTGAACAATGTTTCCAATTGTGGGGGTCCCATGTGGACTGAATCACAGCCACGCGGTTTGCTACAAATGTCTTCCACTGGCTACTTGCACCTCTGATCTACTGAAGAGTTACCATGCTGTCAGTCCAGCACACTACCTGCTCTACTTTGAGTGTTAACGTTAGGGATTCTACAACAAACCTCAGCAATCTTGCGTTAACAACAGCTGCAAGTAACTCTAATCTCGGTAACGATACAGCCTTTGCGGCAGCCACCCTTGACTTGGACATGACAAGATGTGTTAACGCATGGCTGGTTTAATCCAAGCACTTGATATAGACTGCCGCACCGTATGCCTTAGGTGAAGCATCACCGAGGCCATGGAGCTCTATTCTAGAACTTGATCCAATGTTTTCCATGAAATAGCGGGGAATGGTGATACAACTTAACTGTGAAAGTCCCGATTTCCACGACCTCCACTGCTTAGCAATATCCTCATCTAACTGCTCCTCCCACTGTAAACCCCTCTGCCATAGTTCTTGGAAAACATTTTCGCTCTGATTGTAAATGGTGTGATTAGTCCCATGGGTCAAAAACCCTCGACGCAGTGCTCAACAGACTTCTCTTCGTTTCAGGGTCACGAACAGCCAGCGTACTTGGTGGCACGTTAAAGAGGAAGCAGTCAGTTAGTGTATTCCAACATATTCCCAGTGCCTTGAGTGGTTCCCTTGCATTGAAATCAACAGTACTGGACTCTGCCTGATCTTGCTCTGCAATGTGGCTAAGGACCTTCTTCGAATTACTGGCCCACTTCGTCAGATTAAATCCACCTCGTTCCATCATCGCACTTAAGGACTGCTGTAACTTCACTGTATCTTCAACATCATCAGCACCACTAAGGCAGTCATCCACGTACATGTTCGACAGGACTTTCCTTGATGCATCAGGGAACTCTTCACTGCATTTCTTCGCATGGCTTTGAACTGTGGCAATGGCCAGGAATGAACTACAATTAACACCAAATGCTAACCTTTGCAGCTTGTACACTCCCGGTGGTTTATCACTTTGTAGACCCCTTCAAAGATATCGTAGAGTGTCCTGGTCTTGTTCGTCAACCTTGATCTGGAGGAACATCTTTTCAACATCATCCATAAGTGCAATCCTACGTGCTCGGAATCGAAGTAATACTGATACCAGGTTAGGTTGAAGTGCTGGCCCTGACAGAATACAGTCATTGAGAGATACCTCATGCTCGTCACATGCTAAAGCATCAAAAAGAACACGGCATTTTGTAGTTTTCTTGTCCTCTCGAAAGACTGCAAAATGAGATAAATACCTGACCTTCTCGTTATCATCAACAGCTTCCTTTACTTCTACAGCAAATCCCTTATCTACGTATTGGTTGATGGTATCCTTGTAAGCATTGGCTTACACTGGGTTTCGTCTAAGCTGTCTTTCGACACTCTCAAGTCTATTGGCAGCCTGGAGGTAGTTTGACTTGAATGGCAGAGCATCGCTTTTCCATAACAGCGGTACTTCATAACGCTCACCATCAAACTTCAGTCCCTCGTTGAAATGTCTAACACACTCTTCTTCCTCTAAGGACATGGGTGTATTCCTTTTATCTACAATTCCAATAGATTCCAGCTCCCAAAACTGCTTAAGAATGTCTGTAACTGGATCAATGCACACGGTAGACAGCATGGATTGAGTGTTCTTGGAAGGAAGACCCTCAATGGGTCCTCCTACAATCCATCCAAGTGTTGACTCTATTGCAGTGGGAGCATGAGTGGTTTCCCCTTTCTTGCATTTACCACTCATAAACGAAAAGTGAAAGCCTGCCCCTATCAAAATATCGACGTTAACTGGTCCACGAGGGTACGAGTCGGCAAGTATCAAGTTCCGCAGATGGGGATAATCTTCTAGCCTGAGCTGCACTGGTTCTAGCGGTGTGCAGATTTTTTCAATGGTGAGGGCCTCCATGCTAACTGGCGTTGAAACGTTTTCTTGAACAGAGGCAAGTGAGAACCTGACTTTCTCCATTCTCTTCGTTTGACTGGTTTCTCCCCCTAACATGGATACACTAAGGACCTCAGAAGGTCTATGAGGGGCAAATGATTTGGCAGCCTTCTTGGTGATGTAAGACCTCTGGCTTCCTGAGTCAAACAAAACCCTTACAGGTGCTCTCTGGAAATCGTCTGAAACCAGCATGGCTGTCCCAATCTGTAATAAGGTTTGTTGCATCTTGGAGTTGTACGACGCCACGAATCCACTTAACGTTGTATGTCCCTTTTCTTCCATGGTAGGATCCCAGTCACCATGAAGTATATTGTGATGACGCCGGCCATATCCTTCAACTTTGCACTTGAGTTGGCGGCAGACTGAAGAATAGTGGAAAGTATTTGCAGGCTTTAAACAGTTAAAACACAGCCGGCTCTCCCTTACTAACTGCCAACATTTGTCAACTGACTTTCGCTCAAGCTCTGGACATTTAAATATTTCATGTCCCTGCTCCTTACACACATGGCAAGCTGCATAACTTCTCCGATTTGTCTCACTTGCTAGTAGAGCGGCTGCTGAAAACACTTTCTCCCGGATGTTCCTTGCCCCAGCTCCATCCTGTCCTGTCCCCCACTTCCTCTAGCTGTCCCACCATTCTCACCAATCATACTAGCATTCCTTTTTCCGGCCTCCTTGGAAATCACTTGTTTATTCAGGAACTTGAAGAAAAGTTCAAGATCAACACTTTCTTCGTTGGTGTCAGTTAGTTCTAATTCCCATTTCTCGGATAACTCAGGTGGAAGTTTGGTTTCCAATATTGGAAGGATACAAGAATGGGTCATTGGCTTTTCGCCTAGGGCCTCCAGTGCTCTAATCCGATTCTTTAGAGTATCATGGAGATCTCGCAAAAACTCTACTCCCTTGTTTGACCTTGGTAGCTGGACAATTGACTTGACTAGAGATGAAATAATTATTCTTTTCCTACCAAAGCGATGTTTCAGAGCATCAACAGCATGCTGATAATTAGCACTAGTGACGTCAAATCCTTCGATTGTATGATAAGCAATCCCTTCAAGCACTGAACGCAGGTAGGTGAACTTTTGAACAGCTGGCACATTGTCATTATCACGAATAGCAACCTCCAATTGGTCCCAAAAAAATTTGAAATTTTAAAACATCTCCATCAAACTTGGGTAACTCAAGTTTTGGTAATTTTAAATGTGACTGTTTGTGCTCCGCTGAACCCGAAGCAGTTTGTTCGTCTACCTTGGAAACTTCCTGAATAGATATATACTCTTGAGCTATGTATAAAGCATTATCAATAACTCGATAGTCAATCCACCCTTGAGCTTTTTCAGCTACTTCATCATCAGAAATAAGAGCAATCATTTCCTCTCTTACCTCACTGCAACTCTCCATGTAACCATTCAACTTTTGAACACGATTTTCCATTCTTATGACGTTGTTGCTGGGACTTTTGCTTGTCTCAAGTATTACTTGTATCACAGCATTAATGTCCATCTTGAGGATCATTTCTTTCCTTATTAACAACCGAAAATTACTTAACTGATGATTAGGAGACTGTGACGACAAAAGTTCACCAGTTGATGCTGCAGGCACGTTGTCAGCTGGCAAGGCCTGTTTAGAGCCTGTATGAGTCGATCCCTTACTTTTGTTTTGCAAAGATGGAGGATTAGATTCTTGTTGTTTTATAGCAACGATATGTCGAGCCATGAGAGCTGATTTCTTTCCTTTTGCCGGTAATCCTCACCTTTGTAACTCGGCTTTGACCTGGGAAAGAGACATTTCACTTACAATTTCCTCCGCTGACGATGCACAGTTGTCTGCCATATTCAATCCTGTAATCGTTTATCTCGATGTTTACTTTTCTGCTTAGTGCTTTGCTTCCCCAAAGGTTTCTCAGATCCGGCTCCGAAGGACCATAATGTTTTGTTCAGACTACTAAATAACTTCAACTTTCGACAACGGTTTAAATCACTCCTTTTAATCCAACGAAAAGACTGCCAACTTCAAGCGGAAAGCACACTTTCCTATATCCCACAATACTAACACAACAAAAATGTCCTTAGTAGGGTGGTCTCATCACAAGTCCAGTCTCACTGGAGGGGCGTGATATCCTCCCACGGCAGGTCCGGGCCAGAACAACCACCAAACAAAGAAATATAAAAGATTTCAAGGCCTGATTAACAGCTTTACAATAGATCATCCAATTTAATACAAGACATGCTTTGCCGTAACGACAAAGGACAGACTTAAAATCAACTGAGGTGAGTATCACTTAAAACTTTAGTGGGATTCAAACCCATAACAGTTGCAACAATGAAAACAAAAACAAAAAAAGGTTAAAGATCTTTTGGTCTCAGTGGGATTCAAACCCATTCAAGTAAGTGCTAAAAGCCTTTAGGCAAGACTGTGCACTAGTGCAACTGTAACCAAGGCAGAACTAAATGAATGCTGCTGATGAAGACAGTCAACAGCCCAGACACATATCATGAAGAGATCAATCATCACAACATCCCAAAGTCAGCCACAAGGAAACTACACTGGACAAGCAGATTTAAGGTGGGTAGATGACTATAGCATTGCAACAACCTCGTATTTGAACAGGCAGCCTCTCAGGACAAAGTTCCCTTGTGCTTAACAAAGAGTTTTGAAGATCCCAGCCAAGTTTCCATTTGTGTCCCAATGAAAGTATTCCTAAGGAATTCCTTACAACTTTAAGTTTTCATATTCACAACATTCTTGAAGTTTTCAGAGTGACTTTTACTCCTAAAAAGACCATTCCTTGCTTATCTTGTGTGACAAATTGACATGCTCTATTTTGTGTGTAAAGGAAACCTTAGAAACTACCCTAGTCATAAATTTCTCTCTAATGCTCTCCCTCCCATTGCCAATGTTCAAAAAAATTTCTTGCAATCAAAATATTACAGTACTACAGTTTATATCGCTAACTCTACATATTCATTAATCAATTTTCAGCTCCCATTGACCACTGGCCATAACATGCGGTTCCTGACTCAATCCTCACAAACTGGTCCACTTCCAGTTCCAAATGACCACTCCACTCCACTCCAGTCCACCCCAGTCCAGTCTGACCTAGTCCGTTCCAGTCACCTTTCCTTTTCCCACTGCTTCCCAGCTAACACATAACAAGTCAAGGCTGACTCCTTCCAGATTGATTCTGATGGAGAAAATACAAAGATGTGGGGAATTGGACTGTTTGGGAAGATGAGACCACAAATCGAGTTTCTCTTCACTTCTTTCCAATGTCTGCTACATATTGTTACATGCATTTACTCTGATGATCATCTGGGAATGAGTCAGTAAGAAGACACTGATGGAAGACAGACACAACAGGTCAGAGAATTCCTTGTGGGTTGGACGAGAGGGACTATAATATAAAGCACTGGTTGAACCTCATTTTAAATTTCAGACAGAAGTCTGGAAACGTCTCATTCGGCTTAATTTAATGTAGTTAGCTAAGTTAGTTGGGTCCCCTGGGGTTGGCTGGGCCTCCCTTTTTTCTTCCCTTAATTTTAATAGGGTTCCTTTTCAGGTACTTTCGGCTTAGGTTAGGTTTCGGCTTAAGATTCTTCTTTAGACAATTTCGGCCTTGATTCTACATCACGACTGCATCAACTGTGCACATATCCTCCAGGACTACAATGGCTCTTCAACCATGGACATCAACATCCACTCTTCCGCGCTGGAGCTCCCTGCTTAGTAGCGCCTCAAATATCAATTTTATAATGTTTCACCCGATAGCAGCAATTCCATAGACTGCAATCTAGTGAAGCATTTTCAACCAAATTATATTGTAACAATTATTGCGGCAACCCATTTTGGCCAAAGGTTCAACCAGACATCAATTTAGTTACTATATATTTAACTGGATAAATTAGGCCATTCAACTGGGAAGTGTGCCCATTTGCCACTTCTATCATGTTTAGTGGTTTAACTCCAGTTGAAGCCGCTTGTCAAGGCTTCATTTCGTGGGAAATAGGGAGCTGCATTCACCAGCTTAGGTCACAGAGAAAATAAACTAGGCTAAGTGTATGCTGTATTTTGACAGCATAATAGCTGTCAGTCCAAATTGCGGGCCAATTAATGTCGAAAATACAACACAACCAACATCATGGAGCAGAAAAGGAATCACAATGGAGAGCAGACAACATAATATAGTTTTAAGAAATGGCCCAGTATTAATATTTGCTTTTCAATCATACATTAAGCCAATTGTTTGACGAGTCAGCTTACAGGCTGTCACCAAATTTTGCAAAATCAACTCCTCACTCAACATCCCAGCCTCGTGTGTACAGCAACCAACCCACAGAAAGGTAGGGGAAGGTCTGCTAGATGTCACCAGGTGAGTGGGTTTTATTTTATTCCGAGTTCGGCTTTCAGTTTCAAATTCACTTCGGCTATCACTCCGGCGTTCGATTTCAACACTTATTGGCATCCAATTTACTGTATATAGGCTTGGTAACGACCTTGACTCGTTAGCTAGCTACCATCTGGGACACCATTAATGTTCTAATCGGGATGTCAACATTTACTGACATAAGAACACTTGAGGTTTCCACAGATGCTGAATTTTTCATATAGGAAAGCGCATCCTACCCTAGTCGATTAACTAATAAAACGATTCATGTAACAATTTCAAAAATAAAAAATCGCAAAACTCTGTGTTTCTGTGTCTTACTCTGAAATAAATTGGCTACAAAGTACAATTAACATAACATTGACTAATACCACATCTTTCCAGAAAGAAGGTAAGTGCTACTAACATCTTTTATTTCAGGATTTCTGGGCCCATTTGGAAGCAAAATTGCACCCAACTTTTCTTCTAGGGCAGCATGAAGAAGTCCATTTTCGGGGGCAAATGTGCTTTTTGGCAGTTGAATGACCCTCGCTCTGTTTGAGAAACCACTTTAAGTGCACTTTCAGAGACTAGCTCATTTTCGGGAGCTAACATTTCCACTTCGATAAAAGATGATACTACTAACAGTTACTAATTCCAGGAAAGATGATGCTGTAGCTGATCTCATGGACCAGTTAAGATAGATATGAAGAAGAGAACTCTATTTATCTCAAGCTCTTTCTGCAGATGGTAAGTTGCAGTTGACTGTAGCTTTGTGTGTGTACATAACAGCATGCATGCTTTGGTTTTTTCAGGTCGTCTTGTTAGTGAGATCATCAACACAAGGCAATAGAAAATCAGGTGAAAAATAACGAAAGCATAAAGATATTTGTAACCATTTTACCTGCTAATAGAAAATTCAGATTTCAAACAGTTGAATACTTTTAAGGGGTAAATTTTGCAACAAGTTAATTAACAAAGCATTTAAAGGCAGTTTTTCAGAATAGATTGACGGAGTATTGGTCTCATTTTAAACAATAATTCAAGCTTTTTGGGGGATATTAAGCCACTAGAGAAAATTCAGTGACTAAGTTATCAACAGTTCAAGTACACTTGGCATGCTGTAGAAGGAAATCTCTTATCAAACCTTTGCATAGTTTTAATCTTACTAGGCCCTTTGCAACTAGAGAGAAAATGGTTAACTTGAAATACAACAACACAGCTGCTTACTACCCAGAATAAACCAGCCTACAGCCCTTAAAACACAATGTCCCTTCTCTGTATCAACTGCAACTATACGAAGTCCATCAAGCACCACATAGTCCTTCACTTCAACCCCTGTGGAAGGCAACAAAATTAAGCCCAAGAGGCAAGAACTAGTATAATAAGTCCTTCCGTCTCCCCTTTAGAAGACCAACAAGACTTAAGACTAGGAGGAGAACTGGAACCGTTATCCCTCCTTACAGCTTCTATGGAAGACTAAAACACTTAAAGCTACGAGGCAAGAACTGCCAATTTTAGACCTCTACATCAGCTCCAATGCAGAATAACAAGACTTGGACACAAGACTTTATTTAGTGGGAAATAGGGAACTGCACACACCAGCTTAGGTGACAGACAATAAACTACTTGTAAAATTGTTTGATAGCATAACAGCTGTCAGTTTAAATTCTGGATAAAATAGAACACATCAACTAACATTATGGAGCAGATGAGGAGTCACAATGGAGAGGAAACCTCATATTAGTCTTAAGAAATGGCCCAGTTAAAATATTTGCTTTTGGTTCATACATTAAACCCATTGTCTTAAAAACTCGGCTTCCAAGCTGTCTTCAAAATGTTGGGGAATAGAATACTCTTCTCTTTAGAAATTGGATCACAGAGGCCTGATGTGTGCAGCAACCAACCCTTACAAAGGTAGGGCAAGGTCTCCAAGTTGTCACCAGATGGGTGTGTTTTATTCTATTCCGAGTTCGGCTTGCAGTTTGAAATTCCCTATGGCTATCATTCCGCCTTTCGATTTCAACATCAATTGGCATCAAATTTACCGTCTAAGAGCTTGATAACGACCCTTACTCGTTAACTAGCCAACCTCTTAAACCTGATCGGGGACACCCTGAGTGTTCCAATCGGGGTGTTGACATTTACTGACACAGGAACACTTGAGATTTCTGCAGATGCTTAATTTTTCATTTAGGAAATTTAAAGTGCATCCCACCCTTAGCAAGAATTTAACAAGCAACTGATGGTAATAATTTATTTTCAAAAAGTAGAGAGAAACAACCTGTGTGTCTGTCATTCTTCTTCAGAAACCTACCTTCAGACTTTAACCACAAGATTACTAATTTATTTACTTTTCAGGGATTTAATTCTAGCAGCTCAGAGCCCATTTTTTGGAGCAGACCTGAAGATTGATGGTTCATAACAACAAAAAATTAATGTGTCACGAAAATATACACATGCAAATTCATTGAAAACTTAAGAATGATGTTCATAGAAAAATAAATTAAAAAAGACTGTCTCTCTGTGTGTCACTTTCTTAGAAAGTCATAGTTACTAACAACTAACTTTTTTCAGGAACAAGGTAAGTGCCATTATTTGGGGCTGACACTTAATTTATTGCATTTTTTTTTCAGGACATGATAAGTGTACTAGCCTATTTTGGTTGCACCATCATTCTCTTACAAATACATACATCATTTTACTTGTTATTAATCACTATGTTAACAAACATTTCTTCAAACAGCAAAAAAGGTGAGTGCTACTAATGCCTCCAACATGTACGTGCAGATATCAGTGGATAATCATCAAGTTATTAGTCAGTATGTTCTCAAACATTTTTTTTAATAGCATTAAAGGTGAGTATCAATAATACTTCTTATATGAGTCTAAAACCCATCATGTTCCTAATCAGTATGTTCTCAAACATTTTTTTAAACAGCAAATAAGGTGAGTATCAATAATACTTCTTACATCAGTCTATAACCCATCATGTTCCTAATCAGTATGTTCTCAAACATTTTTTTAAACATCAAATAAGGTGAGTATCAATAAATATATCTTATTAACCAAGTGCGAGGGCCGTACTGGGAGAATATCAGCCTGAGATCTTGACAGTATGGACCGAGTGCAGCGAGGTCCGTACAACAAAGCTTGAAGGCGGATATTCTTCCAGTACAGTCCTGAGGAAGCCTGGTTAATAGGAGATTTATTATAAGACTGAAGTTCAAAGGGACACAAGTGCGGTATCATTCAGGACCATTCGGGATAGTGCCCGGTCCAATACTTAGAGAATATTGACCGGCAATAGAGCATTTTGATTGGTTGATTTTAGTTATTAGCCCTCTGACTGCCCGAGTCGTGTAATAATACTTCTTATATCAGTCTATAACCCATCATGTTCCTAATCAGTATGTTCTCAAACATTTTTTTAAACAGCAAATAAGGTGAGTATCAATAAATATATCTTATTAACTAAGTGCGAGGGCCATACTGGGAGAATATCAGCCTGAGATCTTGACAGTACGGACCGAGTGCAGCGAGGTCCGTACAAAAAAAGCTTGAGGGCCGATATTCTTCCAGTACAGTCCTGAGCAAGCTTGGTTAATAGGAGATTTATTATAAGACTGAAGTTCAAAGGGACACAAGTGCGGTATCATTCGGGATAGTGCCTGGTCCAATACTTAGAGAATATTGACCGGCAATAGAGCATTTTGATTGGTTGATTTTAGTTATTGGCCCTCTGACAGCAAAAATGGTGAGTATCAATAATACTTCTTATATCAGTCTTAATAACCCATCATGTTCCTAATCAATATGTTCTCAAACATTTTTTTAAACAGCAAAAATGGTGAGTATCAATAATACTTCTTATATCAGTCTTAATAACCCATCATGTTCCTAATCAGTATGTTCTCAAACATCTTATTAAACAGCAAATAAGGTGAGTATCAATAATACTTCTTATATCAGTCTATAACCCATCATGTTCCTAATCAGTATGTTCTCAAACATTTTTTAAAACAGCAAATAAGGTGAGTATCAATAATACTTCTTATATCAGTCTATAACCCATCATGTTCCTAATCAGTATGTTCTCAAACATTTTTTTAAACAGCAAATAAGGTGAGTATCAATAATACTTCTTATATCAGTCTATAACCCATCATGTTCCTAATCAGTATGTTCTCAAACATTTTTTTAACAGCAAAAAAGGTGAGTATCAATAATACCTCTTATATATTCTATAACTCATCATATTACTAACCATGCAGTATGTTCTCAAACATTTTTTTAACAGTAAAAACGGTGAGTGCTACTTATGCCTCTTATTTCTATTTCTCATCAAAACAAGGTTAGTCATGGTAACATTTTTATATTGGGAGCTTGAAGTCTTATTTCCAGGGCAAACAAGTAGATTAAAAACAGGAAAAAGATTTCAGACTACAGACAAACAAACAAACAAATTCTTATTATTTTTGCAGCTCAGACACTCATTCTCAGCCAATTCAAAAGGTAAGTAAGCTTAGCTGTTACAAATACAGTATGCAGAACAGCCTGAAGGCTTCAGTTAGTTTCCAGGAAATCTGATCATTTGAAATCACCAAAATAAACCAGAATCAATTCACAGATCCTATCCAGGTCAGCATTGAACCCTTTACCTCAAGGAAATTATTAACATATAACTCTCCCAAATAATATCTCTACAATATCCAGCAAACAGGTAATGAGAGCAACCAAACTTGTCAGATAGAAGTTGTTAGGCAAAGGAACTTAAATAAAACACTTATAACACTCTTGAAATATATAGAGACTGCACAAATCCCAAAATGGCATATAATTCTTGTTCTGGTTATACCCCTTTGACAGCCTATCAGACCAGTCATGAGTATTCTGAATGTGTGCTGAACAGTCCTTAGCAGCTAGAAAGCCCCATGCTTGAAACAAAAACTTAAAGGTTGGTCCTTTCTATTTGAGTTTTTAGGATGTAAGTTGCACTACAAGAATAAGGAAGAGGTACTCACTATTCATGAGACAAAATAATTTCAGAGAAAGTATCCAGCAATCATACAGGTTCATTGCTTAGGACTAACTTTCAAATCTAACTCTTGTAACATCCTTTAACAAAAATCTACGTCTTCAAACAAAACAAATCATGTATTCCTTGCACTGCTGCTATGGTTTTTTTTAACCGGAAAAAAATTTGATAACGTGATTTTGACATTTAAAAGAATTTTGGCACAGTACCTTGAGGTATTGTTATTATTGGCATACACTTCACAGAGTGTTAGTGTGTTCCTCCACTTTGAATTCAAAGAATCTGCAGATGCTCTGAATACAGTACATCAACCCAAGCAGCAAATGTACATTTAAAAGATATAACTGTGTGTGAAAATTTTGAGTGTTGGCAAAATTAACATTCCAAATAATTCAAAATAGGTTACAAAAATTTAGCAATTAACTAACACTAATTTCTTCACAACATTATTAAAATTATCTGCTGTTTTATTTTTGTTTTCAGCCTCTACAAATGTAACTACTGGTGCCTAAGAAGGAGATAAGGCACTTTCATAAAGGACACTAACAAACAAAGGCTGTGTAATTACAGTAGTAGAACATTTTAGGGTAAAACATTGTTAAGCTACCTTCAAACCCCGAAGGTTTAATCACCATAGCACAGGTTTGGGGAACATGGTCCCCATTTTTTCCCCATGTGGGGATTTTGTGGGTTTACATGTCCAGCCATGGTGCAATCACCTCTTACACCTTAGAATTAGTGTGCATATTCTCCATACTTTTTTCTTGAAATTTCCAAAGGCACTGACCAGGAGAATTTGAATAAAAACCAAAAGCTTCCTTGCCAAAATTTTTGATCCAAAATTGATACTGCAAGAACTAATTAGATGCTCTCAATATGTTGTACGATGTAATACATATTTCACCTAGCTGAATGACAATCAACAAATATAAAAAACTTTAACTTGGTATGAAATAATAAATATTTTTGTGTTCAAGAAAACATGCTTGGACTTGAATTAAAATCAGGGGTGTTGGAAGTTAAAACATGACATTTCCAAAATTTGGGCATTTTGCACTTGGAACATTCTGAGCTCTCCATAATATTCTTTAAAGCTTATAATCTAACAACTAACCTTTTAATCCACTATTTACTCAAGGAGAAATCTGAGTGTTTCAGGTCAGGGGATAAAATCCAAAATTAACAAGGTTTTTTTTTTTGGAAAATGATTCAAGTCTTAGCACATCACAATTTTCTTGAAGTACTTAGCTGAGGTCAAAGTTCAGATTTCTCAATCAACATGTTATATAGATTATTTGAACTCTAAAACTTGCTTAAAAGGTTTAATAAACGACTTCTGCAGCAACTCTGCATGTAGTTAGATCCAAAAAAGCATATATTAAGTAAAGAACTGTATTTTTGAATATATCATATCATATTACAATAGTTTAGAAGTTGTCAGACATTCAGGAGGAAATTTAGAATGTTATTCCCATATAACAGACTGATGTCAAAGCAAAGTAGGTTTGAGATAACTCAAATGTTTTGGGTGGAAGGTATGGGCGGTGGAGTGGTGGTGATGGTAAGGACTAAGAAACAGATTGAGACGGAGGGAGGGCTACTAGTGTGGGCGGGGGTGTACAAATGTGGCTATGACTGAAAAGGATCATGGGAGGTTGGGGAGGTAAAATGTTTGGATGGGTGGGGATTAAATGAGATTGGGTTAGAGACAGGGAGGGTTACAGGCTAGGGTGAGGGTTTTAACTTGGGTAGAGAGGAATAGGGTGGTTGTTATGCTGTTTGGAGATGGTGGGTTAGTGTTTGGCTGGAGTTTTGGTGGGCAGGCAGGCAGACATTGATTTGAGGCTGAGTTAAGGTTCCTATTTAGGAATAAGGTGGAATGTTTGAGTTGTCTCAAATTCACTTCTGTGTTTTTCATCAATTTGAAACTTTTTGAGTCATTACTTGTAAATCTTTTAATACTGTTTCCAATTATTTGAAGGAAATTAGCACCTAAGTTCTTAAGTACATAATTTTTTCCAGTTCTCTTTAAGTTAAAATTTCATTCTTGCTGAGTTTAAATGTTGTGGTATGTTTTCCCCTCAATTCAATTATTTACAAAAGATTCCTGTGTTTTAATAAAGCAAGAATATTACAGTTTGATCAAAAGATGTCTTTTTTGTTTTTTCTTCCTAATCCCAAACTTCCTATTCTTATTAATTATTTTTAATCCATAGAAACCTTAGCATGGTCATTTTGTGGAGACTCAAATGTGCTCAAAGAGACAGAGGAGGTTCTAGACAGTAAATCAAAAATAACAATTTTGGACAGCTGCATAATAAAAGTATGAAGTGTTATCATCTGAATAACGGTGGCTCTGGAATAGACTGTTATGGGTGATGGCAACCAACCCCTTAAAGTGCACCTAAACCCAAATTTTTTTTTTTCCGCTTAACGAAATAAGCGTATTTTTTGGAGTATTTCTGTGCAAACATTTTTTTATTTGCTCAAATCCTCAATTGTCTGTGCCCAGTCAAAATACGGAAAATCGGCCGCCATCTTGCCCCACGGCCGAGTTTAAAGAGGAATGGCTCTAGCGGGTAATGTGACGTCAAATCGAGAACACAAAAGACTGCATTTCACACATTTTCGCTTGTTTGGGAAGGTTATAGTCGATTTTGTCCGAAAATATGCCGACTAAGTGTGTCGTAGGAGGATGTAGCAACGTGCGAAATTTGCAAGAGGGTATCACGCTTCATACATTCCTCATACAACACACCTGGTCGGCATATTTCGGACAATATCGACCAAAACCTTCCCAATCAAGTGAAAATGTGTGAAAAGCAGACTTTCGTGTTCTCGATTTGACGTCACATTATCCGCTAGAGCCATTCCTCTTTAAACTCGGTCGTGGGGCAAGATGGCGGCCGATTTTCCGTATTTTGACTAGGCACAGAAAATTTAAGATTTAAGCAAATTAAAAAGTTTTTGCACAGAAATACTCCAAAAAATAAGCTTATTTCGTTAAGCGAAAAAAAATTTTTGGGCTCAGGTGCACTTTAAAGATTTGAGTGAAAGGAAGAGCCAGTTGACTCTTATTTCAAATGTCCTAAACCACTCACTGCTACTCCCTGGTTCAAACCATTCACTGTAAATTCAGGTCAATTGAACACGAGTAAAAAGATGGAAACATTAAAAGTTTTTAAAGCCATGCCGTATATAAGATTAATTGGTGGTCGCCATAAATAGATGTCGCACCCTTGAATTTCTTGATTGGGTTACTATTGCTTCAGACAAAGTCAACTTGCACTCTGGAAGTCCTAGCGAGTAAAATTAAATCTCTCATCTTAAGTAACGTCTAATTAATCGTTTTAATCGCATGGAGCTTTCTTTTAAATGCAAAAGATCGAGGCAGTAGAGCGCGTCCACAAAAGAAGTAACGCATTGATCGAACTTTGGCACCTTTTGCTGTAATGTCAAGAGGCATATATCTTTAGAAATCAACACTTTACCATTACTGCGTATGTTACTTGAAGTGTGGTTAAAATTCATGTTAGGAGCCTTACTTGTGATCGTAAGCTGTCTGCTTCCCGCATCAACACAAGCTAAATTTTTCCTGACAAGCGAGCGAAGCGCCAAGTAACAACTCGTGTACGTTCCACGTTCTTTTGGTAAGACTTCGTAGACATGCTATCCCACTCGCTGCTTTTGACGCAAGGCAGTTTCAAAAAGTGAAGTGTCAGAAGATACTTAAGGGCTGTAATAGGCGAGATTATCAGTGTCTGGCCTTAACAGCGTGTACGTTGTACTTTCATGATCAGGCGCCATTTTGACTGACGCGCAAACGATCCCAGAAGCACTAGCAGATTGCTTCCTTTGATCTCTGGAAAAACTTAAATGGTTTAGGTGTTACGGCATGGTTTATTTACTTGAAATTAGCCGATTTCTTTTATATCGTGAAAATTTTTTTCCCAAAAATTCCCTCTTTTGACGGAATATCACAAGCACACCTCTTCACTTAACGATCAGAATCAGGGCTACCGCGCTTGCTAAAGATGACAAGGAAATATGCATGAACACAGAAGACGGAGCAAAAATTCCTTACAGCCACACGATTGCCAGAGGAGAAACCTTGCGCAAGGCTTCTGTATACCCATGCGCGAACCACGGGCACCAAGTCATGCCCTAACATTTTGGGTCTTTCCTCCACCCTACACCTCTTGGCAAACATCTTGCAATTAATCTTTTATTAAAAATCAGATCATACCAATAAGGAAAGCAAAATATTATTTGAATGATTCGTGTACAGATCGTTTACTTTTTGGGAAGTTATCAAAAGAGATCAAGCGATAAGTAGTTCATAGAGGGCCAAACTACGCACACACCCAACATGTGTCCAGAACGAACTGTACCAAAACGAATAGATTTTGCGTCCGTGCGCAAGAAACCAATGCACTACACAAAAGCATTGCATTTCTACCACAACGTTGTACATACACGGACAACAATACAAAAAACTGGGATTTCTCATCCGCAGAAAGTCTTGAACATGTGCAAGTGGACGCAGCCTAGAGATATGGGGGCAGTTTTCCCCGAAATTTACCATATTTTTGCATGTTATTTGTAAGGTTGCAGTCGGAGTCCCATCGCTTCGGCTCCGCCGTCCTTGATTTACCGTGAGTTACACTTAACTTGTCATTCTCTTGTTCCGGTGTGTGCGTATTGGCGGATAAAAAGTAAACTAAATGTGAAGAAAGACATTCTTCACCTTCAAAAGTATAGTTCTAAATAACAATGTAAACAGATTCAATAAAATTGACATCAAATAGACATGCTTCATATGGGTTCCCCTTCCACAGTGACCAGTTAAAATACAAAAACGTTACAAGGATCTACAGACTCGCTCAAAATAAAGCTTCGCTTGATTATTTTATCATAATAAGAATTCAATATGAAATTGTCGCAAATCGTCGAAAAAGGAATGAATAATACTCTTTAAATAGCCAGAGCAACTTCGACATGTTACCTCACGTATCATAGGCGATTTGTAAAATCATTTAGCAGAGAAATCCAGCAATTGGGAAGGAAGATATATACAAGCGCGAAAGCCTTCAGGATCCTGCGCACGAGAAATGCGCAAGCCTAACGCCCCCATAGTGGCGTTATACAAAATCGCCTTTGTATCCTCTTCACACTATATTAATAATACTTAGATGCAAAGATTGAACTCGACTCTCTATTGAAGCTGTTCTTTCGCACGCATTACTTCAAACTGAGTTGTGCAGTGTCTTCCCTGATGTTAATAGTTACTGGAACTTTTCACTCAAACACTTTTCCATTGATTTGCTCTTAAATGAGCTCAAAATGTATTTGCGCTCGCTAAGCATGAAGACGGTTTGGAGAGACCTGTAGGCGACGTTCTACGTCTATAACCCAGACCTCCTCTTCAAACAACAAGGCACCCTAGTACTCGTACGTGTTCTTGACATTTCTTCTTCCTCTCATAGCAAGATATGTGCACCTCTGAATGGAAAGAATGATTCTGACAAAGTTCAACTTTCGCATGAAGGTCCCTTTTCAAATCTGTACTGTGCCATCTGACAAATTCCTTACAAATGAACAAACGGTGTGGCCAGGACAAGCAAATGGAAGATCTGGCGGCTCTGAAACTGAATATAAAGTAGAGTAGTAACGGTTTCTAAAGAAACTGTGGCGCTGCGTTGGTAGGAGGTATTACAAGATTTGATTTTGTCAGCTGAGTTGATTATGTGAATTAGTCATTGTTTTCAAAGCTTACATTTCGAGCGCATGTCAGTAAAAATGAATTTCAAGAATTAATAGGTAGACTTAAAGCCGTAAGGGCAGGACTTCGGTGAGTTATCTAAACTATCTATCGTAGAAGAATTATTAGACATAATTCTAATACAGATATGATTTCCTGGTGATGTTTAGCAACCGAACTTCCAGTGCGCGGTTGAGTTAAACCTGACGAAAGACAAAGAGCCCAAGAAACATTTAACAAAACTGATGATAAGAGCCGCAAAGGCTTGCTTACCCAGATGTCACACTTGCCGGGAAAAAATCTCTCAGGAATTCGATTGGCCCACGTAACGGCACTTGCAATGTAGAGTAGACACATCAGAGCGACTTAGGCGCCTGCAGCTTGCCGGTACGCTAAAGTTACTCCCTACAAACATATGAGATGTATTACAGGAATAAATCCAGAGCAGCCAAATCAAAGCATTATAACTGAAACGAAAATTTCATGCGAAATCAAATTATGTTTCCATTGTACATACCTAGTGCGCATGACTAGCGCGCAGCCAGCTTAACAAAATGGCGGAACTTCTTTCTGCGATGAGCTCTCCAGTGATACAAATTGTCATTTTATTGTAAAGAGATATGAATAAGAATAGGGAATAAATCTTCGAAAACAGTAATTGAGTACTTGCTGGTACATACAAAATTATGGTTTTATCTGAAACTGAAGTGAGAATGAGTATGAAATAATAATATAAAAGAGCCAAAGGACACTTTTTCTTTGTAGTTCAAGTTTGCATAACATTGTATATCAAAGATTTTCAATGCAGGTTTCATTTTCAGAGAAAGATCAAGTCCTACATAGAAGAGGCTCTATTCGCTGTTGTACATACCTAGTGCGCATGACTAAGGCTCTATTCGCTGTTTTTCAGGCACTGTATCTGTGCTCAATCGCATGCGCATGCGCCTCCATAAATATTTTATGAATGTATGAGTGTCGCTGTGACACTCTCTTTTCAAATAAATACTATAAGGTTTGCCAATTAAGTGATTTTCGAAAGAATTTCATTAGTTTATATGTTTTGCAAAAAAGGAAAAAAAAGAAATAGCTTGCCGCAATGTGAAACATTAAGCACCAGTTGCATAGCCAACCAGTCTATATTGATAATACCTGATAGCTTTATTCAATCTTCATCCAATCAGATGGAAAACTAAAACAAACGCGGCGTTTTCCCGCGCTTTAAGCAGTTTGCGGGTATTTACTTTGAACTCTTATTGGCCACTGATAATGTAAACCTTTGTTTTGATTGGTCGCTGTGATTATTATTATTTATCCTTTTGTTTTTGAACACTTTATTGAAAACTGCTATATGAATTGAGTTTTGAACGACAAATTTACCTGCTCTAAATATTCGGTAATGGAGCGCGCTGAATTTGTCCCATACGGAAACAATGATGCAGATCACACCAAGAGAACAGATCATTGACATGTATACACTTTTCAGAACTCTTTAATGGTAGAAACCATAATATAACTGAGGTAGAAATGATCCCATGATGAATATTGCTCTCCCTGCGTAATGGAGCCTTGAAAATCAAATGGAACAAAGCACATCGACATTTGATCAAACGAATTTATATACGGCTCGCACAAATACGGGTCGAACAGAGGGAATTCGTTGAAAAACAAATAAGACAGAATTCCAACAACACTAGAAGCATTTGGAAAACAATCAGGTCATGTATTTCAAATACGGCTCGCACAAAGGGAATTCGTTTATAAACAAATAAGACAGAATTCCAACAACACTAGAAGCATTTGGAAAACAATCAGGTCATGTATTCCAAAACAGCCCATGAATATCAAGAGTTTTACTAAAGATGATCAAACCGTAGCAAACGAATTTAACAAGTTCTTTAGCTCGGTTGTGAAATCTCCGATAAAACAAAATCAACTTCTCGCTAACAAATTTAATTACGCGCCCGCTCCGGACACCTTCATTCCGAGAAACTATCCAACTTCAGAACAGTTCTCTTTCACCATGGTGGAATGCTCTCAGGTTACAGACATTGTTAATTCAATACCTAACAACAAAGCTCCAGGAGTTGACAAAGTACCACCTCGTGTAATTAAAGAGAGTTTGCCGCAGACCATCGTTCCTTGTATCACCTCCATCATTAATGCCTCTCTTGAAAGTGGTGTTTTTCCAGCCTCTTGGAAAATTTCCGAAGTTTAGCCAATTCTCAAGGATGGAGATCACGAAGAAGCTAGCAACTATAGAACAATATCGCTGCTCCCAATACTCTATAAGATATGCGAAAGAGCGGCATTAAATCAGCTGTCTTCATATTTAACAACTAATCAAAGAATATCAGCGAAACAAAGCGGCAACAAAAGATGGCATTCAACTGAAACAGCACTGATCTCTACTACTGATTTTATTCCTCGCGCTATCGACCAGAAAAAAATCACTGCAATCGTATATCTTGATATGAGTAAAGTCTTTGACACTATTAACCACGTGATTCTTCTAAAGAAACTAAAGGACATTGGTTTATCATCTTCTGCACTTCAATGGTCGAAAGCTGTCTTTCTCAAAGAAGATAAAGAAGTCCGCATCAACTCTGTATTATCTGATAGATTACCAGTAGTCAGTGGTGTACCGCAAGGGAGTGTACTAGGAGCATTATTATTTATCATTAGCATTTATTTAAACAACCTGCCAAACATCTGTCAGGATTGTTCAACTGAGTGCTATATGGATGACACAAAGCTTCTATTATACTTTAGTGCGAATGATTCTACTCAAGCTATAGAAAGAGTGAACTCTGATTTGCAACGTATACACGATTAGTGTTTCGACAATTGCTTACTGCTTAATCCTGAGAGGACTAAACTGATGGTCTTTGGCAGTCGAAGAATATCTCTTAAAGTACCAGACTTTAAATTTTCCCTACTTGGAAAGGAAATCATCCCAGCTCAGACAATCAGAGACCTTGGTGTCAGTTTCGATCCCACACTATCCTTTGACAATCATATCTCTGCGACTATCTCATCCTGCATGTCGAAAGTATCCCAACTAAGCCGCATTAGATTCGTTTTTAACAAAGATCTGCTTGAAACTATAATTAACGCAGTTGCTTTTAGTAAGATGTACTTCTGTTCGTCAGTATGGTTGTCCACATCAGCTTGTAATGTTCATAAGCTACAATATGTTCAAAATTTTGTCGCCCGAATTATTTGCAATGTAAAGAAGTATGATCATATTTCTTCCACAATAAGGAATCTACGCTGGCTACCGGTAAAAACAATCCTGTACTATCGTGATGCTACCTTATTATTTAAATGTATAATGGACCAAGCGCTTGAATATTTGACATCCGAGCTTGTAACAAGAGGCAGCGTATCTGGGCGTATAACTAGGAACTTTCAACAGCTTAACATTCCTCTTTTTAAAACTACAACAGTTCAGAGGACCTTTAATCATAGAAGTGTAGCCATCTGGAATAAACTTGACTCAAGATTGAAACTATATGAAAAACCAGCTTCTTTTAAGAGAGCTTTGAAAAGGTAACTCCTGAATGACTCTTTATTTAAATAAGCATTCTATTTTTAAGTTATAAGTAATTTATGTTGTATATATCGGGTTATTAGTTAGTTTTGTATGTATAGCACCAAGTATGTAAATTATGTAATTGTTGACTGAAAAGCCCCAGAAGGGGATGTGTTTAATAAAATGTATGTATGTATGTATGTAATTTCGTACGTACATCATCTTAGACTTTCTCGTAGAAACTAAGGAAGGAAATGGCGCACTAGCTGGACAGGGTAACTAACTAACAACTGATTTGTAGACCGGTCAAACAGCGGGTTCACTATGTAGCCTGCTAAATGATCACCTCGCTGAAAAGCTGAGTAAATGATAGTATGACTTGCTTACTGACTAAAGAGCTGACTGACTTTAAGACTGACTGACTGGCTTACTGAATGACTGACTGACTGACTGACTGACTGACTGATTGATTGACTGACTGATTGATTGACCGCTGGTTGACTGACTGACTGACTGACTGACTAACTGACTGACTGACTGACTAATTGACTGACTGACTGACTGACTGACTGACTGACTAATTGACTGACTGACTGACTGACTGACTGACTAATTGACTGACTGACTGACTGACTGACTATATAACTGACGGACTCACCGACCGAATGAAAACGAGATTTTATTTGACCGATTCGTTAATCGATTGAATGACTAACTGCTGTCAGACGGAGATTGACTGACTAACTGACCGAACCGAATGAGCGGATGAATAATGTAACAATTGTGTGACTAACTTTATTGCATAAAGGCTGATAGTTTCGAAAGAAACTGTTTGGGGCTGCGTCGGTGGGAGTAACGAAATAATTTGGATATATCGACAAAGTTGAAATGGTAAATTGGCCACCGTAATGATTACAAAAGCTGACATTTCGAGCGTTAGCCCTTCGTCGTTAGCCCTTCGCTCCGACGAAGGGCTAACGCTCGAAACGTCAGCTTTTGTAATCATTACGGTGGCCAATTTACTATTTCAACTTTGTTGATATATCCAAATTATAACTTTATTGCACGCTGGCTTTTTTTTTTCGCTCATTTCCTTTAACGTTCTTTTTATTTAAGAAGCGCGGATATAATCGAGACACCATTAAGAAAAAATTTACGAATGAACCCAGTTTAAGCCTCCGAGTGACTGCGCCATTCCTCAGCGTGGAAAAATATGACATGTTAAGCTATAGAAATACAGGCAACCTTACCTTCGAAAAATGATCTTGGGGACCGTCTTTGCCGGAATGGCAGTAAACAGTGTGAAAAATCCAGGAAACTCCCAAACACAAGATTGCGCCGACAAAGAAGCAGCTAAAGACAAGTATCTCGTGCCAGTCTCCAGGGATTGGATTAGCGACAGTGAAGGATCGCACAAGCATGTACGATGTATTACACACAAACACGATAAAACCAATCAAATGAGTCCAAATATTGCCCGTTTCACTGTGAAGTTTAAAGATACTCTTAAAGCATGCAGTAAAACATGGCACAGGTGGTCTGTGGAAACTGGATGAAAATTAATTTCCGCAAGGCCAGTCTGGTAGTTCAGAATGGGACAGAAGGTGTTTTTCATTATGAGATACCAACTCTGACTCATGGCGAAATGATTTCTTCCCCTGCAACACCATTCCTAGTCTCTTGCCAATTTTCTTTTGCAGCGTTTTACTTTCTTTTATGTCTCTGAGGAGTACCAGTCACGTCTTTTCAACAATATAAGCCTCCTTTGAGCTCGTAAATGAGTACGATCCAACAGAGAAAACTTAATTCTGCCCAGTAGGCAAACATCAAATGAATACCTACAACGCCGCTTTAAGAAATCTAAACAGTACTGACTATAGGTCATCGTATTCACCAGCTTCTCGCGCGCGTTTATGAAAAATACGATTCTATGTGCTATTCTTTTACCCAGTGATTGAAACCTGTCCTTAATTCTAAAACAATGATTTCTTGAATTAGCTTATCAAACGGAAACGCACAGTTGAAATCACGTTATCTCAACAATGCTAATGATTGACTCCATAGAAAATATTGTCTCTAATGACGCTATGAAATTAACTTCAGCTTAAGGATGTAAACTTTTCTCTCTTAATTTAATGTATCAGCGTTTGGCATAAAATTAAAGTCTCAAGAGAAAATGTAAAGTTCAGCTATTCGAACGACTCAGAGATGTGTTGCAAAACAACTCGATTTATAATACCATTCAGTGTTGTGATAAAGACTATCCTCAAGCTGTCACTTAATTGACCAAAGCATCAACCCGGATATAAAAAATCTCCCTATTATCTTTCCGTGTGTAGTTGAATTACCTTTAGTTAGCAGTTTCTCGCCTCAGTTCACTGATGCTTGTCTGTACTACGGTTCAAATTTTTAAGGATTATATTGCTCCTTACGCTTTCATTGGAGCAACTGAAGGATAAAGATATTTTCCGAACATTTAAGACCTTAAGTTTATGTTGATTTCCTTACTTGGTTCCATCGCTTCTAACTGTTAACCGACAACAGAAAGAGAGCCCGGTCTCGCCCGAGTCTTAATCCGTTTTCAGAACCATAGACAATGTTTAATAAATCATTCAAGCGCATTACTAAGCCAGGTACGGATATTATCATTCTTATGGTTTTCAAGGCTTTGAAAACAAAACTTACGCTTCAAATCCGGACAAATCTTTCACGGACTCTAACAACTTCAGAAAGGTAATAAATTTGAACGCACAACAGTCACGCGCACTATCCATTGGGCTAACTGGGCTAACTGATCTAGACTCTTTCACAGAAATTCACGAAAGTTAGTGATAGGAATTACACGATCCTCGACATCTGAATTTTTCCTACTTATTCTACTTATTATATAAACACTGAAAAAAAACCTGACCATTTCGCTTTAGCTGAAAAAGGTGCAATTTATTATGGAACCTTAGTAACGGTAATATTATCACTTGTGAAGATAACGTGTAGCTTTCACGGTGCGCGAAAGCTCGCCAAGTATTCATTAGTGTTTATATACAACATATAATACCACACGCTACTTCATTGATCGACGCCTTCCCATGAGGCTAAAAGCGATATATGATAATGATAATGATGTTCAAAATCGTAACAACGAAAAAACAACGCGGTTCATCAAGTGGATTAATAGTTATCAAAAAACATTTGAGTTCATGACTATTAAAAATCTCTCCAAAAAAAACGTCTACTAGATAGTGGGGAGTCTTCTTAAAATCTAAATTTGTATAGGTGATCGCATGGGGTAAAATTAAGGATTAATATCACGCGTGTTTTCGGAAGTTGCTGAAATTGCCCGAGTCACGCAGCGACAAGGGCAATTTCTGCAACTTCCGAAAACACGAGTGATACTAAAACTTCATTTTACGAGGAGCCATGTGATTACTTGTTTATAATATAAGGGGCAAAATGTTTTCTTACTGATCTCGCGCAAAATGGGACGCCATTGTTACAAAACAAACAGAAATTTCTTTATCTGGGCAGCCGTTGCAAAGCGATTTTCAGCCAATCATTTTCAAGTAATTTTTCCCGGGGCAATTACAAAAATTAAAAAATAATGCCCTCTGTCTTGACCAATCACAATTCAGTAATTTTGCCCCTTATATGATAAAAAGTGGAATGTTAATCAGGACACAAAGTCGATAGTTTTAAGGTTTTTTCAAGCAACAAGGGTTGTTTAAAAGCTTCGAAATCCGTATTTCAATAAGAAATTTAAATACGATCTTTTGCTCGATCGCTAATTGACAATTGGTTCATGCTTTAGCGTGCACTATCGAGTTATGGAGCACCCGGGAAGTGGAGAGCACGAAAGAAGCGTAAGAGTTGCCCGAGGCAATAGCCGAGGGCAACTCTAGCTTCTTGAGTGCTCTCCAAACTTCCCACGTGCTCCATAACTCGATGGTGCACAGCTAAGAGCATGAACCAATTGTTTTATAACATAGCCGGTAGAGTTGTACATCATATCCGACGCGAAAAACGGACAACAATATCAGAAGTGATTGTTCTCGATAAGCGAAATATTTTTTTGTGTCCAGTTGTCCTACTGTCATGTTTTCCATCGGAGTTTGTATTTGTTTCTCGTTACACCAAGCTAAAATAAAAACAAGTTTTCTCTGAGTTTAAAAAGAAACCATCTAAAAGTTATTTTTGTGAAGGAAAACCAGACAGAAAGACTGTTATCGCTACATCTGTAATTTGATGTATATATGAAATGAAATGTGTTAATACTTTTGCAGACAATTTTCCCGTCAGTTTTACTATTTCCGAGGACAACTGTAAATATTTATTTAACAATTTTAAAGTGGAAAAATTTAAGCTTATCTTTGAAGGTTGAAACAGACCAATTTGTCATTTGTTTGGTTTAACCAGTGTCTTTCTGTCAAAATTTGTTGCATTTCACCCTCGGACAAGTGAAGCGACGGCGCTGATGCCGTCTCCTTTTCCGTTGTTTTTCTCGTTTTCTGCCTCATTTAAGAACTCTAGCCCAATGAAAAAGGTCGGAAAATTGTCTTCGTTTTGGGACTGGTGGGCCGAGTCTCTGTCTGTATCTAATATTGTCGCGAAATATATTATTTTTTCCGCGCTCACAATTGCCGCTCGCGCGAAAAAAAAAAATTCTGGCGAAGCGATTTGCTGACGCTATCAGCGTGCACTATCGGGATTTTGAGCACGCTTACGTATATTGAATTTGATTGCGCGGCTCTGCTAGCTATGTTATAATTAATAATTGTTCATGCTTTAGCGTGCTCTATCGAGTTATGGAGCACGCGGGAAGTTTGGAGAGCACGAAAGAAGCGTAAGAGTTGCCCGAGGCGATAGCCGAGGGTAACTCTAGCTTCTTGAGTACTCTCCAAGCTTTCCGCGTGCTCCATAACTCAAAAGAGCAGGCTAAAGCATGAACCAATTGTTTTAGAACATAGCCGGTTGAATTTTGCATCAAATCTGACACGAGAAACGGACAACAATATCACAATTGATTGTTCGCGGTAAGCCGAAATATTAAGCAAAATAGGAAATAGTTTTTATCTCAAGTTTTCTGTTTAAGGCTCGAGCTTTATTTTACTGCGTTTAAATGCTTAATTCTTTATTTTTAAAAAAGAAATCAAGCTCGAGAATGGAACTTTTATTTAACAATTATTTCCTGATTAAATGTAAAATTCTCCTAACGACAGAGAAGAAACTTTGCGGTTTAATTGGTTAATTTACAACACGCCACATTTTCTGTTTCTCTGAGAAAACGAACACTTCGCGCAAGAGAAGAGTTAACGTAGGTCAAAATGTTTCAAAAAGTATATCGATTGCCGAAATTAGACCATTGCAAAACGGTCCAAGTAAACACTGAGAACAGTATAACAGTAAATGTCAACAAGTGTGGCTAAAAAAATTTGATCCAAGAGTGATGTGGACATTTTGAACGGTGCAGTTAAAGAAAGATCCGAAGCCGCTTGTGGTTTTCTCAGTTGCAGTGAACACAACGGGCCGTTTTCCTGCACTTCTTTCTGTATGTTTATGGCGGTTACAGTGACAAGAGATTCGGATCTGTCATAGGTCAAGCCTTTCGAAAGGACTTCGCTGCAGGTACGGAGCTGTGATGTCGAGGGCTGCGTGTTCTAATGTAAAAGACTCTGTTCGCTACGGTGACCAGAGATTGCCATTATGTGGCGGTTCTCTACACCAGCATTCGACCATAAGGGGATTGCGGTGGCTCTGACGCTGTGGTTGGTGTACATTTTGGAGAGTTTTGCTTCGTCACTGATGCTTTTCATGATCCCGTCGAGTTTGTTGCCACCAGTGGGTCGGGCGTCGAACCAAACGTTATCGTCATAATTCCACTTAGAATTATCTCTCGGATACTGAAAGAAAGCATCGCACCGAGGATTGAGTTTGGCCATGTAAAACTTCAAAGCTTTGTATCCGTCGTTCTCTTCAGGTGTTTCATACATTCTTGACAATTTCTCATTGCTGGATACATCACTCACTCCTCCGGGATGGTTTTTTGTCGCTTCATCAGCGCCATTGTGACAAATCTTCTTCCCGACGCATCAACTTCAAACTTGAAGCTCGTTTTCTTCAGCTGCCTCTGACCTTCTCTTCCTCTCCGACAAAAGAATAAAATAACGTGAAACAATACATTGCGGAGGAGAGTGAGTGGATTACTCAGTGCAATGGCTGGCGATGCTCTCAACTTCATCAAGTCTTCGCTCTCTATGGCTGGCTTGTGGGTGACATTTTCCTTGCCCTGGCGCTTCAAACAGACTATCTGAGCGTTTAATATATTTCATTTAATCGTTTAAATCGAGTATCTGAACTCAGTTTGAGCCCTCTGCTTAGGGGTGGTGCATTCAGGTATCTCTCAACAGAGCGCCTGAAACCAAAGAGAGAGGATTTGCTGTAGGATTACCCGGACTTATTCCTCGCTTCGGCATAGAACCTGCCCAGGTTTGTGTCCAGGTTTCCTACCGTCATGTTTTCCATTGAAGTTTGTATTTGTCTCTCGTTACACCAAGCTAAAATAAGAAAAAATTTTCTTTGAGTTTAAAAAGAAATCATTTGAAAGTTATTTTCATGAAGGAAAACCAGACAGAAAGACTGTTATTGCTACATCTGTAATTTGATGTAATTAAATGTGTTAATCCTTTTGCAAACAATTTCTCCGTGAGTTTTACTATTCCCGAGAGCAACTGTGAATATATATTTAACAATTTTAAGACGGAAAAATTTAAGCTTACCTTTGAAGGTTGAAACAGACCAGTTTGTCTTTTGTTTTGTTTTACCAGAGTGTCTTTCTGTCAAAATTTGTTGCATTTCACCCTCGAACAGTGAAGCGAATCGTGATGGCGCTGATGCCGAGTCTCCTTTTCCGTTGTTTTTCTTTTTTTCTGCCACATTTAAGAACTCTAACCCAAGGGAAAAGGTCGGAAAATTGTCTTCATTTTGGGACTGGTGGGCCGAGTCTCTGTTTGTATACATTATTGTCGGAAAATATATTATTTTTCCCCGCGCTAACAGTGGCCGCTCGCGCGAAAAAAAATTTTCTGGCGACGCGATTTGCTCGCGCTATCAGCGTGCGCTATCGGGATTTTGAGCACGCTTACGTATTCTTTAAAAGCGTATGCTTCAATTGACAGGTGTCACATCGTGACAGTTACTTTTCCAAAATATGTTTGAAAATTTGTTCGGAAGCCTTTTAACTACCTTTACAAATAAAAATCTTTCGGCGAAAGTTTTCTCTTGAATTTAAATAACATTTGTTTTCTTTATAACTCACTCGCAACCAAATTGTTAAGTTCAGGTAGGATATTCCCGTAATTAAACTCGTAATTGTAGCCCTAAATCATTCGGGTTATTCAAATTAAATTTGAATAACATTTGTTTTCTTTATAACTCCCTCGCTATCAAATTGTTAAGTTCAAGGAGGATATTCCCGTAATTAAAATCGTAATTGTAGCTCTAAATCATTCAGGTTCTTCAAATTAAAGAGAAAACTTTCGCCGAAACATTTTTATTTGTAAAGGTAGTTAAAAGGCTTCCGAACAAATTTTCAAACATTTTTTTTGAAAAGTAACTGTCACGATGTGACACCTGTCAATTAAAGAGGAAAGAAGCATACGCTTTTGAAGAAACAGCAGTACTGGTGTGACAAACACACACGAGTTAACTGATCATGCGACGATTTTCTCGTAAAGAGAAAAACAGAGATCTGACAGAAAGTATTTTTTTATTTCCAACAACGATTAATCTTGGAAGATTTACCTCTGTTCCGTTTTAAAATGTCACAGAAAGTCAAATTGTAAGTGAATGCAAATAGCTGTTTTGGAGTTGTCAGTCTGCTTGTTTGTTTTCTGTAATGGCGTGTGTAAATCGGTGTTTCTTCCACCGAAAAGCTGAAGTCAATGAGATTCTTTCTACCTAGACACAAGGAGATTTAATGCGACTTTTATTCATCGAATTCCTGCGTTTCTGCCGTGAAATTTACGGCGAAATAAACAATTTTTAATATAAGAGAAAAATCGAGTTTCCTGATGAGAAATTTACGACGAAAGTGTATTTTAAGATTTTGAACTGCTGCTCAATAAAATTCTTTCTTTGTTAGCCTAAACTTATAAAATCGTTTGTATCTGGTGCATGTCAAACCCATTTGTAGCTTAAAGGTTAAAAAGGGATTGTCACTCACTGAATTGGCTCGCCATTAAGTCTTGTGATCGCCTTCGAATGGAATTATTTTTTGTTACTTAGTCCGCGTTTTACAAGTCCGCGTTTTACTAGTCCGCGTTTTACTAGTCCTCGTTTTACTAGTCTGCGTTTTACTAGTCCGCATTTTACTAGTCCGCGCTTTACTAGTCCGCGCTTTACTAGTCCGCGTTTTACTAGTCCGCGTTTTACTAGTCCGCGTTTTACTAGTCCGCGTTTTACTAGTCCGCGTTTTACTAGTCCGCGTTTTACTAGTCCGCGTTTTACTAGTCCAGTCCAGTCCAGTCCAGTCCGCGAAATACCATATGCCAACATGTGTCCAGAACGAAATGTACCAAAACGAATAGATTTTGCGTCCGTGCGCAAGAAACCAATGCACTACAATAAAACATTGCATTTCTACCACAACGTTGAACACACACGGACAACAGTACACAAAATTTTGATTTCTCATCTGCCGAAAGTCTTGAACAGTTACAAGTGGACGCAGCTTAGAGATATGGGGGCAATTTTCCCCGAAAATTTACCATATTTTTACATGTTATTGGGGAGGTTACAGTCGGAGCCCCATCGCTTCGGCTCCACCGTCCTTGATTTACCGTGAGTTACACTTAACTTGTCATTCTCTTGTTCCGGTGTGTGCGTATAGGTTGATAAAAAGTAAACTAAATGTGAAGAAAGACATTCTTCACCTTCAAAAGTATAGTTCTAAATAGCAATGTAAACAGATTCAATAAAATTGATATCGAATAGACATGCTTCATATGTGTTCCACTTCCACAGTGACCAGTTAAAATACAAAAACGTTACGAGGATCTATAGACCCGCTCAAAATAACGCTTCGCTTGATTATTTTATCATAATAAGAATTCAATGTGAAATTGTCGCAAATCGTCGAAAAAGGAATGAATAATACTCTATAAATAGCCAGAGCAACTTCGACATGTTACCCCACGTATTATAGGCGATTTGTAAAATTATTTAGCAGAGAAATCCTTCAATTGGGAAAGAAGACATATACAAGCGCGAAAGTCTTCAGGATCCTGCGCATGAGAAATGCGCAAGCCTAACGCCCCCATAGTGGCGTTATACAAAATCGCCTTCGTATCCTCTTTACACTATATTAGTAATACTTAGTAGTAATTCTAGTAGTACTGTGACGCAAAAATTGAACTCGACTCTCTACTCAAGCTGTTCTTTCGCACGCATCACTTCAAACTGAGTTGTGCAGTGTCTTCCCTGATGTTAATAGTTACTGGAACTTTTCACTCAAACGCTTTTCCATTGATTTACTCTTAAATGAGCTCAAAATGTATATGCGCTCGCTGACCGTGAAGACGGTTTGGAGAGACCTGTAGGCGACGTTCTACGACTTTGACCCAGACCTCCTCTTCAAACAACAAGGCACCCTAGTACTCGTACGTGTTCTCGACAACAAGGCACTCTAGTACTCATACGTGTCCTCTCATAGCAAGATATGTGCACTTCTGAATGGAAAGAATGATTCTGACAAAGTTTAACTTTCGCATAAAGGTCCCTTTTCAAATCTGTACTGTGCCATCTGACAAATTCCTTACAAAAGAACAAACGCTGCGGCCAGGACAAGCAAATGGAAGATCTGGCGGCTCTGAAACTGAATACAAAGTAGAGGAGTAACGGTTTCTAAAGAAACTGTGGCGCTACATTGGTAAAAGGTATTACAAGATTTGATTTTGTCAGCTGAGTTGATTTTGTGAATTAGCCATTGTTTTCAAAGCTTACATTTCGAGCGTAAGTCAATAAAAATGAATTTAAAGAGTTAATAGGTAGACTTAAAGCCGCAAGGGCAGGACTTCGGTGAATTATCTAAACTATCTATCTTAGAAGAATTATTAGACATAATTCTAATACAGATATGATTTCCTGGTGATGTTTAGCAACCGAACTTCCAGTGCGCGGTTTGAGTTAAACCTGACGAAAGATAAAGAGCCCAAGAAACATTTAACAAAACTGATGATAAGAGCCGCAAAGGCTTGCTTACCCAGATGTCACACTTGCCGGGAAAAATCTCTCTGGAATTCGAGTGGCACACGTAACGGCACTTGCAGTGTAGAGTAGACACATCAGAGCGACCCAATCGCCCGCAGCTTGCCGGTACGCTAAAGTTACTCCATACAAACATATGAGATGTATTACAGGAATAAATCCGCAGTAGCCAAATCAGAGCATTATACCTGAAACGAACATTTCATGCGAAATCAAATTATGTTTCCATTGTACATACCTAGTGCGCATGACTAGCGCGCAGCCAGCTTAACAAATTGGCGGAATATTCTTTCTGAGATGAGCTCTCCAGTGATGCAAATTGTCATTTTATTGCAAAGAGATATGAATAAGCATCGGGAATAAATATTCGAAAACAGTAATTGAGTACCTGCTGGTACATACAAAATTATGGTTTTATTTGAGACTGAAGTGAGAATGAGTATGAAAAAATAATATAAAAGAGCCAAAGGACACTTTTTTCTTTCTAGTTCAAGTTTCCATAACATTGTATATCAAAGATTTTCAATGCAGGTTTCATTTTCAGAGAAAGATCAAGTCCTACATAGAAGAGGCTCTATTGTATATCAAAGATTTTCAATGCAGGTTTCATTTTCAGAGAAAGATCAAGTCATACATAGAAGAGGCTCTATTCGCTGTTTTTCAGGCAGTCTCTGTGTTCAATCGCATGCGCCTCCATAGATATTTTATGAATGTATCATCATTTTTGTTATATAATACCGTCGCTGTGACACTCTCTTTTCAAATAAATACAATAAGGTTTGCCAATTAAAAGTGATTTTCGAAAGAGTTTCATTAGTTTATATGTTTTTGCAAAAAAAAAAAAAAAAAAAAAGAAATAGCTTGCCGCAATGTGAAACATTAGGCACCAGTCGCATAGCCAACCAGTCTATATTGATAAGACCTGATAGCTTTATTCAATCTTCATCCAATCAGATGGAAAAAGTAAACAAACGCGGCGTTTTCCCGCGCTTTAAGCAGTTTGCGAGTATTTACTTTGAACTCTTATTGGCCACTGATAATGTAAACCTTTGTTTTGATTGGTCGCTGTGACTATTATCATTTATCCCTTTGTTTTTGGACAATTAATTGAAAACTGCTATAAACACGTAATTTTTTAAGTGCAGATTTTCTGAAGTAAAGAAAATTTGGGAAAAATCACAGTCAAAGAGATGCTTCTTTGCCACTTCAGTATATGTTGGGTAACATGTACTCTACAATGTATCTTTCTTACCAGGACACTCAACTATATGGAAGAAAAAAAGTTTAATAGTCTATAAAAGCCACTCCACAGTTGAATTGATTACAACTTACAACTTTTACAACAAAAACAGACTTTCTTTTGAGAACTCAGTATTTCTTGAAATTTTTACATACGTGCTTTAGATATACCAAGTAGGATATGGCATATCTGAAAGCGATTTTTCTAAGAATCTTTTTTACAAATGTACATGCAGACATTACCATAGAGATGATAATCCAAAGGGACTTTAAAAATCATATGCATGTTACATTATACCAGGACACTTAATAAGCAAATCTCTTGAAATTTCCATGCACATTTCAGGATCGATTATAACGTTACTGAATTTACCGTGTCAATGGAAGATCTATGGAAATTTCCATAGACATGTCAGGGTCAATTATAACTGCGCATCTTAAATTTTGCTGTGTTATTGGAAGGTCTATGGAAATTTCATCTTACATTATACCATTTTAACGGAAGGTCTATGGAAATTTCCATGCACATGTCTAGATCAATTATAGCTGAACATGTTACATTATACCATTTTATGGAAGGTGTATGGAAATTTCCATGCACATCTCTAGATGGATTATAGCTGAACATCTTACATTATACCATGTTAATGGAAGGTCTATGGAAATTTCCATGCACATGTCTAGATCAATTATAGCTGAACATGTTACATCATACCATTTTAATGGAAGGTCTATGGAAATTTCCATGCACATGTCTAGATCGATTATAGCTGAACATCTTACATTATACCATGTTAATGGAAGGTCTATGGAAATTTTATCTTACATTATACCATTTTAATGGAAGGTCTATGGAAATTTCCATGCACATGTCTAGATCAATTACAGCTGAACATCTTACATTATATACCGTGTTAATGGTAGGTCTATGGAAATTTCCATGCACATGTCTAGATCAATTGTAGCTGAACATCTTACATTATACCATTTTAATGGAAGATCTATGGAAATTTCATCTTACATTATACCATTTTAACGGAAGGTCTATGGAAATTTCCATGCACATGTCTAGGTCAATTATAGCTGAACATGTTACATTATACCATTTTATGGAAGGTGTATGGAAATTTCCATGCACATGTCTAGATCGATTATAGCTGAACATCTTGCATTATACCATGTTAATGGAAGGTCTATGGAAATTTCATCTTACATTATACCATTTTAATGGAAGGTCTATGGAAATTTCCATGCACATGTCTAGATGAATTAAAGCTGAACATCTCACATTATATACCATGTTAATTAATGGAAGGTCTATGGAAATTTCCATTCAAATGCCTATATCAATTATAGCTGAACATTATTCTTACATTATACCATGTTGATGGAAGGTCTATGGAAATTTCCATGCATACGTCTAGATCAATAATAGCTGAACATCTTACATTATACCATGTTAATGGAAGGTCTATGGAAATTTCCATGCACATGTCTAGATGGATTATAGCTGAACATCTTACATTATACCATGTTAATGGAAGGTCTATGGAAATTTCCATGCACATGTCTAGATCGATTATAGCTGAACATGTTACATCATACCATTTTAATGGAAGGTCTATGGACATTTCCATGCACATGTCTAGATCGATTATAGCTGAACATCTTACATTATACCATGTTAATGGAAGGTCTATGGAAATTTTATCTTACATTTTACCATTTTAATGGAAGGTCTATGGAAATTTCCATGCACATGTCTAGATCAATTAAAGCTGAACATCTTACATTATATACCATGTCTAGATCAATTATAGCTGAACATCTTACATTATACCATTTTAATGGAAGGTCTATGGAGATTTCCATGTATATGTCTAGATCATTAATAGCTGAACATCTTACATTATACCATGTTAATGGAAGGTCTATGGAAATTTCCATGCACATGTCCAGATCAATTAAAGCTGAACATCTTACATTATATACCATGTTAATGGAAGGTCTATGGAAATTTCCATGCACATCTCTTAAGATCAATTATAGCTGAACATGTTACATTATACCATTTTAATGGAAGGTCTATGGAAATTTCCATGCATACGCCTAGATCATTAATAGCTGAACATCTCACATTATACCATGTTAATGGAAGGTCTATGGAAATTTCCATGCACATGTTTAGATCAATTATAGCTGTACATCTTGCATTATGCCATGTTAATGGGAGGTCTATGGAAATTTCGATGTACATGTTTAGATTGATTATAGCTGAACATCTTACATTTTACCATGTTGATGGAAGATCTATGGGAATTTCCATGCACTTCTGGATCAATTAAAGAACCTAGATATACATGCATACTCAATCATGCATTTCACTTTTTTTAACTCTTTGTATCTCCTTCTTAAGTACTGGACAGACTCCTTTCTTAGTTTATCATTCTCGTCTAATTCGATGTCAAAATAGATTACACTTTCTTTAGGAATTTGGCTGGAAGTCCATCCAGGCCATGATACCCACTTTCCTTTGTAAGTACCTTTTAGCCACTCCACAGTGAACGAAGAGTTAGTGACTTCCTTTACCTTTGCCAAATGGGGAGGTTTGTAGTTTCCCTCAAGATTAACCGCAACTGAATGCAACCTGGCAGAACTCCTTCAAAGTTATCTACCTCGGTGACCACAGCTGTCTGCCTCCTATAAGCTCCACTGTACACCTGAAATTGTAAACAAATTATAAATTGAGTCAATTGTGAAAGCCATAATTGATAGGCATTTTAGTGTGTGTGTGTGTGTGTGGTCACCTAAAGGAAAATTCAGCTGTGGCTGAGTCAGCATCTGAATAAAACACATGATGGAAAGGTTTGGTGGGCACGTACACCAAAAGGCTTTGGCCAAATTAAAATAGCTACAAGTTTGCATGAGTAGGAGGCTTAATTGAGTTGAGCACACATTGTATGTCTTAATTTTTAGCATAAATCACCTCTCGCACAGGAGCAACTTGAGTTCTGACCATATCATCCACATCCTCAGGGACACCTTCAGGTTTTTGCCCCAAAAAACCCACACTATTCCCAGCAGCCTCCAATTGTTTTTGTCTTTCTTGAACTCTTTCCTTGTTTGCAATGATTTCTTTCAATGGCCAAGCAACTGTCCTTTCTGGCGGATGCCATCTGGTATTTTCAGGGTCAAGTAGTGATGCCCAATCTTCTTTATGTTGTTCCAGAAACAATCTTGATCTGAAATATTTTTTAATGTCTGATCTGAGCCGCTGAAGCTCAAGCTTCTCTGTATCTGGAGCAACATAATCTGGTGGGACATCTACACTTATTTCTGCGTCAGCCTGACATAAATAATAAAAATTCAATCATTAAAAAAACTGTAGCAAAAACACTTATTCCGGAAATTTCATATTTGAAGGACATGAATTAGACTAGAGAATGAAATCAGACCTAAACAATAAATAAGCTTCTAATTAGTAACTTCATTACAATAATACCATCAAGCTGTAACAGAGATCAGTTTGCCATTTTTCTAATAGTACTTGTCATTGTTACTAATATTATTATTATTATTACTATTATTATTATTGGTCTAGCATGATGCTAAGAATTAAAATGTAAGATCATCATACTCCAGCTGAGCAAAACAGGTATTATCTTCGGTGTATAAACAGAGTATAATTATCACTCGAAAGTATTGTTGGGATTTTTTGTTTTTATTTATTCCGGCTCCATAATGTACAGCAGATATTTCCACTCACTTTCACTATAGTTAACCACTGTTCTGGATCAGGGTCTACTGGTTTCCAGTTTTCCTTTTTGTCACTCCCCCAGTTCTTGTACTGCATAACGACTTTTCCTGAAGGAGCTTTTGTAAATTTAAAAGCATGAGGATTTGAGATGTTATGGAGCACAGTTGAAAAGGGCGACATCCACTCCTTCACAGCAAAAACATGTTCAACCTCTACAGCCTTTGGAGTTGGGGTGTAACAACTCTCAAAGGAGGTCATAAGCTCTACCAATTAACCAGAGAAAACATTTTAAGATATTGTATCCATCCATATTATATTGTCAGGAGAGGATAAACATCAATCAATTGAAGGCTGAAAATATAATTGTATAAACATGGCCATGACTCAATAATTATACCAATCTACTCTTCTGCAGATATTTTGATTCTTTTCAATTTGTTTGTTAATTGGATAACACCAGCATACATATCAGGTGTACATGTCATATATGGCAGGTGGTCAAATTTTAAAAGATAAATTCCTAACAGTCATTTTCCAAGCTAAAAGTTCACTGATTGCATTCCTCCTAACAGTACCTTTAAAGGTTCTTGTGTCCTTCTTTACCAGAAATTCAGAAAGCCTGTAAGACACAATTTAATATGACTATCAGTTAACAACAACATATGTGCAAAATTAGAATTTTGAAGCTGGCAATTATAAGTATCATCCCAGCAGTGAAACTTTGACTAAGTATTCGGCAGCATTAACAAGATGGTTCTGCAATGTAACTATTCTCAAAGATAGTTTCCCTCTCAACTTAATTCAATGAAAATGAAATTCTCAGATTCTTACTTGTTAAACATCTGGTCAACAGCTTCATGAGTGTGACCAACCATTAAGAAATTTAGTTTTACCAGTAAAGACAAAAATTGGATTTGAAGGAATTTTTGTTCATGATCACTGCCATCCCCACCCCATAGTGCCAGTAGAATGTTGCAAATCATTAAATACAAATTATTAGGATAAACTATATTTCATTTAAGTGTATCACTTTTCAAACTTCATTTCCTTATGAGCAGCGGGTACAACATACCTTAACAAAAATGTCAAGCTTCACAAGAAGGGCTAAAAAGTTGAGAACAAACTGATTTTTATTCTCTCTCCAACAGTTGTCCATTTGAAGGTACAAGGTATCAGGCAAGTCTTCTCCCATGCTTTGCAATTCCAGGAGTAATATGTTAATGGTGAGATTTGCATCATGGGGATATTGAAATAGGTCAAAATAACCTTTAGGCTGCCTCCCATGGTTTAACACACCAGTCAAATGGGTCCGGAGTTTTCTTGCATTAGCATATGCATGTGCAATAACTACTAATCGTGGATAGAGAAGCTTTGCCTGATCCATACCATCTTGTGCAATACATGCATATTTTTGTGGATACTTTTTAGCTTTGTCCCTGTGGTGGTAATACACTTTTCTCTCTTTCCTACAAAAAAAAATGTTTCATTACAGATATTTCAGGAAACAGTTAACATTTAAAAACACAAGCAATGTGTCTCACTGAAATTAATTTAGCACTTACATTTGAAGATCATTGTGGAAATCAAAAAGCTTGTCCAAGTATTTCCGCACATCTTTATCTTGAGCTTTTCTCTTTTCCTCACCCAATCCTGTGCAATAATCATGCACATCTTGTAAATCGGTTTACCTGCAGTAAACAACAGTTTCTTTGTACTGAAAATTGAAATGTCACAAGGAATCAATTATCTGAACCTTTAGAGATATTGCTTTGATGTAATGTATTGTAATTTTGCAGTCTGGGGTTATTGTAATCAAAGTTGCATGAAAACTACATCTGATCCAGGGATTTAAAACAACAATTGTTCTTAGTATATCATCAATTGTACATAACCATTCAAAACTAACACTACAAATTGAGGAACTTCATATCACCTTGGGTATTTTAACAAAAGGAAACACATCTCTCAAGAGATGACAAAAAGTACTGTAATGGATGACATCTTCATTCTCATCTTCCATATCAGCTTTCAAATAACCAAACATGATAGTTTTGTCCAGAAAGCTTGGAAGATGCAATGCTCCCGTGTCAGGCATCTTATCGCCAATCTATGTGAAACAAGAAGTTGTTGTAAAGTTGTCGTTGTAAAGATTTATAGCACATAAACAAATCAGTTCAGGTTACTAGGATTTCTGTTAAACTATGGCTGAGTGCACTGAGGAGTTCAAAGTAATCAGTGCAATATATTGCGAGGGATACTTATAGAAGTTTGCATTAAGACAGGCTCACATCTAAACAAAAATAATGCAAAACGAAATTCGTTTTATTGTTGTATTCTATTGTTTTTTTTTTTCTTCTTTTTTAAGAAGTGGAGAGTGGAGACGCATAGGACTTAATTAGCCACCTTTGTCAGGTCTGTCTATGTACCATGGTTCAATGAAGAAGCAATCAATCTTAATAAGGCATTACGTTGATCAGAGCATTCATTACCCTTTTGAAGAATGCTTCCATCCAAGTTTCGGCCACGAGTCTCTTGTGACTTAAGTTCTTGCTCCTTGATTTTTGCAAAACTCTCACACCAGCGTGAAAATTGCGAAACGTTTCACTTAAAGCTGCTGCGCTCAGTCCAAAAACCACGCGGTATGCTGTACTGCATACTTTGTATCCACTAAGATAATAAGGGATGCTTTGAAGGTCACTATAAGGAAACAAACATAAGGAATCACGTTATAAAGAGATGGTTACAAATACGTTTTATCTAATTTAGTCTTATTAATGATTTAGACAATCTACGAGAAGAAACTTGTTGGTGAAACTAAAGGAAAACATAAGATGTACTCTACCTTTTATTTGGTTTGGCATGCATCCATAGCCAATCAAGTACGATCTGCCTTTTTTGCAGCGAGTTATTGCCCTGAAGATTCGTACGTATCATGCACATCTCTGCAAGATCCATGACTTCCAAGCATTTCCCAGCACAACATCCAGATTTTGTTGCTATAAATATAAAGAAACCCACAGAATGATGAATATCTCTGAATCCAATTGCTCAAATATCCGTCAAAATCACGAGCGCGCTCTTGGATCGTCTGAGAACCAGGCTGAGTAATCGCCTTCGTGCCTTAATTTTGCAGTAAATGACTGTCGATCGCAAAAAACAAAACAGCGAACGGCGGAAACAAATCACCCAAGTTTCCTCTCTCTACCAAAACGTTTACCCTTCCCCACTTGTTCTGCTCTATATGGCATAGCCAGCAACGAAATAATGGCGGATTAGTTGGGTTTTTTTTTTTTTTTTTAAGTCGTTACGCTGTTGGCTGTTTTGGTGTTTACGTCCACTCTGTATTTCGAACCCAGTTTCTCTAGTAAACGACACTCAGGAATGCGTGACGATATGTCATTGGGAAGTTCGTGATACTTCCTTATCTAATTACCACAATTATCACTTCTTTGGTTAGAGCCTAGCCTAACCTCACCTTCTTTCAAAGAAGCAGCATGACACTTCTCGCGATCGCAACCTCCAGGTTTTCTCACTTTACGAACTTTCCCTACGGCAGAAAATGAACGTGTCTCTTTGTTCGCGAGGCAAGAAATTTCAACTTCTCCTCTTTTATTATTACCACATGCATAATTTGGTTAAGATGACAACTAAGAAGGTATGATGAAACTTTCTAAATTGCAGACAATTTGAATCTTTGACAGATATTTTTAAATCAGAACTTTAAATATGTTATATTATCAGATCAGGCATTCCTTCCACCTTCCCCGTACATAGTAGAACTGAATAACAAAAACTCGGCTCTTCATGTTACAATTCTTGTTAACATCAAAAAATTTATCAAAATACATCGAAATGCCTTTTTTATTGATCCTCTAATTTCCCAATAGATGGTAGTTTATAGATTAGGGCGTCAAGATTGTTCCAGTATCCTGGTTGTTGTATTATGGATTTGTGACGCTCCCCTTTGCAGTGCAAATCCAGCTCACTATCTAGTACGTGCTCTTCACAATGTTCACAATAAGCCTTTTTACTCGCTTTGTGTACGCCGCCCAAAGCCCGTTTGGATTCCCGGTCTTCCTCTACGCCTAAAGTCGGGAACTTGTCAAATTCTTTGAAAATGGGGCAAAACCTCCTGGACTGATCTTCAAATTTGATAAAATGAGGTTTCAGTTCTCTAATATTTGCGCGTTTCCGGCGTTGGGTTTTTGAGGTCAGTTCGTTCCTATCTCGTTTTTCATTTTGGATAAGTCGGAAAAATTCCCTTTTGGAATACACTGATATATCGTTTTTTTCAGCGACGTCCACGATTTTACCATCATATGAGTCAGTGGAGGAAAAATACTTGGAGGAGCTCTTAATTGCTCTTTGGCCTCGTGAATAGATATTGAATTCTACAGACGATACAAGTTGGCAAGCAGTTTTCCGGCTTTTCACAACGAGATCTGTTACTTTGAGAACATCAAAGAAGTCCTCTACTTTTCCGCCTAGATCAACTACAGTGTTTCTGAATTGAAAATTACTATCCTCAAACATAAAGAAAAACGTTCTGTTTTTGAAGTTAGGGAAGAGTTGATTAGAAATGTTACCTTCAAAGTTGCCGCTTCGCGCCTTGCTACCGCTGAAGCTTTCATTTTCAGAAAGGACCATATCGTTATCGTCCTCACAACCTGCATTGCTAGAAATTTCTACTTCTTGCTCTTTAGAAGCTCTGTGCTCAGGCGAGAGTGGTGTTTCAGCTCTTGAAGAGTCTGACGATTCGTACCCGATCGAGGCTTCCCTTTTCCGTTTAGCAGGCGTGCTTGATAAGAGAGGTTGAAATACTTCCACGGCTGACTCTTCTATTCTCGTAGCTCCGCTCTCAAAGCTTTCTTCAGTTACTGATGTTTCTACCAAAGGCTCTTCGGCGAAACTTGACAGAATCGAGAGTGACAGAGGCTCTTCTGCAACCGAACTAGAGTAATCCATATCCATAGCCGTTCATGTATTACTATTTCAGTTTGAAAAAACTAACGATTTCTTCGACAGCATGACGAGCTTTGCCCACCAAAAAAATTTATGCAAATTAGGCTAAGCCGGATCTGAGTTCCGCCTGGCAATTATTAACTGTAAGAGAAGATCTCAGTTCGCGCCCACAGCACGTTCAAGGTGTTGCGGATGAAGTTTCTGTAATTACTTTTTGGCACTTTTCGGCGTCAAAATTGCATAGTTTGGGTAACCATAACACGAATGTTTTCCAGAAAGGGACACGCGGTAATGTCGGTGTCTCTCGTGTGCAGGCATTTTTCCAGGTAAAGCCCTCGCGTGGAATCAACTCATGTTTAATTTAACGCTCCTTTTATGCGCACAATGTAAGCCAAAACAATTTTATAGTTAAACGTAAAGATCAGAATATTTTCTTCTAAGGATGATAAATGATCGACGCTGAACTAAATTATACGCTGAAGAAAATGCAAAACAGCATAACACGTAAAAGAGGAAATTTGGAAAAATACGAAGTTACGGAAACCATGAAAATCTTCGATTTTTAAGAAAGGAAATTTTTATAATTCCAAGCTAAGTAAGCTTTTCTACTGTTTCATTCTTTAAGGCTTTGTGTAGAGCGGGGCCTTTGTTTTATAAACCGTAAAACTTAGTGACAAGTCGAAAGGGCTCGCTCTCGGTTATGATACCAAAGAGTAGAGGGACACCACGGTGATCTTCCAGGTGTTTGATCATCGTCGCCGCTCGTGGTGTACTTCGCTACTTAGGTGAGCGAGATCGACGTTCTTCCTCTCTTTAATTCTGACAGCTGTGTGAGACCTGATCCTTACAATGAAAAACGGTCGATTGTGCTATTTTAGTGGCGGCTTTAACGCTCGTCCATATTCAGCGCTTATCCTAAACATGGCATCTCTAGCTATCTACAAGACACGCTGCGATGTATTATTCGTCCATGTCCAACACAACAACTGTGCTAGTGAGATAGAGAATCGAAAGATCACATTGTTGCGCTCGAGGCAGAGTGCGCTAAGTTTGCCAAGTTCTACAATGGACAACAGATCGTACGGCCTCCCGCAAGAATAAGGACAAGGTCTATCAGTTACAAGCAATGGATAAGTGGAATTGTAAAAAGTTTTAATTCGTCCGTGCATCGAAAGGCCGATGGTATGTAATTTTGCTCTTTTCCGTTCTTCACACACTCGAATAGCTGTTAAAATTAAATTTAATTGCGGGTTGTGCAGTCAAAATGTAACGTCGCCCAACATGATTTTAGTTAAACCAGTGTCTTCTGAGGCGCTTCCACCAAAATAATTTAGAAGGGAACAACAGCGCTAACCGATTTAATATCTTCTCAAGAACATGTCAAAGTCTATTAAAACGCAGAAATTAAAAATAGTAAGAATTGGTGGTTCATGTTAAAAATCATTAAAGAACAGTTCTCAGTTTGGCTCGATAGTGCTGTCACTTTGCACTAGTTGTTCATAGTGACTTACTCATTACTTTCAGTATTTGTTCGAGCTTTTCTTCGACGAAATAGGGGAAGAAATCGCAATTCACCTCTAAAACAAAAATAATAAGCTCTTCTCCCAATTGGACACCAGATATGACTGCGTAGTAATAATTGCGTTGTACGCGAAGTTGCAGTGTGAGAAAAATGAGTGAGGAAAATAATTCTAAGTGCTGTACAGCGCGGTTTTAAACATAGATTACCTAGCTAAATGACCTGCTTGTCTTTGATATTTATGATAATATAGGAAGGTCCCCAAGGAATACTAATAACCCGGCGTGTAATTTTGTGATTGACAAAACCTGATAACTCAGGTTTATGTTTGAAAGGGCAAATCATTTAGTACATTTCACTCCAGAAGTAAATAATCTCTTAACTTTCGTAATTATTATTTTGGTTTCAGGCAAATGGTGTCGAGTTGAAAGATACTAAGTTCCTGAAACATACATCCAAGCTTTGTTAGCAGGCATGCCGAATGCTTTTATAAACGTGCGAGGGTAAAAATACATTTGCGGCCCCCTGTATGGAGAGAAAAATCCAAAGTTTTTTATTACAGGGATGGTAGAGTGAATGATGTTATTTCTGGTCTGAGTCATCAAAGTTCTGTACCATTAGAGTTAAGAAAAGCTATCGGGGGAATATGGAGGTTGCTGCAAGTAGCAGCTCTTAAACTCTCAACAAGCTTTACAGGCGGCCAATTAAAGAGCATGGGGCAAGAAATCAAGCACGATTCTCACCCAGTAAACTAAAATGGTTGTTAGCAATTGAGATGGACGAACAACCAGGGAATTTGAAGTAATCTGGTGGCCTGATATTTTCTCAGGCACTAAAAATGGGAAACTGACCTTGCGATTTTATGTTCCTAAAGTGATACTTTGATTTCAATGATGTGTAGTACACAGTCTAGTTGACTTGTTCGTCATGTTTCCATAAATTTAGCAGCTGTTTCTTGGCAGTTTTTGTAAGTTTGTAAAATGTGTTTTGCATTTCGAGGAACAAACTTGTCTGTAGAAGGCTAAGATTAAACCCTGAATACAGCAAAATGACCCTGTAATATTAATGCAATTCATGTCTAGCTGGGCGCACTATACTCTGATGCCCTTCATTCTGTTGTAACCAAATTCAGAGGAAAAAAAAACACCTGGAGAAACTCTTAGAGGGATAATATCTGTGGACTTTCACCATTTCTATGGTCATCAGGAATGACAGAATAAAGCAGTAACTGTTCACAAAGTCTTAATTCACTTAACTGAAAGAATAATGAGTTGGAGGAAACTATAGATCATTTTTTTCCAAGCATCTCTAATAATTCATGATGGAAATAATAATAACATTGATAACAATAATAATGATAATAATAATAATAATAACAATGATAACAATAATAATGATAATAATAATAATAATAATAATAATAATAATAATAAAAATATTTACATTGGTTAGAGAAATAATGTTCATTATCCTGATGGTTATAATTCCTATGATTATTTCCATTAATCTAATCATTATTATTATCATTCATATTACTATTATGATTATTTCAATGTTTATCTATGAACAAAATAGTGTTATTGTTAGTCTAGCTGAATGAGTATCCAAGTGACTGAAACTGGGGCAAAAACAAATTAAGAAAAGACAGAAAAACCCCCAAAACTGTTCAGGACTGCAATTCTTGAGTTGGCTCATTGTGAAAGGTTTTGGGACTTCATTAAGCAAGTGCTGTCTGTAGTGGGCCCTGTGTCAAAGAGAGAAGAGTAGCAGCTGAATTAATAATAATAATACTAAGGACAATGATAGCATTGATTGACCAAAGTCACCCTATGACTAATAACAGATGATACGTGACAAACAGGATAAGCAACACACTTTTCAAAACAAAAAGAGCAAGCTAAAACTGCCATCAGATAAAAATAACTGTCCATAAAAGACTGACAGCATAGAGCTGAAAAAAAAATGGGGACTGGTTCTGCCATCAGATAACAACAGTCCATAGACTGACCACCCAAGAGAAACAGAACAAATCGGTGGTTCTGCCATCAGATAACAACAGCCCATAATGGACTGACTACCCAAGAGAAACAGATCCACCTGTTAGTTCTGCCATCAGATAACAACAGTCCATGGACTAACTACCCAAGAGAAACAGAACTAGGCAGGTGGTTTTGAATCAGAAAACAACTATTTAAGACCTCTGTACAATGTGTCTTAGAAAATCTTCTGCATTCTAACAATCTATTGAAGAGACAAACTATCAGAAACACTTGAATTTCTATTTGGGGGGAGGGGGGAGGAATTAAATGAAAATCTACTTGCCTCAGCATGCCATCCTCACTGAGCAGCCTATTTCAATTTGAAAATGATGATCACAATCATAAAGATAATGATAATGATAATGATAACAATAACAAATCATTACTATTATCATTTATATTACTATTATGATTATTTCAATGTTTATCTAAGAACAAAATGGTGTTATTGTTAGTCTAGCTGAATGAGTATCCAAGTAAGTGAAACTGAGACAAAATAATCTCAAGAAAAGCCAGGAAAACCCCAAAAACTGTTCAGGACTGCAATTCTTGAGTTGGCTCATTGTGAAAGGTTTTGGGACTTCATTAAGCTAGTGCTGTCTGTAGTGGGCCCTGTGGCAAAGAGAGAAGAGTAGCAGCTGAATTAACAATTATAATAATAATGAAGACAACGATAGCATTGATTGACCAAAGTGCCTCCGACTAATAACAGATGATACGTGACAAACAGCATAAGCAACACATTTTTCAAAACAAAAAGAGCAAGCTAAAACTGCCATCAGATAAAAATAACTGTCCATAAAAGACTGACAGCATAGAGCTGAAAAAAATAGGGACTGGTTCTGCCATCAGATAACAACAGTCCATACACTGACTACCCAAGAGAAACAGAACAGATTGGTGGTTCTGCCATCAGATAACAACAGCCCATAATGGACTGACTACCCAAGAGAAACAGATCCACCTGTTAGTTCTGCCATCAGATAACAACAGTCCATGGACTAACTACCCAAGAGAAACAGAACTAGGCAGGTGGTTTTGAATCAGAAAACAACTACTTAAGACAAGCCCTCTGAACAATGTGTCTTAGAAAATCTTCTGCATTCTAACAATCTATTGAAGAGAAAAACTATCAGAAACACTTGAATTTCTACTTGGGGGGAGGGGGGGTAAATAAATGAAAATCTACTTGCCTGAGCATGCCATCCTCATTGAGCAGCCTATTTCATTTTGAAAATGATTCTATCAAAATCATAAAGATAATGATAACAATAACAAAATCATTAATAATAATGATAATTATAATAATCATAACAATAACTACAATGACAAAGTCCGTGTTAGTCTGGCCTCTACCTTGCAGAAAATACAGCCCACCAACTGAAGCTGAATTCTTTAAAGGTATTGTATTGCAATTGGTCATTGAGGCACTCAAGCCACCTCACCACGACAAGGTACGAACATTGAGGTGGAAAAAAGGGTCTGTAAAATTGACTCCATGCTGATTCGAGATGATAAATCTGTGTTCGAAGCCTCTTCAGTTCCACTCCAAGGGAATTTACTCTAGCTGATCTTTCGGTAAGTTAGGAAGCGAGCTCTTCGGAGTCGTGACTGAGTTTGGCGCCAAAAGATAAATTTTTCGCGCCTTCGGGCTCAAAGTCTAGCGTGGCGGAGTTCACCAGATTTACGATAGTCATAAATCCCGCAGATTTAATAAATTCGTCGGGGATTGTTTATTACGAAGAAGATAGACCAGCTATTAGACGGAACGTGAACACAACGTGAACGAGGTCGGGAATCCTGGCTAACCCCACTACTTCGAACGATGAGTTGGCCGGCTGAAGTTCCCGTGTCGCCACACTTTGGATTCGTCGGGAAATATCTTAAATACATCGCATATGAAATATTTACGCAAAGGAACGTCACATACCTCTTTCAAAAGTAGATACCAATGCTTGCAAGGGTCAAGTGTGGCACTTGTAATCCTGCAAAGACTCTGCGTGGTTAAGTTTGCCGGTGGAAAGCCGCACGTCGAAAATCCGACTGCCTCTATGACTTCATTTCGAATGGTTTCGAAATCGAAAACATGATGCTTTTCGACATTTCGACATGAAAAATCTCGTCGAGGTTTAATATTATAATATTGGTAAGAATTTAACCAGGATACGAGGCCAAGTCGTGCGACCGCCACAGGTTTTGTACCAAAACAATAACATCGTGTACTACGATCGCAAAGCGTGAACACTGATCGATCCACCAAGTGACGCAATACTGGAAATTCGATACGGTTGTTATTCAGGTCGTACGGCACATGAAAATTGCGATATCTTTTGTTACTGTTTTATGGCAAACCAAGCGAAAGAATCAGACCTAAATAATCGAAAGAGAGGCTTTTCGAATACGGCGCCTCGCCGGTATTGCCTCTTCTGTGAAAAGGAAGGATCTTTGAAAGGCTACGTGATTAAAAATGTCGTTATAAGGAAACAGGCAGAAAAAGAGAAAACGCAGTATTTTATGACCATTACGCGCACAACAAACTTCATTTCATTTCATGATTTTGATTTTCATCGCCAACAGATGACCCCGCGTTAACTCGCACGCAATCGCGTATCTCTCGTGGATTCGTGGACGCTAATCTGTATAATTACATTGTGGTGTAATTAATGTGATGACATCCACCCAACGCCTTCTTCCCCAAACCTCGGCATCAGTTTACGATGCCTGCTGAGAATTTTTTTCTTGAGCAAAGCTCGTCATGTGGTGCGGCTGTCGGAAATTTCAAAACTCCTACGTCATCGGGCATACAAAAGAATTTCGTATAGGGTGTGCATACTAACCAATAAACAAACGATACGGGTTCAAAATTGTCGTCGCACATTCTTCAGGGTTCATGCCGGTCAGCTATTTGACAAGCCAGGCTCAACAAATTCAGTTAGTGAAAAGATATGGCAACAACACATAGTAGAGGGTCCTCACTACCTTACTCGAAATATGGAAAAAGGGAAGAGCGGCACTATTCCGGCAGAAAGTGGTATTTCACGAAAGCAGAAAACGGAGAGGTACGCACGCTGCATCATCACAATAAATCACCCATTCTAGCGCAGGATGGCACTGATCCTGGGTCTGTTGTTCACATGAAGCCGGCGAGTGAAGATCTAAGGAAACTCAAGGTACGTTTCGTTTCGAGAATTCTGAAAATTTTAATCTTTAGTTAGAAGAAAAGAGAATTTGCTCTAAGAAAGATCATGTTGAGTTTGTACGAGATGAAGATCCTTTTTTATCGTGCAATAGAAAAATAAGATCGAGGAGAATAAATGTTCTCGAGTCTGAGATTAGCTGCATTTGATTTGGCTTCCAAAAGGTTTGCACTAAGTAAACTTGGCCTGTCTATAGCAATGGATTTCCCTCTTTCGGCGTTTAGCTTACTCTGACCATTCACTCTTAATTTTTTACTACCTATATACCGTATACAAAGAAAATAATTTTAGTTTAGCTGCTAGCTTACATGAAATTTCCCACAAAAATTTAAAGCGTTTCGGAATGCGAGCACAATAGCAGTCAATGTGCAACACTTTTCAAAAATGGCGCAAGAAAGTTCCGTTTCTGGTCTTCGTTTCCGCCAAACGTGTTTGGATAAGCCGGCGATGCCGCATTTTCAATCGAATTTACTTTTCGCACCAAAGTATTTCCTAAAAGATAAGGTAAAATGGTTTTATGATATTTCACGAGGCATTCATTGTTTCTTAGGTAAAATACAACTCGGAAAAAAGTCTTCTTCTGGACGTTACGTTCTTAAATCCCACCGACGACCTCAATAAACAGTTGTACCGAGAAATTTCTGACATTTCAAGATTTGGAGAACAAGTCAGAAAATTACTTGAAGTAGAATTCTTCCCCGTGTCAAGTTCTGGCAAACGACCTGCAAGTAGTTTCTCTACTAGTGGCTGCGAGGAAAATCAAGCCAAAAAACGGCGAGATGAGAATGAGTCAAACACTATTTCGGTACAACCAAGTGAACAATTTTCTCTTGGTGCTGAGACCTTGTCGATTACGGCGTCTACGTCGACAAACGTAAACGTGAGCGCCAGTGTCTCATCTGTATCCGGTGCATCTACATCTTCAAGCGAAAGTGGAGATGAGCCAGTAATGGATTCGTCACAGCAATGCTACGCCATATCTTTGCGTGAGTGATTATTGTAAAGCTTTCGTTTGGTGGGAATTCTAAATTGTTCATTACTGAATTTTTGTGTATATTGGTTCCTAAAGTAGCTCATTTTTGTGCAGGGCCTCAAAAAGTTCTAGTATCGAGCTTAAAAGCCCCAAGGAAAGATTACACACTTCGGGATCTCGATGAAGTGTTTGTGAAATCCCTCGTGACCGAATTTAAGGATAATGAGGTCCCTTTTGGTCAAAAGCCATTGTTGGCGATAATCAAAGGCGTTTCAAGGCCAAACGAATTCAAAGAGGACAAGCTTGATTCATACGAGTTAGAGGTGATAGGTGGCAACCACCGAAGAGCGGCCATGCAGGCTATGCTAACGGAAGATCCGGAGAATATCAAGTATAAATACACGGAGGTCATTTTGTTTACAGGTTAGTAAGCCAGAGCTTTATCTCCGCACAGGAGATTTTGCTATGAAATACGAAGCAACACAATATTTTTTTCTTTTTCTTTTTCTTAAATTCTCTTATAAAGATTCTTACATGCAAAGGAGGCTATTGTTGACTGCCTTTAATTTTTCAAATTTGACAACTTTCCAGAACTGGAGTGAGGAAAAATTAAAGTCTACTTTAAGGCAGATATGTGGCCTGAACACAAGGCTAAAGATGACTCACTACATCATTGTTGTAAGAGAAAGAGATGAACCCCTTACACAAACCCTGGAGGAATGTACCCCGGGAGGAAAGGCTTACACATTGTATGTTGCCTGGAGTAGGATGTCCGCTAAAGGTGACATTTTCTTTGTTTTTGTCATTTGGTTTAGAAAATTTCCAATTTCCATTTAGTGTTAAGTCTTGATTTAGTGATAAATTAAACGACTCAGTGTGGCATGATAGTCTCTGAATGCTTAAATCTCTTGCAAACGGCTGGCCCTGGACTGACAGAGGTCGTCGAAAAAAATTGTGTCATTATTGTTGGCACACCATCGAAAAGTGCCTCAAATTGGTTTGTGGCTGAGAATGAGTTGGACCTCATGCAGCACATCATAAAGCTTTTCGTGCCTCCAAGAGGGATTGTATTAGAGTTTGGACACTCGTATACTCTAGGTAAGACACAATTATACAAACAAAATGTACTAAAGTTGCACATTTTACAGACATTGAGTCCTTTATTTTCTGTGCCATAATACAGTTACGAAAATGGTTAAAGGAAGTGAGACAAAACTGCTGACTTGCAGTAGCCTGCAGTCAAAACATCTTTAAACAATGCCAATAGGTGCAAAAGGTAATAACTTGTTTATCCCTTATTTTTATGTTTCAGTGAGTTCCTGCCTGAAACCGTCGGTTCAAAGGAACGTGAACTTATTATCCGTATATAATGACGAGAAGCCTGTTTCTGGTTTTAGGAAAGAAGCTGTCACACTGAGCCGTTCAGCATGCGAGAGATCAGGGTCCAAAGATAACGACGAGTAGAGAAATTGCATTGCAAGACAATCGTACTGAATGTAGATTTATAATCCCTTCGCCGGAAAAATTGTTTGAGTGAAAGTTTCGAACAGATCAGTCAAGAGTCATTTCAATGAGGTTAACCGTTAGCCGTTAAAAAGCAAACAAATTTCGCCGCAAGGCAAAAAGATTGAAAAATTTTGACCGTTTGTCTTAAAAAAAGTCTAGCGGGAGATTTGTTTTCATTTGAACGCAACGGAAAGAAATTTGCCGTTAGCTGTAAAAACCATTACCCTACTGAGACACTTTTATCACAGAACACACGTGAATAACAATTGAGTAAAATTTGTGTAATTACTTCGTGATTGGGTATGACATGGAAATTTCCATGGACCTGCTTTTGACACGAATCAGCTGCTATTTTGAAAATTTGACTGAGTATTACATGGAAATTTCCATAAACCTGTTTTGAAAAGGTATTTCGGACGCTAAATTTTTAGCAAATGAGTCAGTATTACTTATATATTCCATGCACCCATTTTGGGCTAAGAAAGTTTGAAATTATTATAGTTTTTTTGCTTGTGAAAGAGTATTACATGGATATTTCCATGTACCCGCTTTGGTCAGGACTGTTTGATACTGTTTGTATAGGTGGATAATAAGTATTACATGCAAATTTCCATGGATCATTTTGGTGAGGCACTATCCGGCACGATGAAATCGTAAAAGTATTTCATGGAAATTTCCTTTTACCTGTTTAAATTGGCTTAGAACGATTGATACTGTTCGTATACTTGAATAAGTATTACATGGAAAATTCTATGTACCCTTTTTGCCCAAGAACGTTTGAAATTGTTATTTTTTTTAAACGTTAAATGAGTATTACATGGATATTTTTATGTACCTGTTTTGATTAAGAATGTTTGATACTGTTTTGTATCCGCGAGTACGTATTATCTGTACATGGAAAATTCCATGGACCCGTTTTGGCCAAAAGTGTTTGAAATTATTTTTTTACGCGTAAATGGGTATTACATGGAAATTTCCATGTACCCGTTCAATTTTTTTTTTTTTTTTTTTACGTTTAAATGAGTATTACATGAATATTTTTATGTATCTGTTTTGATCAAGAATGTTCGATACTGTTTTGTGTACGCGAGTATTACATGTACATGGAAAATTCCATAGACCTGTTTTGGCCAAAAGTGTTTGAAAATATATTTTTTTAATGCATAAATGCTTATTACATGGAAATTTGCTTGTACCCCTTTCAATTTTGTTTAACAATGATTGATACTGTTAAGTATACGTGAATGAGTATTACATGGAAATTTCCATGGCCTTTTTGTGTGGCACAATTGTATTGAAATCTTAAATAATACTGACAAGTTTTCTTCTCTGAAAAAGAAATCGACATTTAAATGGTTTACTTAACCATTCGAGGGATATATGTGCCGCTGTTTGGGCGAGCTATCATAATATTAGGGTATCGTTCACCACTGATAACTGGGAAAGTAGACGCAAACATGCTCATTTTTTTACTGTTTAGTAACAAGTTGAAAGAAACCAATTAAATTGTTTTGAAATTGACTGAAACATATATAAATTTGGATGGCCGATTGAGTCACTGAAATTGTTGATTGAGCCGTGAGTCTTAGTTCATGGACAGCCGCTCGGTGATGTTGGCGATTCTTTGCTATAACCTTAGTAAGTAGACCATGGTAAAGTTTAATTTTTTTTCCAAATTTCTTACTTCAGAAAATCTGTACTTAAAAAATTACGTGTTTATATTAATTGAGTTTTGAACGACAAATTTACCTGCTCTAAATATTCGGTAATGGAGCGCGCTGAATTTGTCCCATACGGAAAGAATGATGCAGATCACACCAAGAGAACAGATCATTGACATGTATACACTCTTCAAAACTCTTGAATGGTAGAAACCATAATATAATGGAGGTAGAAATGATCCCATGATGAATATTGCTCTCCCTACGTAATGGAGCCTTGAAAATCAAATGGAACAAAGCACATCAACATTTGACCAAACGAATTTATATACGGCTCGCACAAATACGGGTCGGACAGAGGGAATTCGATGAACAAATAAGACAGAATTCCAACAACACTAGAAGCATTTGGAAAACAATCAGGTCATGTATTCCAAATACGGCTCGCACAAAGGGAATTCGTTTAAAAACAAATAACACAGAATTCCAACAACACTAGAAGCATTTGGTAAACAATCAGGTCATGTATTCCAAAACAGCCCATGAATGTCAAGAGTTTTACTAAAGATGATCAAACCGTAGCAAACGAATTTAACAAGTTCTTTAGCTCGGTTGCGAAATCTACGATAGAAAAAAATCAACTTCTCGCTAACAAATTTAATTACGCGCCCGCTCCGGACACCTTCATTCCGAGAAACTATCCAACTTCAGAACAGTTCTCTTTCACCGTGGTGGAATGCTCTCAGGTTACAGACATTGTTAATTCAATACCTAACAACAAAGTTCCAGGAATTGACAAAGTACCACCTCGTGTAATTAAAGAGAGTTTACCGCAGACCATCGCTCCTTGTATCACCTCCATCGTTAATGCCTCTCTTGAAAGTGGTGTTTTTCCAGCTTCTCGGAAAATTTCCGAAGTTTAGCCAATTCTCAAGAATGGAGATCACGAAGAAGCTAACAACTATAGACCAATATCGCTGCTCCCAGTACTCTCCAAGATATGCGAAAGAGCGGCATTAAATCAGCTGTCTTCATATTTAACAACTAATCAAAGAATATCAGCGAAACAAAGCGGCAACAAAACATGGCATTCAACTGAAACAGCAATGATCTCTACTACTGATTTTATTCCTCGCGCTATCGACCAGAAAAAAATCACTGCAATCGTATATCTTGATATGAGTAAAGCCTTTGACACTATCAACCACGTGATTCTTCTAAAGAAACTAAAGAACATTGGTTTATCATCTTCTGCACTTCAATGGTCGAAAGCTGTCTTTCTCAATGAAGAGAAGCAGTCCGCATCAACTCTGTATTATCTGATAGATTACCAGTAGTCAGTTGTGTACCGCAAGGGAGTGTACTAGGAGCATTATTATTTATCATTAACATTTATGTAAACAACCTGCCAAACATCTGTCAGGATGGTTCAACTGTATGCTATGTGGATGACACAAAGCTTCTATTATCCTTTAGGGCGAATGATTCTATTCAAGGTATAGAAAGAGCGAACTCTGCTCTGCAACGGATACGCGATTGATGTTTCGACAACTGCTTAATGCTTAATCCTGAGAGGAATAGACTGATGGTCTTTGGCAGTCGAAGAATGTCTCTTAAAATGCCAGACTTTAAATTGTCCCTACTTGGAAAGGAAATCATCCCAGCTCAAACAGTCAGAGACCTTGGTGTTACTTTCGATCACACACTATCATTTGACAATCATATCTCTGCGACTGTCCCATCTTGCACATCGAAACTATCCCAACTAAGCCGCATTTGATTCGCTTTTAACAAAGATCTGCTTGAAACTATAATTAACGCAGTTGTTTTTAGTAAGATGTACTACTGTTCGTCAGTATGGTTGTCCACATCAGCTTGTAGTGTTCATAAGCTACAATATGTTCAAAATTTTGCCGCCCGAATTATTTGCAATGTAAAGAAGTATGATCATATTTCTTCCACATTAAGGAATCTACGCTGGCTACCGGTAAAAACAATCCTGTACTATCGTGACGCTACCTTATCATTCAAATGTAAAACGGGCCTAGCGCCTGAATATTTGACATCCGAGCTTGTAACAAGAGGCAGCGTATCTGGGCGTATAACGAGGAACTTTTAACAACTTAACATTCCTCTTTTTAAAACTACAACAGGTCAGAGGACCTTTTATTATAGAAGTGTAGCCATCTGGAATAAACTTGACCCAAGACTGAAAGTATATGAAAAGCCAGCTTCTTTTAAGAGAGCCTTTGTTCTTTTAAGAGAGCTTTGAAAAGGTATCTCCTGAATGACTCTTTATTTAAATAAGCATTCTATTTTTAAGTTATAAGTAATTCATGTTGTATATAACGGGTTATTAGTTACCAAGTATGTAAATTATATAATTGTTCACTGAAAAGCCCCAAGACCGGGATGTGTTCAATGAAATGTATGTATGCATATATGTAATTTCGTAATACATCATCTTAGACTTTCTCGTAGAAACTAAGGGAGGAAATGGCTCACTAGCTGGACAGGGTAACTAACTAACAAATGATTTGTAGACCGGTCAAACAGCGGGTTGACTATGTAGCCTGCTAAATCATCACCTGGCTGAAAAGCTGAGTAAATGATAGTATGACCTTGCTTACTGACTAAAGAGCTGACTGACTTTAAGACTGACTGACTGGCTTACTGACTTACTGACTGATTGACCGACTGGCTGACGGACTGACGGACTGATTGACCTACTGACTGACTGACTGACTGACTGATTGATTGATTGACTGACTGACTGACTGACTGTCGAACTGATTGACCGACTAACTGACTGACTGACTGACTATGTTACTGACTGACTCACCGACCGACTGAAAACGAGATTTTGTTTGACCGAATCGTTAACTGATTGAATGACCGACTAACTGCTGTCAGACGGAGATTGACTGACTGACTGACCGAACCGAATGAGTGGTTGAATAATGTAACAATTATGTGACTAACTTTATTGCACGGTGGCTTTTTTTTTTTCGCTCATTTACTTTAACGTTCGTTTTATTAAAGAAGCGATATAATCAAGACTCCATTAAGACAAGATTTACGAATGAACCCAGTTCAAGCCTCCGAGTGACTGCGCCATTCCTCGGCGTGGAAAAATATAACATGTTAAGTTATAGAAATACAGGCAACCTTACCTTCGAAATATGATCTTGGAGACCGTCTTTGAATGGCAGTAAACAGTGTGAAAAATCCAGGAAACTCCCAAACACATGATTGCGCCGACAAAGAAGCAGCTAAAGACAAGTATTTCTAGCCAGTCTCCAGGGAATGGATTCGCGACAGTGACGGGTCGTAAAAGCATATACGATGTACGTAATACACACAAACACAATAAAACCAATCAAATGAGTCCAAATATTTATTACCCGTTTCACTCTGAAGTTTAAAGATACTCTTAAAGCAGTATCTAAAACATGGCACAGGTGGTCTGTGGAAACTGGATGAAAATTATTTTCCGCAAGGCCAGTCTGGTAGTTCAGAATGGGACAGAAGGTGTTTTTCATTATGAGATACCAACTCTGACTCATAGCGAAATGATTTCTTCCTCTGCAACATTATTCCTAGTCTCTTGTCAATTTTCTTTTGCAGCGTTTTGCTTTCTTTCGTGTCTTTGAGGAGTACCAGTCATGTCTTTTCAACAATATAAGTCTCCTTTGAGCTCGTAAGTGAGTACGATTCAACAGAGAAAACCTAATCCTGCCCAGTAGGCAAACATTAAATGAATACCTACAACGCCGGTTTATGAAATCTAAACAGTACTGACTATAGGTCATCGTATTCACCAGCTTCTCGCGTGCGTTTATGCAAAATACGATTCTATGTGCTATTCTTTTACCCAATAATTCAAACCTGTCCTTAATTCTAAAACAATGATTTCTTGAATTAGCTTATCAAACGGAAACGCACAGTTGAAATCACGTTATCTCAACAATGCTAATGATTGACTCCATAGAAAATATTGTCTCTAATGACGCTATGAAATTAACTTCAACTTAAGGATGTAAACTTTTCTCTCTTAATTTAATGTATCAGGGTTTGGCATAAAAGTAAAGTCTCAAGAGAAAGTGTAACGTTCAGTTATTCGAACGACTCAGAAATGTGTTGCAAAACATTTCGATTTATAATAACATTCAGTGTTGTGATAAAGATTATCCTCAAGCTGTCACTTAATTGACCAAACCATCAACCCGGATATAAAAAATCTCCCTATTATCTTTCCGTGTGTAGTTGAATTACCTTTAGTTAACTAGCAGTTTGTCGCCTCAGTTCAGTGATGCTTGTCTGTACTGCGGTTCAAATTTATAAGAATTGTATTGCTCCTCACGCTTTCATTTGAGCATTTGAAGGATAAAGATATTTTCCGAGCATTTAAGACCTTAAGTTTATGTTGATTTCCTTTCTTGGTTTCATCGCTTCTGACTGTTAACCGACAACAGAAAGATTTCCCGGTCTTTCCGGAGTCTTAATCTTTTCAGAACCATAGACAATGTTCAATAAATCACTCAAACGCATTACTAAGCGGTACGGATATTTTCATTCTTATGGTTTTCAAGGCTTTGAAAACAAAGCTTACGCTTCAAATCCGGACATATCTTTCACGGACTCTAACAACTTCAGAAAGGTATTAACTTTGAACAGTTGTTATTAGATATCCTTACTTATTGCTTGGCTGTAATAAGAAATTATTAAATTCAAGCTTCCCTTTTGGGTTATTGAGGAAAAATACACGAACAGTGTGGCGATAAAGTTTGGTGTAACTGAACCTGCGTTTCATTACCACAGACTAACCAACCGATTAAAATCCTCCTTATTTGGGCCTATTTTTTCCCAACCCGGTAATAAAAATTTTGCGAAAAAGAGAAGAGAAAGCAGTCCACCACTTTCTCGTATTTTGATATTTCCAAAATATTTGTCTTTTAATTTCCTCCAAAAGAAAAGAAAAACATTAATATTCAATTCAGTACCACCTTACGAAACATTAACAGTTCCCTTTGTGGTTTCACAGGAGCTGGTTCCCAAAGCAACATGAAGAACCACCGTAATTACATCAACAGTCTTTCGCAGAAAAATTTGAATATTCCATGTCAAACACTAAAGGCGCACTTTTTCTAGTCAGTTCATTGTATTTCTCCACCATTCAATCGGCGTTCCAGAGATTTCAGTTTGCTTCTTGGTGAAGTGGGATGATTGGTATAATATTAGAATCGATTCATCAACGAAGTCGAGAATCCAGTTAAGACCAAACAGCCTTATTGGCCTAGCAAACCCAGTGCAGGTTTAGTGAGTCCCTTCAGGTCGGGACAGCATCAAATAACACCCATGCACGTATTGCGGGCGCACAGTAAGCTCGCTCCGCGAGTTGCTGTTGCAGTCAGCTGTATTATAATCGGACTCTTTCCGAGTTCTCAAACTTCACACTTTCTAATTTTGGGATTTATCTGCATGAGAATTGAAAGTCATTTATATCTCAAAGGCTTCACAATTGTAATCAATTTAGAACAGAAGCCTGGTCACAAGGTATCCCGGCCCGAAAACGACTAAACTTCTTCTCCTGGTTGGACATTAGTAAAATATATTTCAAAGAAAATTCAATTGATCCAAATATCGCCCGGATTATTTCATTTTGACGAGAATATTGTCTTCCAATGCACGAGTTTATATATTTTGCCTGACTTAAGTGTCAACTAATTTCGTTGTATTAATATTTCTTGCTTTCATATCCAGCTTTGAACTTGACCCTCCCCAGCGTGTATTGAGCTCATGCAGGAGCAGTCATCACCCGAGTTTTGTTTTCGAAAACATTACTTTGACTCCAGGTTTATCTTTCCCTAAATCAACAGCCACTACTTGGGACAGAGAGCGAATCTGAGGGCGTGGCCGGGATTTGTGAATTTCACTAAAGTTATTTTTAGAGTTACAATTAAACGGAAGTCTAATTCCTGGGACGTCCGCACATCTTAATTGAAGCGCGCCAGCCCTTGTATTTATAATATGCATTGCAATGGCGACTGTTGAATATTCAACATGACCTTGTATTCGACCGCGATTTACAGGCGTCTGGATTGCGGCATAAATATACCGGATGACTCTATTGAAGGGCCTGGTGAGTGCGTTCCACAAAAAGAAGTTGCAGAAAGCGGTCCTACTCGTAAGCGCAAGAGAAGCGAGGTTTTGTCTTCCGAAGAAGACTCCAATTCTGTTTCCTTCGGCGGGAAAGCCGTGAGAAGAAGTCCGCGTCCGGGGTTAAAGCTTTAAAAGGTCTTCTTGAAAAGAAACAGAAGAAAGCCAAGGAATTATCCCAAGAGCAGTATCTTCGGGAACTCAGGACCTCCAAAGAAGTTCAGATATTAAAAAAGCTGGATGCAGAAGTCTATCAACTTGACGCTTCGCTGCACTGTGAAATGGAAGCGATATCCGGCCATCACCAAAGTGCAGCTCTCAGCGTCTATCCTCGCAAGGAGAGGACCTTCAGTGAAAAACTTGGTACCTACCATCCAGTAAGATTACTTTTCTGTCCATCAGGGCATTATAAATTACAGGTATTCATCCATAAAACTGTCGACGAGGGTCAAGTTGACTTGAACGATCGATTGTCTGTGGAGCGAGTGATTGAGGTTCTTCGACCACATTCAGGTTTTGTTATGTGCCCTGGAATTTCAGACTACGATGTTACCTTCGCGTATATTCGCATTCAATCATCAAACGTGAAAGAAGAGCTTTGGCCTTGGAGACACATAAGTGCTAGAAAGTGCAAGTTGTGGCACAAATCGAGGAAGCTGGATTTGGCCGACGAAATGTGCGACATATGTAGCGAGTGTAGACTTGCGAGGAGACAAACGCTTGTTGTTCGTGACAGGAGAACGAGCTTGCTAGAAGAAGAGCGCATTGAAAGACAGCAGGCGTCGTCCAAAGTTAGATTGTCCTGCTTGAGCCCGGAAGCCAAATATTGAGGCATGAGAACGTTCGAAAAGAGCGAAAGAATTTGATAAGAATTGCGGAGCGAATGATCAGTAGAACATTAGTCAATCGAATAGTTTAGGCAATTGACTGGTGCAATGAAGGACAAGAAGGTTTAGCGAAAGTTGTGGAAGAGGCTGACAATCACAAGCCCGGTACTGGAGCGGTTATCCGTGAAATGTGGCAGATGGAGAAGGAATCATTTTTCAAGGACCAGGCCAAGAATGGTAAGTCAAGAAGTTTAAGTTTCCTTTTTTCAAAAACACAAGGTAAACATCATTCATTACCATATTTCACCAGAGTTACGGTATGATACTCAAAGAGTAGTATTTCTTTCATACTATTTTAAAAACAAAGTGTGGTAGTAAAGCAGGTAGTTTGTAAGACAAATTAACGCACATGTACAAATGTACAATCAGTGAAAAATACTCTTTGATACCAGTTGATTAACAAGTAAAGTGATACTCATTATGCCACCCTTTTAAATTGAAATCATTGGTCGGAACCTTAAAAAACGCTCATCAGAGCTCGCTGCGTTTCCTTTTGCCTTAACTATATCTATATAGACTATGTACGATGACTGAAGATTGGCAATAAATAAATGTATCTGTCTAAAGCAGAGTGTTCTTTTTCGATTTTAAGAAAATAATATTCGTTCGCTATCCGGTTATTTACATGTCGGCCATGTGCATAAACAATTTTTTTTCTGTTTATGTCAGTCCCCATCGAGTCATTTCTTTCTCTTTCTTCTAGAAACTGGAAGACAAAGTAATAAGTGGTCGTCTGCAACGATAAGAGTTGATAAGTTTTTTATTTAATTAATTTTCATATGCTTTTCCAGAGAAATTTTTGCCAGAAACATGCATCAAAAGCATGAATTTACTAGTATAGGGTTGCCCTGTATACAATAGTCCAAATATCAGAACAAAAACAACCAAAAAAAATTGCTTGACAATGTGTCATAAACACAGAAAAAAACTCTTGGTCCATGTCTTGATTCACATGTAAAAGGGACAAGGAGACCATATAATTTTTGTTTTATACAATTTAATGTACTGTACCTAAATGATTTTGTGTAATTTCACTTCTTTTATTTAATAGCTCTTGCTTCCTATGCCAGAGGTTCAGCGGCATTTCGTGCAGTTCGAGACCTAGGCATCCTGCAAGTACCGTGCACCAAATATCTTCAACGTCTCATTAGCAAAAATGCTGATAGGCCTTGGATCGATGAAGACTACATTCCTCATCAAAGGCAAGAATATGAAAATTTCACCAAAATACAGGTTGATACAGGAAAGAAAAGACCATTGGGCATTGTCCTGGTTTTTGATGAGACAAAGGCTAGTAAAAGCAACCATGATAAAGTCTTAATATAAAAATAAATAAATTAACAAATATAGCTGCTGGTTCATGTATTTCTGGGTCTTTTTCTTTTGTTCTTTCTTATAATTATATCAGGCTTTATTTAAAGAAAAGTTTTATACAGTAGAAAATCTTTACACATGTAAAGGTCAGCTAAGTAAGTGCTGAAAATTAAGACCATGAATTTCTGGATGTCCAAATTGGCAAAAGTTAAACACAGGACAGAATAAAAAATTAAGTCATTGCTTTAGTGCAATCACCGTTAGTGCAAGCAATTTAACAGTTACTTCAACAATGTTGCAATAATTAATTTAGTTGATTTTACCTGGAAGCATTTACTTTACTTGAAACACAGGTGCAGTCAAAGATTGTTTGGAATTCAATGAATGGGACCATTAGGGGCTATGCTATGAGTCCAGAGGAATTGCCTTGGCTACATGATGTGTATATCAGTGTTGGAGGGGATTATGATCTACAGAAAATCTTATATATCCTTCAATTTTTGTGGAGAGATTAAACTTCAAAGTGTCATGTTATTGGTCCTTATTTCACCTTATTTCATCTTACTCAGTTTGTCTGGTGTACGATCCTTTTGGCATCACTGGTTTTAAAGCAGTTTTCCCTTTCTGGTAACCTTAGCCAGTCAACTGTTGATGGCCGTCAAGGAAGTAATGCATGTACCCTTATTGCCTCACTGTTTGGCTTTCAGTTTGGCAAACATGCTCTGCCAAAGTTAACTGCAAGCACCCCACCAAGTCAGTGGTTTGAAGTACTGGCTCAGGCAATGTTTGAAGGAAATGCTCTGCATGATCTGCTGTTTGATGGAGAGGCTAGAAATCTTGACACAGAAGATGCTGTGGAGAGCTGAGGAGATGATTTTCATATTTCAAGTTATGATCAAGCCATTGGGTTTGATTTGCAATCAGGAGATGTTTCACCTCTGATCACCACTTTGCAAGCAAGGGCAAGCCGGCAACAGAAGCAAGTGGCTGTTATGATCTCTAGCCTCCGCACTCTGGCAGTTCTAATTTGGGAGACAGAAGCCATTGCAATTGTAGATTCCCATTCCCATGGCCAGTGTGGAGCCATGGTAGGCTATGTACCCCATGGACAGGGTAGCTGTCGTGATATTGTAAATTGGTACTCAGGGGTGATGCAAAAATTCTTCAATGAAAATCTAGGCTTGCGCACTCTTACATTTGTTTCTTATGATTGCACGTAGGTCTTTTGCCATAAAAGTTAATCCAAGTTCTTTGTCTTTAGTGAATGGGGATAACAGTACATTAAACTTAACATATAAGAGTTTTTAAGGGTCATGTATTGCTTGCCCTGCAAGCAAGTACATTTTTGCTCTATGACTTGGCTTGCAAAAAGAGAATTTTTTCACAGGTATGCCACAGCTCATACAGGCAAATTGTAGCCCCTGGTGGCTGGGTAGAATGTGACAGGTGTTAAAGAAGGGAATTTTTCAATGTAGATCACACATGCAGATCGGGAGCATCACATAACTGAACTGACTGAAAGAAAATTAAGTTTTACTAGAGATACTTACCTTAAAAACTGAAGTAAAGAGCGTAAATGTTTTTGGGGTTAGAAATTAGGGCCATGCTTCCCTTATAAGTTTGTTTTCTTTAGCCCTCAAAATTTCTCTAACCTTAAAGTATGTTTTGTCCTATTTATAATGTCTCCGAGTTCCATACTTCGTACATGAAAATTAATAGAGTCTACCTTTTTTTAGTAATACTAAATGTCTTTAGGTTGTCTCTCGGTGACTGACCAGCTTCAACAACTTTACCAGATTTGGCCAACTCCTTCTCAAATTTTCCTCTGAAGAACTCTTGTTCTTGTGTTACATAGTTTGTGAAGTATATCACGGTATATCTTATTAATTACAGAAAAAGGATAAGTTGTAGTTAATGCTCCACATTTTCCCATTGACCATTTGAAAGATTTTAACAATTGCTCATCATTATACACATTAAAGTGAACTACTTCCAAAAAATTGTTTTGTGCTTGTTTAGTTTCGTCTCATTCACGTATTCTGTGATTGTCAAATCAGCATCCCTAACAAAGTTAAGAAAATCCTTCTTCACCAAAGTCAAATTACCCTCATCAAGCAGTTTTAGAGCCTGAGAAAGACTGTTTTTGTCAGATTCTTTAAGTTTCTCCAGAATATCCAGTTCAAGCTCCATGTGAATCCTGCTTTGCGAAGTGACCTTTCTCTTGCCTTTTTTTGCTGACAGGGTATCTTCTTAGTTAAATCATTTGAAAGAGAGCTGCCCCTGACATTCTGTGCAAAGTAACATCATCCTCTGGTAAAATTCTCTGCTGAACCTGATCTACAGGCATAGCAAGATTGCACGATTCGGACTGGGCGAAGTCGTAAACAAGAGAGTGCACAATTCCTGTCACGGCCCGAATTGTAGCGGATGAATGGTTAATTGTCAAGTCGGGAAACACTGGAGCACATACTCTGAATTTTTTGATGAGCCTTCCAAATACCTTATTATAGGAATATAACGAAGCATGTTAATAACGCGAAGAAAATTTACGCGTCATAAAATTAACGCGAATTTTCCAAAAGTTATGTTTACATACATTTAATTAACGCGAATTTCCGTGCGGTATGTTGCATAATTAAGACGTGAATTTAATATTTTTCGCACTCATTTCGTTAGAAAACAACAACGGCCAACAACAAAATTTGCTCTCTATTTCCGGTAAAAAACATAAGAAATGAAATGAGATGACAAAAATGCGATAGACATTTTGCGCAAGAAAGTTGAAGAAGTGAGTTATCCCCTCAGAGAAGGCGATCGCTACACTGATGAATCTAAGGACATTTTGAACTTAATATTAAAGGATGATGCGTCAACCGACTCTGACGGTGACGTAGAGGAATTGTGGCTTTGCTTATAATAAAGGTGTCCTTAAATAACGATGCTTTTAATTAACGTCATTTTAATTAACAATGAGGTAATTTAAGATACATAAAATTAACGCGAATTTTTGAAATTCGCGTTAATTACATGCATTGTTAATTTCCTATAATAAGGTAGCTTGTTAGAGTGTTCATCCAGCGCAATGTCAAATGAAGTTTGCGGTCTTTCTTTTCTTCCTCTGCAACTGCAGATACATGTTCCATGTACACCAAAAACATGTGATTCACCAGATTTCGCAGCTCGTTGTAGCGAGCCTAGAGTATTTGCTCGATGAGCTTTCGATGGGTTTCCAAATATTTCATGACTGGTTGTTTACAATGCTGTTCCAATAAGAAATTCCAGCACATGGGACGTTTACCCTCTAGTTTCATTATAACTTCGTCTAGTTCCTTTTTTGTCAGCGTCTTTGTTGCTTTCTTTTTTTGATTTCCGTCGCGATTTGCTTGATACTTTTTAGTGTTTTTGTTTTCGTTGGAATTACTGGTCGTGCTTCACTAGTACCGGGAACGACTTTCGGCTCCCTCGACTTTTTTGCGCGACGATTAATATTCCCCGCTCTCTGTCGGCTTTCCGCTTTAGGTTTTTTTCTTCCACCTTTATTTGGTGCCAAAGGTCCTGCACCGAAATCACTGTCGTCGTTGTTATCGTGCGTAGCGCTTGTTGAAGTTGAAAGTTCGCTATCAGCATCGCTGTCCGCGCCGGACCTCAGTTCCTCCTCAAAGTCTGATATTTCATCGAGCGAATCATTCTACTCCAAGGAAATCGTGGAATCAACCTCTCAATATAGATTATCGGCATCATCTTTTAAGATAAAACCTTTCCCGTGGATAAGAAAATTGCCCTCATCGATAAATCTCACCTCCACGCGCGACGCCATTTTTTTCTCACATCTTTTCTTGGATGACTAATGACATCACCGATTAAAGTTTGCGGACCTCTCGGAAAACCAACTTCCGACAAATGCAAGGGTCTAAATAACCTTAGTGAAATTCACATATCCCAAGGGCCTGACTGGGCGTTTCCGTCTCTGTCCCGATTATGGCTCTTATCTAAATTTACTTTGTTAAGCTGAGTATAGATACCAAGAAGGCTAGAAGTGGCCTTATGTCTTCAATCGGTGAGGGTGAACTTTCTATGGGAAGAAACGTTTTGGGACATTTTGTATGTACTGCCTACTTAAATCGATTTTTCTTTGATCAGTGCTGCACTAAGTGAATCATTCAGGTGAATATTAGTAACGGCTGGAAACGTTTTTCTCTGTGTAGAATACTTGTAGGCTCCGCGATTTTTTCCTTACTCTGATTATGAATAGCTTCCTGGAAATTAACTGATTAAGTTAAGTTAGGCTCTGTCTTCACTCGCATTTTGAGATTTTTGCCACCTCGTTGTCAGCCATTAATCATTAGGAAGCTTTAGCAACGACGACGGCGACGGCAACGAGAACGGCAGAAAACAATAGGCTTAATGAGCAAAAACAATCGCCCTGCACGTCCGTTTAACATTTTGGTACATTTCTTTGCCGTTCTCTGCAAAACTACAACCTGAAATAACCAAACTTTAGGTTTTCTCGAGAACGTGAGCGCGTGACGGTTAATTTTTCTTTCTTTCTCCTTACTTTAACGCACCGTTCTTAGTGATATAGTCCCTGAATAGTTCGCCGGCATTTTCCAAGTGAAACACATCGGAATAACCTCGAAAGAGTTACAAATGTTTGTATCCATTATTGTCGCAAATATATTATTTTTCCCCGCGCTAACAATGACCGCTCGCGCGGAAAAAAAAATTCTTGCGAAGCGATTTGCTGACGCTATCAGCGTGCACTATCGGGATTTTGAGCACGCTTACGTATATTGAATTTGATTGTGCGGCTCTGCTACCTATGTTCTAAATTTAACTAGGCACAGCTAGTTTACATCGGCTTTAGTGTGTCATCTCTTGCTCATCGATTTTATTATTTTCTGTTCATGTCATATTTTAAATAATTCATAATTTCCACTGTGAGCTTTTACTTATCAATTGTGATTACTTATTTCATACATTGCTAATTTTGAGGGTCTCACTGAAAACCGCTATGGCGAACTGGGCTCCCTCTTAAAATATTTTTTAATAATAATTATAATGATGTACATCGTGTATCACCTGAATGTATTTCACCTGAATGTATATACCGTCGTTAAGCCATTGTAACCGGCGGTCAGAACAATCAGTGCAAGTGTGGTGTGATCAAAATGTTCTCGTCCCGGCGAAAGCAGACTAGGGATGCTTTTAATGAAGTTTTGGACAGCTTTGATGAGCAGTGAAACAGTTTGCTGAAGAACAAGGCACGAATAATTTAAAGAAGAACGTTTATATGAGGTGAATAAACTGATACGAATGATCTTAGCCAGACTCGACAATGAACGTTTCTAAGCCCAAGCAATTATTTAGAATTATCTTTACTGTTAAATAGTGATACAGTGCGTCTCGTGCATTTCATTTATCGCGTAGATACATGTAGAGAAACAGCCTCGTAACCCTGCCACCGGATCAGTTCCAAGGCTTGTCCAAATATGAACGAGATGGCGGACGGAAATTATACCTAACTGCATTAGTAAAAATTCTTGACCTTACGCGAGATATCTGATCATCTTTAATCAATGTTCATTAGCGGCTGTCGTATTATTTGGTTAATTTAAATTTTCTGTTAGGGGATGTGGGATTCCGAAAAAAAAAAAAAGAACACATACTTGAGGAATAAGTAATTCTAAATTATAAGTTAAATTGTATCGGGACATGTGTGGCGTGTCACAAAAAGTGACTTATTCCTTCTCCTTTGTTCTGCTTAAGGTTTCGTTGAATTACTCAAACTAGTGTGCCTTGGCTGGCTTAGATTCCGACACCTTGGAAGTTACCAGAGTCACGTATGACATTGCTCGAGTTTGAAGTTGCTATTACATCCAAGATAGCAACTGCCAACTCTGATCTCATTGGCATGATGTCACATGACAGAAAAAAAAGACAATTATTAAAAGGATGTAGCAATTCTTTCCCATATATGAATCAGCGCGTACTCATAGTCGGATTAAGCGAGGCAACTGCTGACTGCCATTACCTAATTTTTATAAGTAGTCCAAGCAGTGAGGTATTTTTAATATCCTTTTTGGTGTCACATAATTGATAAAGATATTTTTTTACAATAAGACGCGAAAGAGTTGATAAAGCTATTAGAAGTTTTTTTTGCAATGGAAGTTTGCTTCTAGAGTTTTATGTACTTTAAAAGGTTCGTGTGGTGGGAAGCGGGAAGATGACACCACACCTTCCTTCCTCTAGTTACTGCTTACTAGTTACTCTTGATCACACGAGTCACTAATGGCAAGTAACGGTCATTCGTGGTCGCTCATAGTAACTCGGAGTTACTCGTGGTTACTCGTGGTCACTCGTGGTCACTCGTGGTCACTCGTGGTCACTCGTGGTCACTCGTGGTCACCATGGTCACTTGTGGTTACTCATGGTAACTAGTGGTCAATCATGATCGTTCGTGATTCACTCGTGGTCATTTGTGGTCACTCGTGCTCATTCGGTGTTACTCGTGCTCTCTCACAATCACTTATATTGCTTTTTTTTTAATATAACTTTATGTCGTAATGTTTGTCATTAACGAGTTACCCTTTCATTCTATCGTCGTTTACAGGAGCTTTTATTTCAACAAAATCCGCCCAGTGAGCAACGAGCAATTTAAAGATATCGCGCCAAGTATTCGATTCCTGTGACTTTGAACAAACTACTATTATTCAAGGCGTACGTGTGATTAAGCTTCACCGTGAGTGAATTCCAAATTCAAAGGAGACAATGCCCATAACTCTCGAATTAGCGTTCCTTCCCCCATCTTTACAGACAAGTAATCCAGTCAGCCTAGTCATGCAAGTTGAGAATTGCATTATTCGCGTTGCCTATAGATACCTTTACGAGTGTAAAACCATAGTGGTAAAACTAAGGATGGGCTTTGTATATTAATGCACCGTTTATACCGTTATCACGCACAAGTTTTCAGTATAATCCTACAACCAATCAGATCTGGCCATCGAGAACTTTTAGGAAAACTAAATTAGGGCTTCCTTTCAATGAAACGTTCCCTCTCAAGTAGATTACAGTTGTAACATTGCATGTATAAACATTTCGAGACATTAGGGATGTTTTTCGTACTCAGTAACGAATTATTCTTATTCAGATAAGTGTGACTATGTTGGGAAGGGGGTCTTGGTTACTTGCTCTCTCGTCTTCTAAAATGCCCATTTTCCCCATTACTTAGGATCCTAACTGAATAGTTAACAATGAAATTGAGGCAACTTTGTTCATTGACAATGGTATACCATTCCGTTCCTTCCTGCCCTCTAAATCCACCTTTTAAGAGCTACAAGTCAAAGGGAATTTGTTCGATTGCTCTCAAATTTGGACAGTAGCTAGTTTTACATATAAGCAATAAACAGTGTCTCCGAATTTTTTGGTTTTTAGATACTTTTTTTTCAAGAGCGATTTTTGTACGATCACTCCACACTTCTTTTAATCCTATTTCAAAAATGTTCTGTAACTTGTCACTGAAATTGAATACGACAAATCGCAGACACGCTTTTTTAGCGCTTTGGCCCCGGTAACGGAGGAACACATTAAATAGGCGAAAAACAAAATTCGCTTTGACATGTAACGTTCAAAAGGTGATTCGGACGCTCGTATTTAGAAGTCGTGAAAAATTCGATAATTAATTTTTTTTCAAATTTTTTGGTATAGTCTGAGAGCCAGTCCTATAAGCTTTAATTTGATATAGGGGTTTAGATATCTACAGTTTGAACCGGAAGCGCTACTTCGCTGGCACGCGAGACATCCCTGAACGTGCACGGTAACCTTAAGCCGAAACGGAGCTGCTAAATTTGCGAAGCGAGTAAGCTGCGAAATACGATACGCTAAGTTCTTCAAAAGAATGATGAAAGGGAGGAACTGAGAAACGATAGAACGGTGGATCAGCGGAGTTGCGGAATATGTCGGGAAGCGGACGACCGAATACATTTTACGCATGAAGAAGAAAAGAAGAGCCTCAAATAATGGAATTGCAATAGAATAGGACAATTATTCATAATTCACAAGCGAGGTAAAAGAAGCATAGGCATGTTGGAGCCCAGGGGATTGGAAACCATGAGTCTTTCGAGCTATCCCCTTTGAATTATTGTTATATTAACATTGTTAGCATTACTATTATTGTAAGAGATAGAAAACTTTTTTGAGAGACATGTTTCGGCATGCTTATGCCATCTTCAATCAAAGAGTAACAGAACGCGAGTAATTATATAATAGACAAGTAGATGAATAAAATATTTACATTATGATGTAATACAAAAGCGGGTACTAATTACAACGTGACACCAAACATCAAAGGTGTGAACTAAAACGTTGGGAAAGTCTTATAATGCTGTAATTGTTTGTTAAGTTCAAGTTCGAACTTATTTATATAAAAAGCTTCTTCGAGTTTTAAATCAATTGAGTTGTTAGCAGAATCCACAATACTAAAGCTAATCTTTTTCTTGGTTTCGACGAGGAAACATGGCTTAATAATTTTAACCATTCGACTCGCATCCTACTTTATAGGCGTTATGTTTACGACACCTTCTGTGTCTTCCACAATGATCATTTCTTTAGTAAATTTCCTTTCAAAACTGTAGAAATCCTTAACATAGTTGTGGCGGCAAGCGAACATCATGGCCGAACGAAGCGCCGAGAAAATCGCGACCGGAGAAAATAGCAACCAAGCCAGGGGATATGTTACGGAGACTTATCTTTTAATCAATCTCGTAAACTGTAGGCGAATTGAAAAAGGAGACTTATATAATCGATTGCACTCAATTAAAACACGTGGCGACTTAACAGCGTAAATAAATCTAACATAATGAAAAGAAATAATAAATGAACTAAGTACCACGGCAAACACAAAATATATAAACAAATAAGGATGAAAGAGCTTGCTCGAAATGAGATACAGGAAAATTATGACTAGAAACAGCCGCTAGACGATACGACGGCGGCGAGTAAATAACATACACACAAAGCATAATATCAGATCAAGACAAACGCTACCTTGCATAAATCGGGCAAGCTACAAAAGTGAGAACAAACGAATGCAACTTACATATCGGTCCCTATACGCCGGTGGCTTGAAACCAAAACTTAAGAAGTAAACTTAGGATGGACGCCGGACATGAACAGTGAACAGTAAAGGAGCTTACGATGCAACAACTAAAGAGAGAAAAACTATCCGAAAGGCTCAAATGGCACAAAAGCCAACTGTAACTGAAATGTTACGCAAATTTCAAGTCACGCAGTTAAAGTCACGCATTTACAATAGTCATGAGCATCAAGCCTCGAATAACTCTTGCTAAAATGGTGATGACGTATACATGTATAGTCAGCTGAAAGAAATGATTTTCAAATGTAGCAGTGGAAAACAATTAAAAAGACCATGACATGTGTTAAACAACTAATCTACTGACTCGCATGTATGTTTCAGCTGCAACAGCTCACTGAATTAATTAAAAAAATTGATTCCTCTACTAATTTCTTTCCAAGTTTACCAATGACAACATCATCTGTGTTTATCTCTTACAATATTGTTCTGTTTATTCTTGTCCTTGGTCAACCTGACCAAAAAATGATCATGCTTCCTCTACAATTTTTCATTTGAGCCTAATTACACCTTAAGTGGAACCTCGATTTAACAAAGTGCCAGGGGACTGGGACTGGTAGTCTCCCTCGCAGCCGTTTTTAGTCTCGTCACGCAACGCTCCTCCCCACTAAACTCATTCCTTGATCATGAATAAAGATTGTAATAGGCAGTGAATTATCGCAAAAGTAGATGTACTTGAGAGACCTCAGACTACATTTCCCGCGCAATTTGACATCGTTTAAACGTCGTATAATGATCAAGAAATCAAGTGCGGTCACCAAGCTAAAAGACTAAACAATCCGCCATATTGACAACATGTGCGGTCACCAAGCTAAAAGACTAAACAATCCGCCATATTGACAACATTTTAAACAACCTGAAGAAGACCAGTAAAACTGGTCGAAACGTCGGTTTTAAAAATATTTTAACCTCGGAAAATCCTGGCAACGATTAAAAAATATTTTATTTTTTACAAAGATGAGAGGTGAAAGTTTCAGGAATGCGATAAGTTCATAAAAGGTGTAATTTTGGCTCTTGAAGAATCCATGATCAGTTTAATCAAGTCATCATTTAATTTGTCATCAACCTCAATGTTTGATTTCAGTAGTTCTGTCCTCATTTCTTTAAGCTCATTTTCCAGCTGTGCACATTTTAATCTCTGGTTTTGCAATGTCAATTTTACTCTTTCAGGGTCTGTTTTGGATACAGGTGCTTTGACATACGCAGGTGTCTATTCTATTTGGCCTTCATGAAATTATTTGCTGAAGTCTGGTATTTAGTGCAAGCAGTATAAACGGAGTCATCTTTGTTACATATTAAAAAAAAAACATCCATGGGATCTCCAACTTCCCTTGTAATAATAATAATAGTGCAGTAAATGGTTTGAACCCGGGGGTAACATGTGAAGGTGTAGTCTGATCGTCCGGGTGAGTGTAGTCCTGAGAAGGACTGTTGTCGGTGGCAGTGACTGACGTTTCGACAACCTGTGCGGAAGTCATCATCAGAGTCAAGTGAATGATTGTTGTCAGTAGAATGTTCTTATTCCAGTTCGTGTGAAAAATTACAAGGGAAGTTGGAGATCCCATGGATGTTTTTTTTTCAATATGTAACAAAGATGACTCCGTTTATACTGCTTGCTCTAAATACCAGACTTCAGCAAATAATTTCATGAAGGCCAAATAGAATAGACACCTGCGTATGTCAAAGCACCTGTATCCAAAACAGACCCTGAAAGAGTAAAATTGACATTGCAAAACCAGAGATTAAAATGTGCACAGCTGGAAAATGAGCTTCAAGAAATGAGGGCAGAACTACTGAAATCAAACATTGAGGTTGATGACAAATTAAATGATGACTTGATTAAACTGATCATGGATTCTTCAAGAGCCAAAATTACACCTTTTATGAACTAATCGCATTCCTGAAACTTTCACCTCTCATCTTTGTAAAAACTAAAATATTTTGTAATCGTTTCCGGGATTTTCGCACGAACTGGAATAAGAACATTCTACTGACAACAATCATTTACTTGACTCTGATGATGACTTCCGCACAGGTTGTCGAAACGTCAGTCACTGCCACCGACAACAGTCCTTCTCAGGACTACACTCACCCGGACGATCAGACTACACCTTCACAATAATAATAGTAATAATAACGAATATTTATACAGGATAGCCCTTCAGTGCAGAAGCACTGTTATCAATGGGGTCCTGTCTACATAACATAATATAGGGATAAAAATATAAGAATAAGATAAGAATGACTACACAACTAACTAAATGCCCTAACAAAAAATTGATCTAAAGACTCCCTAAATGGTACCCAACTGCTAATTTGCTTGAGTTTTAAAGGTAAAAAATTTAAGCTGAAGCTCCTAAAAAATAAAAACTTTTCCGAGCAAAGTCAAGTCTCACTTTCGGCAGAGCAACGATGGTCCCTCTGTTCCTCGTATTAAAATTGTGGTTTAACAATTTAAAATATTCTTTGAAAGGACTACAAACATTGCCTTTTAGGCAATCAAAAACAAATAAACGAGCCTTTTTCTTTAAAACATTTTCAATTGTGGGTAGACGGAGTTCACAGTTTAGACATTTTGAGTTTTGCAGAATAATCCTTTGACTAGGTTGCTCTAGGTTTCTTATTTGGCACCTTCGTGTCTCTGACCAACCAAGCGTAATTTGACCGCAATAAGTGAATATGGGCATTATCATTGCTCTGTAGATTCGTTCAGCGCTTAAGGTGTCAGTGTTAGAACGGATTCGCCGTAATAAATTCACTCTTCCTGCAGATTTCTTGTACGTTTTGTGAAATGCTTGTCAAGATTCAATGTAGGGTCCAGATAGACACCTAGGTACTTTTAATTTGTAGTCGTGTCGATGCGAGATCCATTTACGGAGAGGTTTAGTTCTTTGCCATCAAAACCACTTAATCTTTTTGCTGTTCCGAATAGCATTACTTCAGTTTTTCCTTTTTTGAGATTAATGATGAGTTCGTTATCTCGAAACCAGGAGGCGGGGCTACTGATGTCTTCGCTGAGGTTGTGTTGAATAATATCCAAGTCTTTCGAGGATGCGAAAAGTACTGAGTTATCTGCGTAGGTGATAATCTTACAATAACGGAGCGGCTTGTGGACATGATTAAAATGAACTAAACACAATAACGGCCCGAGAATACTTCCTTGGGGAACACCTGTGAAAACAGGGTAAGGTTCTGACAATACTCCCTTAAATTGAGCGATCTGGTTTCGGATGAATAAATAGTCCGTAAACCAGTTCAGTTCATTATCCTGTATTCCCTAGCGAGACAGTTTTTCTAACAAAACGGAATGGCTGATGGTGTCAAACGCTTTAGATAAGTAAATGAAGATCGCTCCTGTAGCTTTACCTCCGTCCGCTTCCTTCCGGATGAGGTCTGTAAAGAGAGTTACTGCTAATTCCGCCGAGCGATTGCGACGAAATCCAAACTGATGTTCAGAGAGAAATTGTGTGCAAACTGCTGTTCTCCCTCATCTTCCTTTGTAGAATCTATAGGAATAACATGGTGATACAGTTTGATAGTAATTTCAGAAGCATCAACACCTTTACAGAAATTGTAGTCGTTTCATTCTTTGACCAGGGCTGATAAAGTGACGTTTCATACGGTGCGACAAAATTTGAGGTACAGTGGATGGTCTTCAACCAGGTAACATCCCAACACTTTCACGGTAAAAGGAAGGCTATCGTCCACAATTACTTCGAACTCAGGCAGAAGATAGGGCTCAACTTTCTTCTTGAATATCGCTTTATCAGGAGACATCTTAGAGGTCCACTCATTTAAAGATTTCAGACATGTAGCCCGCTTACAAAATTCGGAAAATGTTTCATAGCAACTTGTGTTGATGTGTGCGTCTAGGTCTTTCATGATCGTTCTTGCTGGTCGCGGTGTCGGTGTCAACAATTCGTGATTTCTTTGAAGCATATTAAGAATAGGCAATGCACCAAATCTAGGCTTCTTTCTTGTCACTTTCGCCGATTGAACTGTAAAAGAAGCAAAGATTATTATCAAAGACTCGAACATGAACGAATAAGACGCAGGACGCGATCGAGCTGAACTTTTCGATTTTAAACAAACATTACTTCAGCTGTTACTATGGTAGATAACGCTTATACTTACATATTTGCACATCCTTGGGTTTGAAATGCTTCTCGCATGTATAAACCCTGTCGTACTTTGATTGTGCTCTGAAGCTCAGATCCATTTCTCGCGTTTTGGTTATTTCGTGAAGCCAGGCTTCCCGCCATTTTCTGGACTCTTCGTCCTTTGCTGTAGGGAACTTCCATAAGCTGATTCTTCTCGATCGTCTGGATAAACCGCATCCAAACACCACACAGTTATCCCCTGGCATCACATGAAGTAAGCTGTCCTCAAAAAGTGACTTTTACGCCTTAAAAACTATAGAAACTTGGAAAGTATTCTGCAATGCTTCAAATTTGTCAGTGAATGCTCTGTAGATGTTTCGATTCTGTGCACGTTCATCAGAGCGTGACTCGAATAAACTTTAACAAAGGCATGTCCCTTTGAAGTTCGCTGGGTCTCCTAACCAGTCCCCTCTACTAACTATGAGCTTCTTGAATAATCACTTCAGATTCACCCAGAGCCCTGGGGTCACTTGTGAAGTTTATGGTTTTGTAAGTGACAACAGTTTGTTTGGTTTCTTTTAATTTCGCATCGAGGTCATGTGAACTTAATTATTAATTTTATCGATTTTTGTAAAACGGGTTTCATGACATCAGTTGTGTTTATTTTCATTCTGGTAAGATTATATTAATTATTTAACTTGCCTTTTTGTTTTGTTTTGTTTGTTTTGTTTGTTTGTTTGTTTGTTGGGTTTTTTTTGTCAAAAAAAGCGCTCTTGTTATTGTTTTTTGTCCAAAAAAGCGCTCGTGTTCTTTTTTCAAGTTATTGCTCGTGTTCGTTGACAAGAAATTATGTAACATGACTTTAAAGGCGATTTGCCAATTATGGTACACTCGCTACTCGCGAGTGAACACTATTCGCGGCAACTGAAGTTAGCGTAATGCAGTGCTACAATTATTTACGACAACCTGATTACGCAGTTTATTTCATTTGAAACTGAAAACACTTTACCTTACAGTGTATCTTTCTTATCCCCTACAGTTGGACTCAATGCTCGTAGAATGGATGCAAGCTGTTGTGGATCCCTTAAAAACAGCTCAGACGGCTCGTGTAAGGGTAACATGCCTCTATATGTCCATCGAAGGGAGAATTGTCTGTAAAACTGATTCAAACCAACCTCTTAAACGTTCCAGTTCTTTGCTTCTTGCAGAAGACACAGTTGTTAATTACTGACGTAGGAGTTTGACTTGCTCATTGATTTATGAAGAATAAATTCCTGCCATATTACAGGTGCATTAGAAAAGTATAGGGAAAATTTCTCTATGAGGCTACTCTCAGAGTTTATGAAGAGTTTACATTATCGTTTGCGTACACGATAACAGAGGCTTGAAAACGAGATAAACAGTCATTAGCTAATTATTTAATGTACAAAGTGTGATCACTTTTACTCCATGAAACTATGTTCTTTTAAATAGTCAGGGTTGCAATAATCACAGAGGTTTACGCCAGGCAATATATGATTCGAGACTTTGATAGAACTCAGCTCCTTCAAGGGGAGTACGGACAATATGTGAAAATAAGAATTAGCATCTATAAGTCCTTTTTTTCGCCTGGAGCACCTTGTGCTGATGAGGAGTATGTTGAGATGCGTGATGGTTATAATCAGTCTGCCAATCTACTGGGTGTATTTTGTGGAAGGAACACTCCTTAGTTTACCCTGCGATCCAGTGGACATAACATGTGGTTAAGATTTTCACCCCAGCATAGATACTGGTTTCAATGGGACTTAAGATATGAGGGAAAAGTAAGGAATGAAACAGGTAAGAATTTTTAAGTTTAATTTTTTTCGTTTTCTTATTTGTATAATTAATTACAGCAAGAGTAGTTTATAATTTGTATATTTGTTGATACATATCCTGTATAAATGTTGTTGTTATTACATGTAAATCACTTTTTTCTGTGTTTTAGATTTTCTATGTGGTAATAAATTTCGCGGGATTAAATTCTGCGAGGATTTTTTATGCGCAGGTCTTTAACTCCGCAAATTTGAAAACTTTAATCCAGCTTCTAGATAAAGAATGATGTTTGGGTGCTTACTTTCCTTCGTACAGATTATGATATGTTACCCAAGTAACGATTTCGCGTAGATGTACTTAACTTTAGACACCGAGTCTTAAACTCGATTGTCGGTGTAGGAAGATGAAGATATATAGTTTTAGGTGTACACATTTCGATGTCTCATTAGTTTTGCCGTGTTTGTGCTTAGTTCCTACAGGCCTAAAAGAAGTCGCAAAGACTCAGTTTGTCCTGCTCAACCATTCTTCATCTTTATGGTGCCCGGCGGAAGGTGGACCGGCCCCTTGTATTGTCTGGAGAATGAATGGTACTGTTGTACAAAACAGGACTAGTGTGAGACTCCGAATCAAAGTTGCAGAACAAGAAAGAAATGCAAAATACAGCTGCGAGGTGAACGAACATGGTCAGTTGAAGAGGATTAACATTAGTCTTGTTGTCGAGGGTAAGTTTCAAGTTACATATTTACTTTAAGGGGAGCTCAGCTGTTGCTTTTGCTTATGGTAACCTTACGATTTGTCTTGCAATTATTTTGGGTCTAATTTTGTTTTTGAGGGAAATTGTCTATGATTCCATGTAAGGGTAATCTAATAAATGATATTCATGAAGTCAATTTTAATTGCAGTAAAGTTTCATATCTCGAAAAAAAAGAATAACTTGCTACAATATTTTAATGATTTTGCGTTTAATTACTGCGCAGTTTACAGGTAGCTCTGAGCGTCGTTTATTTGTGTCATTAACGAAAAGAGAAGTAAATGTAAAATAAAACTATGTCAATAACAGGCTTAGTGTGCAAAATGTGAAAAATTGTATTCCCTGTCGGGGCCCCAAAGGCGCTACCTTGCACTTCCGGCGGATGTTTTTCGCTTATTCATTGTATTCCTCCGTTTCCGGGGCCAATGCGCTAACTAAACGTGTCTGCGACTTGCTACATTCAATGTTCAATTACTGGCAAAATGTGTGGCGCAAAGCATTGATGAAGGTCAGTAACAGCTGCTTAAATTACTTCAGGATATCTGAAGTTTTCCCTAAGGTCTTCTTTTTAAACAGTTGAAAATAACAACACAATGAAAGTGTGTTCCTTGGATTTTATCAAGCAATTTTTCAATTGTTTCATCTAACAAGGAGTGGGAAAGGTTCCGTTCAAGATCCCTGACCTGCAAATCAAGCCAGTTTGTAGAACTCAGATGCATGCTGATTACTTCACCCGTGAATGCCAAGAGGTAATGAACATGCAACTTCTTCTTGCCACATTATCTCCACTACTATCAGAAAACAGGTAAAGGTAATAACTTAACTAATGGATGAAAACACTTTACTGATTTACAAGAATATTTAAAGCAGCTGAAAAGGAGAAGTTAAATCATTCTCTGGAGTTTCAAAGTTAACATTACAAAGACATTGAAAGCGATTGAAAGCTATGTACAGCAACAAGTTACAAATCAGCCACTAAAGGATTTAGGGAGCAGGTTTTATTTGGAGCTGCAAACTGTTTAACATGCTTGGATGGCCTATGAGTCTTTTCTTGAATGTTACTCTTTCTATGTCATTAGCTGAAAAAACTTCCGAGGAAAGATCTCAGGAAGGAAACAGAGGAAAAACAGAAGCATATCTAGTGTTACTTTTAAGTTAGAAAGAACCAAATCAAGAGGATGGCATGATTTTCTTAGCAGTAAGGCTTTTTACAAGTTCTTTCTTTCATATGTTTTATTTTTTTCTTAATGAGGTTGTCCACAGTTCATTTGAAGTTTTATCTGTTCTTCTGTAACCTCTCTATAATCCTTTCTATGACATGCTTGGCTTCACACACGGTCATAGTGCTGGGGTGCAATCTTCACCAACCTGTACAAAAATCAAGCAGGAAGCTTTCTTAAAATGTCTTACAATAGTCATTCAAGAGGTTCATAGGTTCTCCTGAGGTTTCCAAAACGTCTCTTATGCATTCTAGGCTTAATTGATTCTATCCACTGTTCTAATGCACTCCTGTGTCAAGCCTACTGCAATAATGCTACATCTTGTTGTTCATGTTGTAAGCTGAACTATGATTGGTCTATTGGAGGGCAGACACATTCACCACAGCATAATTGAAAGTTTTTTACTTCATTATTATACAAAACAGACAGAATTCATGTTGTAGTGTGACTTTTCAATCATAGATCACAGAAGATGTGAAATTGTGGTAAGAACATTCAGTTACACTCAGCAGAGCCAAGTGCTCCTCTCTTTGTTCGTACCACTATTTTGACTTCATCTGTCACCTATAACAGAACAGATGCATGGCGATATGGAATCTAATTGTTAAACAGACTGACACCAAAGCAGAAGGTCTTCTTCACGGTGCAATAAGTGAGCCACCATAAAAAAAAGCTTGATGCGTGATTAATAAAGTCATCTTGCTTGATACTGTTGTAACACGTCTTGTACCTTATACAAAAATGACACCTGACCTAAAAAATGGGCAAAAAAGAAACTAGATCCTCCTGGTAGGTCTTGATGAAAACAAAGATAACAGTCATCATCAATTGCCGGAGATCACAGTTGACCAAGATTAAGCTGAATTTGTTTTTGTTGCACTCGTGACAACACTTCACAGATCAGTCACAAAGGGTTATTGTGTAAACACCCCAAAACAATACACTCAAGAAACCCTTGAGTACCACTAACCTTACTGGTCAACCTTTCTGTCTGTACAGGTCCGAATGTAGCTCTTGGTGGTCAAAACAAACTCATTGTACTACACTCACTCAAGCTTGTGATCCAAACAAGTTGATAGATGCAGTTGTACTACCTAATGGTTGATAAAATAATAATTATAGTAAAGTAAATTTCAATTGACCTGCGGATAAAAATCAAGCAAGGGTATAATCCTTGCAGTTGTATTGGAGTTTTAAGAATTGCTGAAAAGAAGCCTGGAAAAGCCTCAGACTGATGGGATTTAATCCCATGGCTCCCAGGTACTATTTGGCCCTACTGATAACTGAGTTATGAAGCCACACATTTGGAGGGTTCCTTCCCATGGAGTTATCTGCTCTCAGTATGATGCTTCGGTGATCCTACACAATGACAAGTTCTTTTTTTGCTGTCAGTGATGTCAGTAGTTTAGCTTGTTACCAGTCCTCTTGTTGCTTAGCCTCAGCACCCCCTCATCACAAAGAAAAATGGTGTACCCAAGAATCTGGCAAAGACATCCGTCAATCTCCTAGTATATTAGCAAAATCTGGGACAGTTGGGAAACAGTGAAATTCCTGATTGGCTTGGATTTTCCCAGCATAATTATGAAAACAGGGCTTAATCAACGTTGTGCTATTACTATATAACCTATAGATACAGAAATTTTGTGCTGTAAGTAAAGGGAATAGGTGGGTAATGTCTCACCTGGTTGTCTTTGACAGTCAGGTAGTGTCCAGACCTCTCCAAATGAGCCACCTACTCATCAGAGCAGTAAAGTGGGAGGGATGGGTGGGTGGGTAGGTAGGATTTACAGATTTAATGGTCAGTGTCAGAGGTACTTCAAATTAGATCACTGCATTAGTTTGGGGAACAAATGCCATTTCTCACCACTCTTCATTTTGGTAGGACATTCTGTACTCAAAGTACTTGTACACGAGTTGGCAGCATCAAAAGAGAACCTGTTTGTGGCCAAACATAATTTTACACTGTCCAAATTGCTGATGTAATTTTCAAACACACATAAATCTGTTGAAGTCAGTGCTACATTGTGCAAAGTCGAACCTGTCCATGATCCTGGTAAGTTGCTGTCTCACATTATCAGCCGATTTGAGAGAACGATGTTGGATAAAATCATCATAACACCACTGTGTATCTTCATGGTCTAAAAATAAGGATAAAAAAGTTTTGTTTGAAATAGCCAGGGACATCTTTGGGCTTTGACTGTATCAAGCCAGCCTACAAATAGCAAAGTACTATTTCCAAGGCTGGCAAATCTCACAACCAAAAGTGAGTTCCCTTTCTTGGTCCTTGTAAACCGTGATTAGATCAGCAGAAGGATAAGAAGACATTTTGGCTAATTTTGTCTAAAACTACCACAAAATCCTTGGAGACTGCAGAAAGAAAACTCAGGGTTGTCACTAGAAAATGTAATAGGTGTCTGATCTGAACTGAGTAGGTGGCTGCACAACACGCCCCTCAAGGGGGGTTTGGGGGTGTGTTCCCCTGGAAAAATTTGAAATTTGAAACTCTCTGAGATGCATTTTCCAGCATTCTGGGGCATGTTTGAGCAGCATTTTTTTTAGCCAGACATTGATGTTAAATTCAATTTCCCTGTTTATCGCTATAAAAACCCTCTGGACACAAGCTTTACGTTTTTATTTAAAATAAGGGTATGTTTCATTCATCAAAGTATTTCCTCTCATCTCTAAACATCACAACTGATAAATATTTGGAAATCACTCACCAAATGCTGCAAGGTTTGCAAAATCACAGAACATCCACCTTAGTTTATTTTTTAATTAGGATTGTCTGAGGGGTTTAATGACAAGTATTCCAAAAGGTCCATATTTGGTGAGCATTCTAACGTTGCAAAATCCTTAAAAAAAAAAACCAACAATCTAGCAGCAACTTTGACGGCCACGTGTATGGTTGGAATGACATTTTAAATCGCAGAACTTAATGTTCGCGTATCTCTGTCGAAATCATAAACAAAAGAACAAAATTTTCCTTCAAATTGTTGTCATGTCTCTGTCGGATAACGTAAATTATATGTTCTATTCTGCGATTCTACAAAAGCAGTTAAAGTCTCTCTGTCCCGAACCAGAAAGAACTTATTCCAATGAGAAGTTAAATTATTTAACGGTACATGTTTACAACAAAGGAAAATCTTCCTGCCTTTGAAATCTTAAGAGTGGAATGGACACAACAGTTTCAGCAAGGTGAAAAAGATCTTTATAGACACTTCCTTCTCCAACCCTCTGAAAGCTCTTTTGAAAGAATGTAGTGGATCAGCGATAATTTGCCACTGTATTTTAACAAATGGGGCCAGTTTATCTTGGTATTAAATGCTTCAGGAGCTTCACAATTATAATATTTGACAGCGATCGAAACTACCTCTTATCTTGGTGGCTCTCTTTTTTTGCTAGATTTTGTCTTCTTCGATTGACTTGACAAGTAATCGCGAAGAGATCGCTTTCTTCGCTGGCCATCATTTTCGATTTTTGAAGCATCAACGCACATGTGAATTGCGATGGTTTCGTGCTTCATGACGGTCACGCATTTATATTACTCAAGTAAACTGTCAACACCACTGATAGTTTTTGCACAATAGTTCCTGTACAAGTTTTCAGTTTTTTCCTTCTTCCATAACATCAGATATATACAAGAGAATGATCACTAAAGTAAGTCTCAGATTTACAAAAAAGATTTCTTGGGAAGACAAATCTCACTATTACAAAATTTCTGGTCATAAAGTAAGCGGCGTAAAATGGCCTGACAGCCGGCGGGTTTCCGCCGCCTACCGGCTCCTAATGACAACACTGAAACTACTCTAACTTCTGCACTAGAACTCAAACAAAGAGTTACATTATACTGGTAAATGCAATGTTACTCATGAACCTGAATTGTCAGATTATCTGCAAATAAGTTTAATCCTTTGACTCCCATGAGTGACCAAGACAGAATTTCTCGGCTTACAACTTCAATACAATAACAAGCAGACGAGTGATGAGAATAAAGAATCCAATGAGTTGATCCAATACCAAATTCTCCAAACTAACATTACAAGAATTGTGTGGCAGACAGTGAGAAGAATTATAAATGAGATCTTGGCAACGAAAGATTTAAATTGAAATCTTCCCCAAGGAGAAAAAAAAAAAAACAAGGTTCCATAATGTACAGAAAGGACTAAGAGGACAAGATTAGTAGGTGCTTTTTTAGTTAAGAATGCACACACAATAACACCAGAAGGCTTGGCATACAATGTAAGTATGGGTTACAAGTCCAACTCACTTTGTTTGTATGCATAGTAAACATTCAGTAAGGTCAGGTGGTCTCCATCAATGTGAGCAAACTTCATCTTAGCTTCATCAGCTGCCCTCTTAGCTTCATTTGGTCTCATAAACACCTGAGGAACAAACAGACAGAGGCAGGATCATTAATAAATGACTTATAATGATAACAATTTATCAAAAAGTATTTTTAAGTAAATCAACAGGTTGACTTGATATCTGTATACCTGATAACATAGCAGTAACGGAGAGAATTTCATTAGAACAGTTATGGTCACAACTGGCAATCACCATCTTGGCAAGTTGAGGGTCGAGTGGAAACTCTGCCATCATGGAGCCCAGTGATGTGAGGTCTCCATTGTCATCAAGGGCACCAAGATAGTTCAGCAGTTCAAGTGCTCTCATCAAAGTTTCTGGTGCTATCAAACTGACAAAAAAAGAATGAAATCTTAGCTTTCTTTGTTTGGTTTGTATGCAACCTTTTACTTGCAAGACTTTGAGCTATTCCTTAGAAAATGACACTTCTGAGAATCACCACAAATCAAGGGCTAATACAAATGTACCAGCTTGCTCACAAGCAATGAACCTACCAGGAGGATCCATGAAGTCAAAATGCACCAAGTCGTCAATGCCCAACTTCTTCAGCAGTGGCACCACAGTACCAAGGTTGGACCTCAGGATTTCAGGGTAGTTATTGTCTTGCATTTCAGTTTGATAAGCTTTCTCTGTGTACAATCTGAAACACTTGCCAGGACATGTACGACCAGCACGGCCAGCTCTCTGCTGTAAACTGGCTTTTGATAAAGCAGAAACTAACAGTGACTTTACACGGATATGGGGATTGTACCCCTATTATAGACAAACCAAAGACAAAATGACTTTACACTCGGTCAACCTGTTAAGGAACAATGATAAGGAACAATAAAATATATATGCAGAATTAGAAAGATGTATATTTTTGAGCTTTGTAAGAAAAAGCTATTGACATTTTTTTACCTTGTCACAAACATGGGACAGAGGAAAAGTTCTGAGACCTTACGAGGAATTGAACCTGCACACTGAGTCTAATGGTCTGGGGTTGGATTCCTTAGCGGAACTCAGAATGTTTTCTTTGTCCCATGCTTGTTAAGAGACAAGGAAAACAGTAAAATACTTTGTGAAAAGTAGACAGTAATCAAATACTGAAGTAAGACAGACCTTCTGCTTGGAAAATCCAGGATCTATAACAAACACCACACCATCAATGGTAAGAGATGTTTCAGCAATGTTGGTGGACACCACACACTTGCACCAAATGGCACCATTTGGGCGTTTTGCTGGAGGAGCGTCAAAGATGCACTGCTGCTGTTGCGGAGGAAGAGTTGAATACAGAGGGATGCAGTGGAACTCGCCTACTTCAGGTCCCAGGTTATCAGTTTCCTTCTTCAGTCTCTTGCATGCTTCTTCAATTTCCTGACTGGGAAGAAAAAAGTGAAATGTTGAAAGGCTACTTTCAACTTGGTTTAACTTTGTTTAAAATATATGCGAACTGTGAAAAATTAACACAATGCTCATGTTTAATGTCATTCAGGAATGGATGGTCCTTTAAAACTAGGGTTATATGGCACATAAATTTCTAGCTTAAAGAAGTGGCAACTAAAAGTCTTCTTAGTGTGAGATTGATCTTCACAGAAATGAACACTACTTAAGCAGTAGTGAAAATAAGGCCTGAAAAAAATTCACTTCACAGGTTTATTATGAACCTTCACAATGACCAGCTCCTAGTTGGCTTGTTAACTCAGTTGGTAGAGCATTGCACTGGTACTGTAGAGGTCATGGCTTTGAATTCTGTACAAGCCCAAATTTTTTTTCAGGCCTAATTTTCACTACCGCTTAAGTAGTGTTCATTTCTGTGGAGATCGATCTCACACTAATTTCTTTAACCGCAGTTCGTATACATGACTTTCAAATAAATACATTCACAAGCATTAAAAAGTTTTCAACTTCCACCACTTTTACTGATTAAGCACCAAAACGTTAATAAAGGATTTTTTCCCGTGATTTCAGGCCCCATGTTAATCAACTCTTTGGTCATTCTTGTCCAAGAATTTTTAAAGTAAATGCAATTTAGGTTTAGAAATTTGAACAACTTGAACCCACTACATCCTTACATCAGTATTCTTATTTTCTAGACATTTCCTACAGTGCTGACATGGAGAACTTTTCTTAACAATCATGAGCTTCCTTAGTTTGTGATCATTTTCTTTCTTCTCGTGACCTTAATGCTTGTTTCAGGGGTCACACTGCTGGGAGAATTTAGATGCTTATCACTCTTAGGGGTTAATCCTTTCACTACCGAGATCTCATAAGTAACTCTCTACTGTCTCTCATACAATTCTCATGATGTGAAGGTGTAGTCTGATCGTCCGGGTGAGTGTAGTCCTGAGAAGGACTGTTGTCGGTGGCAGTGACTGACGTTTCGACAACCTGTGCGGAAGTCATCATCAGAGTCAAGTGAGTGATTGTTGTCAGTAGAATGTTCTTATTCCAGTTCGTGTGAAATGATCGGTTGGTTTTGCCGTGATGTTATTGGCTGTAAGACTCAAGTGACGTAAGTCGTTCGTGATTGGTCTGTTTCGGTCTGTCGGTAAAGCTAGGTTGTTCTTTTTCGGTCGTTTGTGATGTTTATGTCGTGAATGAGTCGTTTGTATGGGGCGGGTAGTTGTTGACATCTGTTTAGGGGAGTCTGTTCTAAGTTAGTAAACCAGCTTTCCAGAGTCAGTCGTTGAAAATAGTCAGTGCTGTAGGTTAGGCATTGCGCAGAGTCCCAGTCAATGTTGTGGTTGGTAAGTCGATGGTGTTCAGCAATGTGATTGCTGACATCACCTTTCCTCGTCGCCCGTCTGTGTTCAGTCAGTCTTGTTGTGAGGTTTCTGCCAGTCTCACCGATGTAGGAGGCTTGGCAGTCGGAACAATTGATCTTATAAATCGTTCCCTGTCTGTTCCTCGGTTCGTCTTTGTCTTTAACGTTGGTTAGTAACTGACGTAGTGTGGTGATGGGTCTGTGGGCGACGCGGATATTGAAGGGTAGTAAGATGCGCGAGATGTTTTCAGACATACCTTTTATGTACGGTATGGTTGCTGTAGTCGTAGGGGTTGCGGTGTCGTTTGTTTCGGTAGTGGTAGTGGGTCGGTGAGTGTTTCGTCGGATGAAGTCGTTGTTGTAGTTGTTCTTCGTAAAAACACGGTGAAGGTATTTGTTCTCGTCGGATAAGCTGTCTGTCGAGTCACATACTAGTTGTGCGCGTCGTGTTAGAGTTCTGATAGCTTACCGACAGACCGAAACAGACCAATCACGAACGACTTACGTCACTTGAGTCTTACAGCCAATAACATCACGGCAAAACCAACCGATCATTTCACACGAACTGGAATAAGAACATTCTACTGACAACAATCACGCACTTGACTCTGATGATGACTTCCGCACAGGTTGTCGAAACGTCAGTCACTGCCACCGACAACAGTCCTTCTCAGGACTACACTCACCCGGACGATCAGACTACACCTTCACATGTTACCCCCGGGTTCAAACCATTTACTGCATTACGTTCACTTGGACGACAGAGCGAAAGACTTGCGAATGACTACATCACCTACGCAAGCACTGTCAGGCGAATACGACAACAACTCTGGTTCAATCACCGCTGTAAAGATCACGGCCTTGTTCCGGCCGGGCTCAAACTTAAGCCCCCGTTGAACACACAGGAGGCCATCCAGATCGTCAAAGCCACCTGCAGACGACTGGTCAAAGCGCGGATAAATGATTGCCACAGAAGACTCAAACACCACAGAAACAAATTACGACAACTACACGACCAACTGAAACAAGTGATACCAACTGACCTACTTGACACCGTTACGACAATTGCCGACAAACGAGCCAACAAGACGACTGAACGCGCCCGCACTGGACATCAACAAAAATTGACACGACTGCTACGAGACAAAGAAGAGAGACGAAGCAAACCGGACGACAACTGGGTAAGTAACATTTCTTCTCGTTCCTTAGACAAGACTGAAACTCGGGTACTATCATACGGACTAAAACACTCAGTAACACCTAAACGCATACCGACTGAGGCTATTGTATCTAGTGTTGAGGCGGCCCTGTCTCGGCAACGAGAACTATCTGAGCCGACCAAGGATAACATCAGAAGCAGAATTGCCTCCACTATACAATCAACGTCACTACATGACAGCAACTTGACTAAAGACGAACAACGCGCACTGAAACGACTGAGAAACGACGAGAACATAGTTATCCTTCCAGCCGACAAAGGACGAGTTACTGTTGTTATGGACAAAACTGACTATCACGACAAAATGGACGCACTAGTTAACGACAAACGAACCTACGAAGAACTCAAACGTGACCCAACTCCTGCTCTTCAACGTAAACTCAACAGTAAACTACTGACACTCAAGAAAACGAACGCCTTTGACAACCAACGGTACTATCGACTGAGGTGCTCGGTACCACAGCCACCGAAACTCTACGGTTTGCCGAAACTACACAAACCTGTTTCCCGATGCGACCTATTGTTTCTTTCTGTGGCTCTCCCACATACCAACTATCCAAGTACCTGACGACAATACTACAACCGCTAACCGACAAATCCAGACATAAACTACAATCCACTGAAGACTTCATTAACGCTACCAAGACTGTTCAGATACCTGACGACTACAAACTAGTGTCATTTGATGTGAAATCACTGTTCACAAGTATTCCACTTCAATTAGCATTACAATGCACTGAAACTGCAATCCGAAAATCTACCGAACCACTACCGCTACCGACAGACGACATCATGGACTTGCTAAACATTTGCCTAACGTCTACTTACTTTCAGTACAACGGTAAACACTACAAACAGTTACACGGCACTGCCATGGGGTCTCCAGTTTCTGTTGTTATAGCAGAAATTGTGATGCAGAACATCGAGGAACGCGCCCTTTCGACTTGCCGACAAACGATACCGCTTTGGTTACGTTACGTTGACGACACATTCACCGCCGTTCGACACGACGAAATTGACGCATTCCACAACCACCTTAACGAACAAAACACTGACATACAGTTTACCAGAGAAGTCGAAGAAAATGGCAAACTTCCTTTTCTAGACTGCCTGGTAAGCCACAACGACAACTCATTACGAACGACAGTTTACAGGAAACCGACACACACCGACAGATTACTAGACGAGTCATCCTACAACCCTACATCACACAAAGCCACAACTATCAGAACTCTAACACGACGCGCACAACTAGTATGTGACTCGACAGACAGCTTATCCGACGAGAACAAATACCTTCACCGTGTTTTTACGAAGAACAACTACAACAACGACTTCATCCGACGAAACACTCACCGACCCACTACCACTACCGAAACAAACGACACCGCAACCCCTACGACTACAGCAACCATACCGTACATAAAAGGTATGTCTGAAAACATCTCGCGCATCTTACTACCCTTCAATATCCGCGTCGCCCACAGACCCATCACCACACTACGTCAGTTACTAACCAACGTTAAAGACAAAGACGAACCGAGGAACAGACAGGGAACGATTTATAAGATCAATTGTTCCGACTGCCAAGCCTCCTACATCGGTGAGACTGGCAGAAACCTCACAACAAGACTGACTGAACACAGACGGGCGACGAGGAAAGGTGATGTCAGCAATCACATTGCTGAACACCATCGACTTACCAACCACAACATTGACTGGGACTCTGCGCAATGCCTAACCTACAGCACTGACTATTTTCAACGACTGACTCTGGAAAGCTGGTTTACTAACTTAGAACAGACTCCCCTAAACAGATGTCAACAACTACCCGCCCCATACAAACGACTCATTCACGACATAAACATCACAAACGACCGAAAAAGAACAACCTAGCTTTACCGACAGACCGAAACAGACCAATCACGAACGACTTACGTCACTTGAGTCTTACAGCCAATAACATCACGGCAAAACCAACCGATCATTTCACACGAACTGGAATAAGAACATTCTACTGACAACAATCACTCACTTGACTCTGATGATGACTTCCGCACAGGTTGTCGAAACGTCAGTCACTGCCACCGACAACAGTCCTTCTCAGGACTACACTCACCCGGACGATCAGACTACACCTTCACATGTTACCCCCGGGTTCAAACCATTTACTGAATTCTCATGATGTTACTTGGGAGAATTTGGCATCTGATCAACTAATAATCCCCTGATTAATATTATTTTTTTCTTTATTCTCATCACTTGTCTTCTTGATATTGTATTGGCATTGTAAGGAGAAATTCTGTCTTGGTCACTCACTGAGTTTAAAGGTTTAAAGGATTACATGAAACATGCCGATCTAAACTCAAAAGGGGAATCAAGAACTTTGAACACACACCTCTTGCCCAGTAAGAAACAACAAAATGTCGCCCTCCACTTCCTCACACATGTGAATCTGTACCACTGCTCTAATGGCTGCCTCCAAGTAGTCTCGTTCAGGTTCAGGAGTGTAAAAGATCTCTACAGGATGTGTTCGTCCAGGGATTGTCATGAGTGGACATTCGTCAAAATATTCCTGGAATTTCCCGACATCTAAGGTGGCACTCATGATTATAATCTTAAGGTCATGTCACTGTCGTACAACCTGTGGAAAACAGACGCATTTTATACAACTTCTGTAAGTTACAGGTGTAACAGTGGACCAATGCAGTGTCACCTGCACATGTACTATCAGCAGCATGATTAGTGAGAATATTGGTCTGATTATTTAAACAAATTTTAGCCGTTGTTAAATGAAGCCGCATTCTAAATGATCTTCAATTTAGTCCAACCATTTACTTGAACATTTATTTTTGTGAACAGTGTCAAGAGGGTTGAAAGCTGGTAGTAGAAAGAACATTTATTTAACTAAACCGATCCCTTTGAAGGGAAAACCTAAGGCCCACTCATTGAATAAAACCATGACTGTTTTCAGTTGGACCTCCTACAAATAACCAATCCTTTGTGATAAAACAGTTCTTTTCATGTGTAAAATGACACTACTGTTTGCACCACACTGCAAATCACTGAAAACAGCCTTTCCCTCACTCATTGTTGCCCATTTGCAGCAAAAAATTAAAATCACAGAAGATCAAGGCTTGACCTTTTCAACTTACTGGCCAGGTGGTTAGTGACATCTTAGATATTACGACAATTTCAGTTTGTTTACTAGCAAAACTGGCAGGTGGAAATTGAAAACCACTGGCCAAAGCTGAATTTCTACCACTCTGTAGCTAGTGGGCTACTGTTAATGTTGAGCCCTGATGATGAAAAATTATTTGGAGGGGGGGGGGGGGGGGGGGGGAAGGGGGCTTCCTATACAACGGGTTCTTAACCCTATATCTCCCAAATGTGATAAAAATGTAACTTACTACAAGGACAAAAGAAATTAACAATGAAGTAACGTGGAGTTATATGGGTCAATGTGTCAACAGTTTTGTTGGCTATACTGTGGTACTTGTTAGAAGAATATGAAATCTCCAGATGCATGCACACACTGTACCTCTTTCAGTAGACCCATGAGAATATCAGTGGCAAGAGTTCTCTCGTGAGCCTCATCAAGACGAATGACTGCATAACGATCCAGTAGAGAATCAGTCATAGCCTCATGCAACAACATACCATCTGTCATGTATCTGGAAACAAATTAAAATGAGCTTTAAATGACAGTCAGGAATGATTACCTCATTTGTTCAGACATCTGGGATAGAGCTACCAGCCAAACTAATGCCTTTGCATTATTTTTCTCACACCCTCTTCCTTCCTGTTTTTTAACTCTCTTTCTCCCACTAGTGATTCTCATTTTGACCTAACACCAAATTCTCCTAAATACTTAATTAACAAGGAAATATTAAGCAGCTAGAGGTAAGAATTAACAATCAGATCTTGAGAGTTACAGAGTTAAGGATGAAATTGACTTTTTCTTCCTTACTTCAATATAATGCAAGGACTAGTGCAATCTTCAAATCGGATTGTGTACCCAACCTCCTGACCTATGGTGACATCCAATTCGTCAGCTACACGCTGAGCAACACTAATGGCAGCAACCCTCCTGGGCTGCGTACAAGCCACACACTTGTGTTTGTCAATGCGAGTTTCAAGACACCACTGTGGAATCTACAAAAGTAAAAGAGTTTGTCAAAATTGTTTTTCTTTTTTCACTACAAACTGCACTTACAGTAATGCAAAACAATGCAACATACAAGACAATACACAGACTAGGAATACTTAGTCTTGGGTGTATTATCTGCCTGTAATCATGAGAAACAAGTTGATCCTAATGATTACTATTTCATAGTATTAAAATAAAGAGTCTGTTACACTGCCAAGGCTGGGCTGGACACTAATGGTAGCCCACTAGCCACAGACTAGTACAAATTCAGTTTTGGGTGGTGGTTTTCAGTTTCCACTGGCCAGTTTGGCTAGTAAATGAACTGACATTTTCATAACATCTAAGATGTCACCAGCCACTTGGCTAGTAAGTTGAAAAGTTAGTGTTGAGCCCTGCAAAGAGAGAGTGGAACTGTATAGAATAATAATAAAAAAAAACAAATTTGCCTGAGAGGAAATGGTGATCGAGTGCTCTTCAATCCAAAAACCTGAAAAGACTTACTTTGTTTGCATGCATGGTAAACACTTAGTTTACAACAAACAACAGTTGAGACCCTACTATATGTACAAGGAACAAGGAAAAAATATCTGTTCAAATGTACCTCACTTCCCTTAATTAGTTTCACACAGCAGCTCAGCTGGAATTTGTACAGTAACAGTAACTAGTATCTACATGTAGTAGGCATCTGTTACGCCCAACTGAAGCCTGAATTCTTCCAAATATTTACAGTCTCTAATTCCTCAAACTTCCCCAACCACAGCTCATCTGATAAGGAGTACAATTTAACCCAACTTCTAATAAACTACTAAGATAATTTAGTGTTATTACATTGGTTGATAGTGCAAAATGCTCACCATAAAGGGTTTCAAGTGTTTGCCCTTTGTCAAAGCAAATAAATACTTCATGTAAATATTACCTGGGTTGCTTTACCAGATCCAGTCTCGCCAACAAGAACAAAAGCTTGTTTTTCCTTCATGGTTTCCATGAATTTTTCTCTGTATTCCCATACTGGTAGCTCGATTCTCTTCTTGAGAATGTCAAAATATTTGTCTGAGAATAGCTTCCCATTGAAAGGATTGATCTTTCCACGAAGATTGCTTGGATTACTACCAACAGAAAAGAGACCAAAATGCATCAGGAGGTATAGTGTACATAAATTATACTTCTGACAATAGGTCAGAGAGAATTTTCTTTTGAATCATTCTAGATTTAAGGGGTGGGAAGGTTTATGGTATTTTCTCCCTGGCAGGGCTTGCATTTTTGACACTAACTTTTCAACTTACTAGCCAAGTGACTAGTGACATCTTAGATGTTTCAATAATTTCAGTTTGTTTACTGCCAAACTGGCATGTGGAAATCAAAAACCACTTTTCAAAACTGAATTTCTACTGTAGTCTGTGGCTAGTGGGCTACCATTAGTATCAAGCCCTGTCCTGGTACCAACTCGCCTGCACCAACCTTTGCACTTATAAATTCACTTCAATAAGCTCATTTTTAAGTTTAGGTTTGATGTTTTATGGAATGACAATGACTTTATTAAAGATTCTACAATTTTTTGTTAGCCTTACACCATTGCAACACAATAACAAAATCACTAAGATGCTATGGACAGTTTACAACACCTTTTTGACACTTACATACACGTATTATGTGTCAGCAATGTGGATTTCTCTAGTAAGAAACTTTTATTTTGTTTATATAATTTATTATAGTTTCTTGTGTATTTTATGTATTAAGCCAGAGAATCAAAGCAATTGTTCAAGGATTTGGATCTCAGCATCTAAGTGTTCCTATGTTTAAAGCAGTATGCTGGTTGCCTAACACTTTGGTTTGTAAATGACTATGAATAAATGAAAATCATACATATGAACTAAGAAATAATTTAAGGATAAGAGAAGGAACTTCACAGTGATGAACACTACTTATAAGGCAATGGAAAAGTAAATTTAAGGAAATGTAATTCCAGGCTACCAGATGCAGCAAGTGACTGTGAAAACCAAATGAGTGACATTCACCTCTACAACATCCTACCAATAAAACAGCTGAAGACCAAGTAAATTGACACAAAACAATTGCCTCAGGAAGAAAGGGAAGGGTAGCAGCCACTCATAAGTATGTGTTACACAAAGCCACAGAAACAATTATCCATCCAAGGCATGTAAAACGCTCCAACAGCACTTGCATAGGCATGTAATTTCTCCGTGTCTCACCTAACTATCGCCTGAATTACTGGAAGTTTCTTGTGACATTGTGACTGTAAAATAATTCCTTACCTACATGTGTTGATTTTTTTTTTAAATTTTTGTTTTTCTCCTTTTAATTTTTTGTTTGTCTTGAGGCAAATAATTTTATCCTGTTAATCCAGTGAAAGCCTGGACGTATGAATTTAATCGACCTAACGTGAGTTTTCAGACTAGAGTTAATAAAACCACAAGAGGGGAATTCGATGTCTTAGGTGTTCTCTATCGCGCGAATAGTAATCAATTCGGAGACAAATTTAGACAGCAATTCAAGAAAATCGTTTCTTATATTTCATACCCTTAAGTATATATAACACAAGGGAACCTCCTGTGAAATCAGTTATGATTTCGAGATTTGGAAAATACCGTCTTGCATAATAATTTCACAGCTGTGCAGATTCGAGAAACGGCCAAAATTAAACTAGATAAGCTGTGATTCAAATATTTCCAGAGCACTGCCTTCCTGAGGAAAGACTGTGATCGAAGAGATAGTTTTATTTAAGTCTCTGTACCAAAACCAGCTGCAGATTAATTTAAGCTCGGCGATATTCAAAACTGAAAAGCTGTCCTTTCCATATGTATCAGAGCCTACCTGAACTCCTCCTTAATCCTTTTCGCGGTAGTTAACGAGTTGGATGAGTTCCCATCGACATCTAACCTCCTTTTCGACATCTTGCAGGGACATCAAAGTCAAATATTCCTATAAACGTTCTCTAACTGTTATATTAACACAAGCGCCACTAAGATTTCCATCGAATTTTGCCGGCTGAGAAAATGCAAAAGACACGCGTTTTCATCTCTTGATCCCACAAGTCTCCGCGATCATAAAAGAGACTAAATATGGTAAAATTTCCCATAACTTCTGGCGAGCGGTATACCGCGCGAAATATTGAAAAACATGGCAGACGAGAGGCGAACGACAGTTCAAGTTTGGTTCGCGTTTTCGTGTGGTAGATTGATAGTTTTAGCATCTATGAGTAGAAACACGATCGTGATGGATACATACTTATAAGATGGCAGAAAGTACAGTCACTACGAGGGCATTTTATGGGGACAATTATAAGAGGTACCTGGACGTCACTTAATCAGCTGTTCTGTTGATTTTCATTTACGACTACTACTAGTTTGTTTAATTTTCTGGCTGTAGAACGAATGAAGCTTGGCAACAAAAGATGAGTAAATTGGAGAGATGTGCCAGGGAATTCGGAGATCACCCGATTTTACTTAAACGTCAAAGGTACGCCCATTTTTTTAGTATATTTGACAGAAATCATTACCACGTTTGAAATTATGCAAATGTTATTCATCGGTAAGAATCAAACATCTTGGGGAAATGAAAATTCTCAACCCCCCTTCAAATTTTGCATGCAGTTAGGCACTCAATGGGGATGCACAAAAATGCCCTTGTTAAGGGTTGCAGCACTCCTGTTGCTATGGTAACAATGGCTGCTTGTTCGAGGCCTTTTACACAAAAGAAGTGTAAAATGTTTATTTGTCTATCTCAAGCTACATGCAACATTACAGATTGGTACTTCTATCATACATAGTGACATCATTCATCTTTACTTTTATGCATTCTATTTTCCCTTGGAGTGGATGTGAACACACGAATAGACTATTTATTTTGGTATAGTTTTGGTCACTTCTGCTGTAGGGTAAAACAGGGAAAACGTTTGTCTAAATTTCTCCAAAAGTACACCAATTCTGGAACTGAAACTATGCAGGTAGTTCATGGTTATAATAATTATTCTAGTTTTTAAATGTGTAAAAATCTCTGCGGGCCAGCCTCTACTTTTCATAGTGGTAATTCGCGAATGAAGGCAAAAATTAGATATTGCATAAATTGGCAATGTTTACATCTAATGTTCTCAAGAACAAATGTTTCACGCAAATGAAAAGTGCAAGACTTTGAAAGAATGTTATCTTCTGAGCAATATCCTAAAGAGAGATCTTGCCTCTAGTTTTAATATTTAAAAACAATTGATCAACCCTCATGGAGGACTACCCGAGGTAACAACAATCATGTGTGTATCATCCAGATTCCAAGTACTGTATCTTCTCTCATGGGAATTTGTGCAATCCGAAATCCTCTGATGATACACCGATATACTTGTCTGTCATTTGAAACATGTTAAAGTTGGCTGATCTACACGAAACTATCTTAAGACCAATCATTTAACATAAACATGTACATTATCATGATGGCGTGATGCTGGATTTCTCCATGAAGTTTCCAGTTTCCATCAGGTTGCTCCAAGAAAGACAAGAAATGGACATTAATTGTTTCGATATTTCAGCAGATTTCCGAGCGTTCTGTAGTAAAAACAACCAAAAAAAAGAGAAGAAAACCTTATTTAACGTTTGTAAACACTGAGAGTGAGAGTATAAATCACAACTTGTCAGCGGTAGTAATACATGTAAAATCAAAATCAACCACTCATGCAAAAACTATCACAAAGTGGAGATTTTGAAGTAAGTAAGTAAAACTTTATTTACACAGGGTAGCCCATTCAGCACAAGGCTGGTTTCCATAGGGGCCCTGTTTCTTAAAAATAAATTACATCAAAATTCTCAATTATTTCTAACACATCCCCATTTAAAACTGTACTTCACCATTTAAAAATGTACCTGACATTTGAGGTATCTTAGTTCCTGAATGAGCCAATCAGATCTCAAATGCATTTTTAATGAGTTCTCTGGGAACTAAGTTCCTGTGTCAACCAATCAGATTTGGTTTCCAAAATGGACTTTGCTCTTTAGGAACTAAGTTCCTCAATAAACCAATGACATGGAAGAATACATGACATGACATTTCTAAATTAAGGTTTGCCTATTTTATTTATTTCAACACTAAATATAGCAGACAACAATGTTACACTTTGGAAATGAGTCGAATACACGATGGTCTACACGGAAACGAAAAGGCATCTGATACTATACAATTCTGTAATAAATGCCACAATGGTTTTGCGCGCTTTTTACCAGCGCTAATACATAATCTTATTAGTAGTTTTCTTGTGTAGTATCGCTAAGTATTTTTACAAGTTGTACCGTAATTTGACGAGCCCGCAGGGCGTGTGAAAATACAAAAAAGGAGTAAAAGTACTCAGCGATACTATGCGAAAAAACGGCTAATAAGTTATTTATTATCCAACACGCCAAACTGTTATCTATGTTGTTCAGTGCGGGTGAATTTCGCGGATATTTATTTACGGGGCATGCGTGACAGAAGTATGCGAAGCGGTACCAAACTGACGCGTTGTTTTGTTGCTGTTTCTATTTTCTTCCATGAATTAAAGGAAGAAATTTCCTGGACGTCGAGCTGTTCTTCTTCGTTTGATTCATCTAGTAAACTTGGATCTATATTTGCCAGCCATTCTGACTCTTCGTCCTCGGATATTTGATTCAAATTGTCTGCTGTTTTGTTTTTCGTCATTTAACTACAAATCCACCATTCTTCGCTTTCGCGCTGCGAGAAAATCTGTTTAACCGATACTGTAGATTACAAATACCGGGTGACATTTGTACTCAACCAATCGTTGTCTAACATTTTCAACGCTGTAGTGTATGTATAAAGGGCAGAAATTTCCTCTCCTACGATTCAAATGCGTTGTTTATTTTGTTTCGGAAAAGTATTTTGCTACGCTTCAATGATCTCGTCTCGGATTGGTCAAAAACTGACAGGTGTATTCATGCGTGGAAATCAACTGACAGTCGCGAAATGAGATGAAATCGGCGTTGAGTTTTTTGTTTTCCTCTTCTCTCTCGGGAGTTAAAAAAATCCATTCCCAAAGGAAAATTAGGCAGATCTTCATCGGCTTATTCGCTTGTTGCCATGTCTAGTCTAACATTTTTACGGAAGTTTTAGCCGGTTTTTTAATGAAAAATGCCGAAGTCACTCGCGAAAAAAAAAACAAAGTGTCGCGAGGCATTTGACATCCGTAGCGTGAATCAGTGGGAAGCACGCTCGCGCAATGACTGAGTTTGATTGCACGACTCTTACAAGCTATGTTATGATAAGCAACATAGACCGGTCTAAAAACTTATCGCAAGAGCAACATTTCCGGGGGAGACTGTTTTGACTTGTGTACATCACCATTTCAAAATGAACGATTGGTTCATACGTCAGCGTGCGTTCATCGAGATATGAAGCACGCGGGAAGTTTGGAGAGCACGAAAAATGCCTAAGAGTTGCTCGATGCGTAGCCGAGAGCAACTCTAGCTTCTTGAGTGCTCTCCAAACTTCCCAAGTGCTTCATATCTCGATGAACGCACAGCTGACGTATGAACCAATTGTTTTATAACATTTTCAACGCTGTAGTTTTTGTGTAATGGGCAGAAATTCCCTCTCCCACGCTTCAATGTGTTGTTATTTTGTTTAGTACATTTTGAAATGGTGATGTACACAAGTCAAAACAGTCTCCCCCGGAAATGTTGCTCTTGCGATAAGTTTTTAGACCGGTCTATGTTGCTTATCATAACATAGCTTGTAAGAGTCGTGCAATCAAACTCAATCATTGCGCGAGCGTGCTTCCCACTGATTCACGCTACGGATGTCAAATGCCTCGCGACACTTTGTTTTTTTTTTCGCGAGTGACTTCGGCATTTTTCATTAAAAACCGGCTAAAACTTCCGTAAAAATGTTAGACTAGACATGGCAACAAGCGAATAAGCCGATGAAGATCTGCCTAATTTTCCTTTGGGAATGGATTTTTTTAACTCCCGAGAGAGAAGAGGAAAACAAAAAACTCAACGCCGATTTCATCTCATTTCGCGACTGTCAGTTGATTTCCACGCATGAATACACCTGTCAGTTTTTGACCAATCCGAGACGAGATCATTGAAGCGTAGCAAAATACTTTTCCGAAACAAAATAAACAACGCATTTGAATCGTAGGAGAGGAAATTTCTGCCCTTTATACATACACTACAGCGTTGAAAATGTTAGACAACGATTGGTTGAGTACAAATGTCACTCGGTATTTGTAATCTACAGTATCGGTTAAACAGATTTTCTCGCAGCGCGAAAGCGAAGAATGGTGGATTTGTAGTTAAATGACGAAAAACAAAACAGCAGACAATTTGAATCAAATATCCGAGGACGAAGAGTCAGAATGGCTGGCAAATATAGATCCAAGTTTACTAGATGAATCAAACGAAGAAGAACAGCTCGACGTCCAGGAAATTTCTTCCTTTAATTCATGGAAGAAAATAGAAACAGCAACAAAACAACGCGTCAGCTTGGTACCGCTTCGCATACTTCTGTCACGCATGCCCCGTAAATAAATATCCGCGAAATTCACCCGCACTGAACAACATAGATAACAGTTTGGCGTGTTGGATAATAAATAACTTATTAGCCGTTTTTTCGCATAGTATCGCTGAGTACTTTTACTCCTTTTTTGTATTTTCACACGCCCTGCGGGCTCGTCAAATTACGGTACAACTTGTAAAAATACTTAGCGATACTACACAAGAAAACTACTAATAAGATTATGTATTAGCGCTGGTAAAAAGCGCGGCAAAACCATTGTGGCATTTTTTACAGAATTGTATAGTATCAGATGCCTTTTCGTTTCCGTGTAGACCATCGTGTATTCGACTCATTTCCAAAGTGTAACATTGTTGTCTGCTCTATTTAGTGTTGAAATAAATAAAATAGGCAAACCTTAATTTAGAAATGTCGTGTCATGTATTCTTCCATGTCATTGGTTTATTGAGGAACTTAGTTCCTAAAGAGCAAAGTCCATTTTGGAAACCAAATCTGATTGGTTGACACAGGAACTTAGTTCCCAGAGAACTCATTAAAAATGCATTTGAGATCTGATTGGCTCATTCAGGAACTAAGATACCTCAAATGTCAAGTACATTTTTAAATGGTGAAGTACAGTTTTAAATGGGGATATGTTTTCTATATATATAACTAGGATTTTAAAACTACATTAACAGCCTAAGACCACAAAGCCAAAACTCAGTTAGGACCTAAAATAGTAGATAAAATATCAAGTTAAGATAAAAAGAAATGTCTTGCTTGGCGGCAGAATGTTTGAATGTTTTCACTCTTCACAATGTTTAAAGGAAGTTTATGTAAAATTTTTGTGCCAGAAACAAGAAAGGTCCTTTTCCCAAAATTTTGTTTTACTTTTGGTAGGGATAGCCTCATGCTTTGCCTTGTGGAATAGTTGTGAATATTCGAAAATCTGGTGAAATATGATGAAAAGTAACTAGGAACTAATGAGTGAAGACAGAGAAAAACAAGTTTAGCCTTGTGGTAATAGTGTCTACTGGAAAGATTCGGCCATTGCAGCTGCTCGATTGCTTAAGATGAGCAAGAGCATTGTGTAATAATCCATGCAGATCTATTTTTGTAAGCGCTGTAGTCGATCTATGTCTTGCTGTGGAAGGTTGCTCCAGGCAATGTCACAGTAATCAAATAAGGGAAGAATTAAAGCATTAAGAACAAGTGTTGCTGCCTCCTTTGTGTTGTTTGCTGCCTCCTTTGTTGTTTGCTGCCTCCTTTGTGACAAAACTTCTAATACGGCCCAGAATACTAACTCTTGATGCCTTTTTTTTTACTTTCATAGTGAGCCTTGAACAACTCAGTATCAAAGTTTTCCTCCCTTTTCTTTTTTTGGTTGTTTTCAGAATGCATGGCAATCTGCTGAAATATTGAAAAATGTCAATTTTTCCTCTTCTTTGGAGCGACCTGATATAAACTTCATGGAGAAAGCCATTGTCACGCCATTCTGATAATGTACATGTTTATGACAAATGACGGGTGTTACGATAGTTTCGTGTAGATCAGCCAGCTTCAACATGACGTTGTTTCAAATGAAAGACAAGTATATAGGTGTATCGTCAAAGGATTTGGGATTGCTCAAATTCACATGAAAGAAGGTACGGTCCTCGGAATCTGGATGATATGTACACGATTTAAGTTACATGATTGTAGTTGCGTTGGTTAGTCCTCCATGTAATATTTTTTTAAAATATTACTGCTAGAGGTGAGATTTCTCCTCGGGATATTGCTCAGAAGATAACATTCTTTCAAATTTTTGCACTTTTCATTTGTGTGAAATGTTTATTGTTGACAACATTAGATGTAAACACTGCCAATTTAGGCAATATCTGATTTTTGAGCTTCGTTTGCGAAATGCTACCATGAAAAGTAGAGGCCGGCCTGCAGAGATTTTTACACATTTAAAAACTAGAATATTATAACCAACTAGGTGCAAAGTTACGAATGATGCAGAGCGCTATTTATGCAATAGCGAAAATCAGACCTGAAAAAAATCAGGCCTGTATGGGATTCGAACCACTGACCTCTGCAATACTAGTGCAGCTAACAAGCCAACTGGGAGCAGGCTGTTAAGTTTATTCTTAATAAACCCGTGATGATAAATCAGATACAAATATGAACTTTCATATATTCAAATATGAACTTTCATATATTCAGATATGAACTTTCATATATTCATTGTATCTAAGTGCATAGTTTTCAGTTCCAGAATCAGTGTAGTTTTGTTTAGCTTTAGTTATTTATTTTTTGGCAAATGTTTCAACCACTTTTAGTATCTAATAGCTGAATAATTTTGACTGGATAATGACGTTACTGCCATGTCCAAAATGTCCCTGTCTAGCATGTCAAACATATTCAAATGTTTTAAAAAAAAATGTTTTATTGCAATTTTCTATTAGTTTAAAAACATTTTCCTGAAGGCAATTTGCTTTTTCGTCATTGTTTTTTTATCCATGAACTGTGTACATAATACATAATACATAAGTATGGGGCTGTGCGGTGCGAAATCCTACCCTCGTGTCATCTTTAGTTACAAATGGTCCCTACACAATTCCAATTTACACCTTTGGCTTAAAAAAATTTAATATGTCACCAAATTAAGATGTACGATTATGCTATAATTAATCAGTGAACCAAACAATTTAGATAAAGATAAAGATAAAAATGATCATATAAACCAGGAGTTTAATGGGAAATTTTTTTTATTAACTTAAATCATGAGGAAAGGGATGATAATGATTAGAAAACAACCTAGCATGCTCCGAACCTCACTAAAATGCCAGCATGGACTTATATATTTTCCTTCCTATTTACTTCCTTCTCCTCAAAATACATCACTCCAAGACCATGAGGTTGTGTGCAGGTAGAACCAATGTTGCATCGGGGTATTGGGGTCTAGTAGAGACCGCAAAAAAAAAAAGAAAGAAAAAAAAGCAGATCACAGCTGAAAACCATGTGTAAAACCATCAAAATGATTTAAATTTCCACATCCCTGTTATCAAAACCCTAATGCAGTGATCAAGACTAGAGAAATGGAAACCTAAACCTAATAGGAAAAACCGAAAACCATATCTGATACCAAATGCGAAACCCATTGGAATTTTTTGATAAAAACCCAAAACCATGTTAAAAGAAATGGAAAATGTGCAAACTGGAATGAGCACCAAAACCGAAAAGCAGATTTGTTTTCGGCTAAAAGCTGAAAACCATTCTAAAAAATAGCCAAAACTGCAAGACCAGAAATCCCAATGCCCCTCCTCATTGTGATCTGAACTTTTTAAATCTCTTAGTTGCTGTTGAAGTTAGGCCTGTCCTCTGAGGTTTTATAACTGCTGAATGTTTAATGTGTTACTAGTGGGTGTAATGGGTGCTTTAGAAAAGACTGAATGTCTAATGTGTTTCTAGTGGGTGTAATGGGTGCTTTAGAAAAGACTTACTCTGTCACTTCCACTATGCTGCATGTTCAGCTTTACTCTTATCTTTGCTGGTAATTAAAATTACAACTCAGTTGTGAAGTTACGTCCCTAACATTGATGATGTTTTTTAGGATAGACGACCCTCCACCTATCTTTGAAACTTTCCCACGACAACAGATGGCCTTTGATTACCTCGAGACTTGTCAAGAGGTAGGTGAGCTAAAGGTTTAAAAGTTTCTTTTAATTTCTTCTCATTTCTGGGAGTTGAGACACTTTTTAGCAAACGTAATATTATATATATACTTTTTTGTCACCTCAAAATTATAATTTTCTTAAAGCTTCCTTCAACTATTTAATTCACTGTGATTAGCAGGTCTAGGCCTAGTATCACTCAGAAAGGCAATTCTAATCCTCAAAGAAAAACATACCTGCAGTTTATAGAATCTCAATGGTTAACAAAACATCAGCTTCTCAAGATTTTAGAATAAGAATTCTCCTTTGACGAATTTGACGTAGCTGTTCCTAACAAACACCAAGGCAGACAATCATTAGTGAAGGTTTACAGTTTGCCTCTCATCTTAGAACATTAATTTCTTTCTGTGCCTCAACCATTCCATAATTTATTCAGCAGAGTTACTTCACCTAAATTTTTATTTGTTTCTGGAAGAATGTCTTGCAATGCAAGTGAAGTAACTGGGTTTTTACCTTTTAATTAGGAATAGCTGTTTTTTGGATTTGTTTTTCTCTTTCTACGGTCACTGTAGTATTGGGTTCATTCTCACCATAAAGCAAAACTAGTTGAAGGATAGGAAGTAACGAAATACTGTAACTAATAGCACATTTTATAGTGAAATTTAATTTTTTTACTGGATAGGATGTTCATGTGTTTGCGAAAGAGAAAGACTGTGATGGAAAACGTGGCTATATTGTTGCAACTTTGCCATATTTTTGGTACAAATACACAAGGTCAGGTATCACATTTATTTTACTGCAGTTCTTAGCAATCTTCAAAAAATGCACTAATGGGTGGATCCAGGGTTTTTCTCAAGACACAGTGGGACAAGTAACAAATGACCCAGCTGATGTCTGCACTGACAAAAAGAAGGGCTACTGCTTGAAACAGCCATGCTAAACTACCATTCTCAAGGCATCAGACATACATTTTTCAATCCTGTCTCGTGTTTTTCTCCAACACAAACAAACTGCTGAGTTTTCTTATACAGGTGTAAGAAAAGTGCAGGTCATCTCAGAGGGATGGGGTGCACATCTCCTGCATCCCTGCCCTGGATCTCTCCCCTACAAGGCATGGTATATTTAAAACTTCTGGCAATGCAAAAGCTTGGTGGGAAGGGTAGGTGAAGCTGACCAAAGAAGAGTTCAACTGACCTTTATACAGATCCTAAATTCAAAATGACTAAATAGCTCAAAATGAAGAAAGTTGATGCAAGTGCAAAAAAACAAACACACAAATGAACAGACAAACAAAAACCTTATTCTTTCCTTGTCATTCCCGATATTTCTTTTTTGAACTTGGTAGGATATGTTCACCAGAGGACAGAATTAATTATTATGAAGTTACACCAGAAGGTACTCTTAAATCTGTGTATAATTTAATTGTTTAATACATATTTTTAAAATAGCCATTCATAGACTTTGTGCTTTCACTCCCAAGATCTTATTAGTAAGCCTCCTAACTGTACTCTTTACAATTCTTGTGATGTTAGTTTGGAGAAATTGTTGTTGGATTGACTATTCTCATCAGTTGTCTGCTTGATATTGAATTGATGTTGTAGAGAGGTATTCTGTTATGGTCACTCAGTTGGGAGTTAAGGAGTTAATTGGGAGTGAAACTGTTGAAAACTGAGATGGCAAATTATTCTAGATTGGTAAAATAGTGTTGAGATGAAGGAGGTGGCCATTGTAGCTGTTGATAATAAAATAGAGGTCTGGGCCCAGTTGTTCAAAGGCTGATTTCCGCTAACCCAGGGTTAAATTTTAATCAAGATTCTTTGTTCCTTTGTTCAAAAGCCTTTCTCACAACAGATAATTTTCTTTATTCTTTGAAGGATGTTCAGTCATCAAACTGTAGACAAAACGAATTGTACTGAAGCTTTTTTTAAAAGCTTTCAGATCTTAAATCTGATTTTGATTCACACTAACCCTGGGTTATCTCAACCCAGTTTTGAACAACCCGGCCCTGATGGAGTGAATGATTGTTGTCTTTAAAATGAGGAAGTCTGGTAGCAACTATATTGTGGAGTTGGTTTGATGTCTTACACTTAAGATTCTGTCGCAATATCATTGACCTTTGAATAATCATAGGGGCTGCTTGTCGACTGTATTTTGACCTGGAATTCAAAACCAAATTTAATCCACAAAAGGATGGAGCCAGTATGGTAGACATTTTCATCAAGGTGAGTAAAAGACAGTTCATTAAAGACAAGAGAATAAGTGCAGACAAACGAGAGAATATTTTCCATTGCTGAGTAAATGTGTGTGGGAGGAGGTCTGCATAATAAAGGAAAAAACTGTGTTGGAGGTCTAGAGCACCACCCAAGGCTAAAAGCCTCAGCTCATACTCAAGACTTATGGTACAGTTTTTCTCGTATGGACTGATCTACACCAGTAAATAACTTGATATCTATTTTTTCTGCTGGCTTGCTTTTTTCTGCTATAGAGCAAATTAGATAACATAGAACAAAATTAATACTGGACTGTTGTCTGTATTGTAAAAAGCTGTACTGGAGAATTCTATGAGTTTTTTGCTCAGTGAAAACCCCCAAGCCTGATCTGTCATTCCTGGGGAGCATTAAACCCTAGCCTGATCTGTCATTCCTGGGGAGCATTAAACCCTAGCCTGATCTGTCATTCCTGGGGTGCATTAAACCCAAGCCTGATCTTTCTGTCCTGGGGAGCATTAAACCCTAGCCTGATCTGTCATTCCTGGGGAGCAATAAACCCTTGCCTGATCTATCTGTCCTGGGGAGCACTAAACCCTAGCCTGATCTTTCATTCCTGGGGATCATTAAACCCTAGCCCTAACTGTCATTCCTGTGGAGCATTAAACCTTAGCCTGATCTTTCTTTCCTGGGGAGCATTAAACCCTAGCCTGATCTTTCATTCCTGGGGAGCATTAAACCCTAGTCTAATCTGTCATTCCTGGGGAGCATTAGACCCTAGCCTGATCTGTCTGTCCTGGGGAGAATTAAACCCTAGCCTGATCTGTCTGTCCTGGGGAGCATTAAACCCTAGCCTGATCTGTCATTCCTGTGGAGCATTAAACCCTAGCCTGATCTTTCATTCCTGGGGATCATTAAACCCTAGCTTTATCTGTCATTCCTGTGGAGCATTAAACCCTAGCCTGATCTGTCATTCCTGGGGAGCATTAAACCCTAGCCTTATCTGTCATTCCTGTGGAGCATTAAACCCTAGCCTGATCTGTCATTCCTGTGGAGCATTAAACCCTAGCCTGATCTTTCATTCCTGGGGATCATTAAACCCTAGCCTTATCTGTCATACCTGTGGAGCATTAAACCCTAGCCTGATCTGTCATTCCTGGGGAGCATTAAACCCTAGCCTGATCTTTCTGTCCAGGGGAGCATTAGACTCTAGCCTGATCTGTCTGTCCTGGGGAGCATTAAACCCTAGCCTGATCTGTCATTCCTGGGGAGCATTAAACCCTAGCCTGATCTTTCATTCCTGGGGATCATTAAACCCTAGCCTTATCTGTCATTCCTGTGGAGCATTAAACCCCAGCCTGATCTTTCATTCCTGGGGAACATTAAACCCTAGCCTGATTTGTCATTCCTGGGGAGCATTAAACCCTTGTCTGATCTTTCATTCCTGGGGAGCATTAAACCCTAGCCTGATCTGTCATTCCTGTGGAGCATTAAACCCTAGCCTGATCTGTCATTCCTGGGGAGCATTAAACCCTAGCCTGATCTGTCATTCCTGGGGAGCATTAAACCCTAGCCTGATCTGCCTGTCCTGGGGAGCATTAAACCCTAGCCTGATTTGTCATTCCTGGGAGCATTAAACCCTAGCCTGATCTGTCATTCCTGAGGAGCATTAAATCCTAGCCTGATCTTTCATTCCTGAGGAGCATTAAAAAGAGGACATATTATGGAATGAATATGAATATTTTTTTCTTCTTCAGTATGTTTGTCACCACCTGAAAATTATTTATGGTGTTGATTGTAACAGGAAATATATTATAGATTTGGATTCAAGGTTAGTGTCTATCAATGAATGGTTCTTTCCATGCAAATGCATGATTCAGATAAGATTTCTTATTATCCTTGTGAAGTGGTATTACTATTTTCTATGATATACTGGTGATTAAAAAATGGTAATTGATCAACTTAGTTGCTCTCTTCAGTGCAAGTGAAAGTATTCCTGAGGTCTAACATACTTGGGATTCCTACAATTTTAATGATAATTATCACTTTAAAAATATAGAGATGCTTTATTCCAGAGCCTGGTATGGTCTTTTCAGATGTTTCAAAGAGAAATGCTCCTCTTTCATTCAGTGCGTCATGCTGAAGTACAACCATGTTGTTCATGTATCAACAGTTTTTTCCTCTTTGTTTTAAGGTTTTGGCCTCCTTTTGTTGTTTCCATAGCTTCTCTCATTTTCCTTTTTGACTTTGGCCACTGCTGTTGTTCAGCTAAGATGATAAAGTAACATTGTCAGAGGAAATTTAGGTCACAATGACTCAACCAAACCCTGACCTTATCATGGTATCTCTTTACCTATAATTTATTCACATTGCCAAAATCGCAAGAGAACTTCATTTCTAAATAATAATTTTGATCCGTTGATCTATATAATTACTCTGTAATCCCCTGAGTCATTATCAAGTAAATTGTTGTTGATTTGTTTTCAGTACTTCCTCTAAGTTTTCGAGACAACTGATCTTCCACTTACCTGGTGCTGTATTTAAAGATAACATTCATGCTGGTAAAATGCTGTTGTTTGTGGCACAGAAAATATTTACTCTATTGTGCTACTTTAAGTAACTCAGAGTCTGCAATTCTGCAGATAATTTGAAGGATTGAGGATTTCTTACTGTTATCATGTTTTGTAGTGGAACAATTTGAAGGTCTTCATTAGCCTTCAGAAAATGGATTTGCTCTGACTGCCTAATTCTCCTGCTTAATTTTTGTGGCCCTAGCTATGTTTAATCCAGATATGAAGTTGTTGTGTATAATACTGTATTACTCAATTGAGACAATTTTTGATTTTGATCAAGAACTCTGATTTTCAGGAAACTTTGTCCGACACATTTGCACATTACTGGAAAGGAAGCTCAGAGTTGGTTCTGAGTTTTCTGCCAACAAAGATGTGGGTTCTGACTCTTATCAACCAACATGGCCAAAGAGTGAGGTCTTGACTGGAAATGGCTCTGTCCACACATCTGAAATTAATGCAAAAATACAAGAAGAGACACAACATGAAACCTTTACCTCAGGTGCAGTTTTGGACTGATTGTGTAGTGTTTGCAAAGTCAGTTTTATTATGTTATTGATGTTCAGTATAAAGTATGGTTTAAATTCATCACACTGAAACAGAGAATTTGCATTGTGACCGTTATGGCCCCTCATTACCAGAGCTTTTCCAGGTTTCTGTAGCTAATCCTTGGAAGGTAAAGTACTGCTGTCAAATGGCAAGTGTGTGCATTGGGATTAATTTTTGGCTGCTTGTTCACCAATTTTCTGCCCAAATTTCAATGGAAATATAAGAAACAACCAGTGTCTCCCAAACTAAGCAAATGGAATTTTGAAGCATTTTCAGAAATTTTTAAAAGGAAACAAAAGTAAGGAAAAGAAAACACTTTTAAGAGACTTTTTCAAACACAAAGATTAGTTGGGTGAGGGTTTCCTTTACATTTACTATCCTATTCTGAGATTTACCAAACAAAAAAATTATTCATTAAATTTTGTAAAATACAGTGACTTATTGGCTTGTGTGGTTTTATTGTAATTAGTGCCATGAGATAACTTGGCTCTGACAGCCTGAAAGTATGCCACCTGGTCATTACAATGTTGGCATAGATAATTATTTGACTGATGTGTTGGCAGGTAACCTTCATCACTTGGCTGAGTTTCCTGATGACCTCTTCTATCTCAAAGTGGAGAGAGTCGCTGTTCTCGTCTGGAGTACGTGCACAAAAAAAATCAATTTTGTTGTGAAGCTAAATTCACAAAGTAACTGTAGCACTCTCATTTGCCTTTGTAGTTAATCTGCAAGAACTAAGAGAACTTATTGTGAAGGATGGAAAAGGTGAATTGGGGATTTTCTGTGACCAAGGTGTGTTTAATAATGAGAAAGTAAAATCAGAAGCCAATACAAGTCATATAAATGTTGCATTGATCTTGTGCAGATGAGAAAATTTTCACTTGCTGACTTCATTAGTTTTAACTTTCGGGGTTTATACAAGAAATAGAAACTTTCGAATTTTCAAGTCAACAAAGACAGGAAAAGATTCTCATCTGGTTCTCTCCAGACAGAACACCTATAAGGTAATTGTAATGAAGGAATTCTCTGTTGTGCCTTTATTATCAACACATGTCAGATGGAGAGAGTTTGACCACATTTTTCGTGTCTTGTTTGTCACGTAACAGCCTAGCTTCAAAAATGTGAAAGGAAGTTTCTCCAAAGATTCTGAGTACTTGCTATTTCTTGATTCACTAGTATCCAATGTCAGATGAGCACACAACTTGTTTGACAAGTGTGATGACAAATCTGAGTCTTCACCCGGTGTAACTTTTTAAAAAATTAATTCAGTCTATAATTAGCGCTTCTTTCTATTTTGTAATCCTTTTCGTTATCACACGGTATGCAAGTGGGAGGAAAAGATGTCAAAGTATTAACATGTGGCAGCTGGGAGAAATCTTGCAAAAGATCTTCTCGAATGGATGCACGCGATTCAAGTATGTTTTGTTGTTAATTGCCTATCAAGAATTTTTGTAGACGTAACGTTGAGTAAATACGGCTCTGTGGTAATTTTCTGGCCATGGGAAGATTTAAGACAAGTCAGGGAGAGGTTTGCCAGGGTTCTGACTCTCAGTATTGGTGCTTAACCCCCTTGCAGACCGATCGCCATCTCGTGTTGCTCAAGTCCTTATTTACCTACAGGCAAAGAAACCCTGGCACTGAAGCGTTTGACAAGGGCTTTCTTGCTGGTCATTTAGCCCATTTTAGACTGACAGTTAGGTGACGATCAAAGGAAATTTAGCCGAAAGTGATCAGACAGTTAGCCGACAATCAAACAACAGTCAGCTAAAAGTTGACGGACTGTTAGCCCATTGTTGACCTATGTGTTAGTTGGAGCAGATTCTATACCTCTCCTGTGGTCTCTTTTTTTCAGTGATGTTAAAGAAAGTTGATCACAAGAAGGAAGTTTGTCTTTACTTAAATTCTTCTCCTTGTTGCTAGGTTCGCTTTCTCAGCATGGATATGAACACTCCCCTTATCCTGAAATTGACAACTTTATCTTAAGTGTTCTCACCAAGGGTGGAGTACAGGGTCAAATCAGGAGATGGGTTTATTTTCCACAAGGTACCGTCTTAGACAGAAGCTTTTACAGATAAAAAATATTTATATATATTAATGATTATACGTTTACAGGTAAAAACGAGCAATATAATATCCCGACTTTTCGGCGACTTCATGAAGCCATTATCAAGGGTACTTGATAATGGCGTCATGAAGTCGCCGAAACGTCGGGATATTATATCACTCGTTTTTACCTTTCTATGTATTACTAAATCTTTGTTAATATAGATTATACGTTTGTCAATAAAATAGTCATCTTTAGGAATTGAAGTCGCAATCAGTTCTACTTTTTTCCATTGAATGCTCTTCCAAGTGAGTCACAGATCACTTGTTTGTGACCCAAGCAATAAAGTAGGTTATTGCAAAGACGATTAGAGGCAAACATGCGCGATTGGTTGAACAACAATCTCGAAACTGCATTTTGTCTAAACCGAGCCTTCGAAAAAGCCTCTAAGTCTCAGAGACAGTTCCTCTCTTTCATTTTTTTCTTTTTGTCTTGAAGTATTGACTGGTACTGTTTATTTTTAGCTTGATATGGGATGATGCTACTGGATCACTGATATCTAAAGCATTAGAACATATAGGAACATTATATCAATATTTATGTTGTGCATACATTCAGTTCAGTCTGAGGCGTGCCTCTGGACAAGGAATGTAAGGAACAGGAGATCAGCTGTTCCTTCAAACTGAGTGAATCAGGCTGTGATGAGTACAGAGAATTTCTAGAGATAAGGTCTAAACAAAAAAATTGCTTTTTATTCAACAGGAAAGTTAATCACTTATGATGTTATTAATAACCGTTGGTGTGAAAACATCGGAAGAGCGCACAAGAGTAATAACGTGATGTAAGCCATTAAGCCACTCTTTCAGTAATGATTAACAGGCAGATTCTGTTTCCGTGCATCTGTTCAGTAATAGATCACAGGTAAAGTCAAAATGTGGTAAGAACATAGAGTCTTTCCACATTTGAACGTCTACTGTGATCTATAACTGTACAGACCTTCTGTAACACGAAATATATTTGTTTTATATTGTTAGAGAGCAAATAATGTAAATGGTGACGTCATCTATGCGTCTGTCCTCTAATAGATCATAAGTAAGAACCAATCAGAATGCACGTGTTATTCAGCTTATCATATAAAGTGCATGTATTTTCTGTGCCTTACAATGTGTTTACTTCGGGTTTGGATCACGACGATTCTACTGCATGGTGCTTATGTTGTTCTATCCAAACTCCCTTGAAAGAAAATGAGCTTAATAAACAAACTATCGTCCATGAATTATAAGAAAGGTGAATCAATGATTATGGAAAATACACCAACACGCAGTTAATTTTTTTATACTAGGATTGTGGCAGACTTGAGACTTGGTGTTTACTACCAGAAATGCCACGACCCCGAGTGTAGAGGGATTGACTATCGTTCCCCTGGTATGTTCTGGATGCCGAAAACACATCTTTTAGGATTTGTCGGGGAGCAGACTTAAAAATCGAGAATGCGGAAGAACGATTCATGGAGAGTTCTCGCGCAGATTCCAATTGAAATGCAAAGTATGCCAGGTTTTTTTTCCAGGAACTGGAGAAGTAACCTTCAGTTTCTATCTACCTACCTATCTAATCTATCTAATCTATCTATCTATCTGTCTATCTATCTATCTATCTATCTATCTATCTATCTATCTATCTATCTATCTATCTAATCTATCTATCTCTCTCTCTATCTATCTATCTATCTAATCTATCTAATCTATCTATCTAATCTATCTATCTATCCATCTATCTATATTCAAATCTTTACCAGCATCATTCTAGCTTTTTACAGTCCTTCAAAAAGATAATCAAGAGACGCTCACTCTTAAAATTATAAGAAACGTGTGTATTTTTGCGAAACATTTTCCAGACTTTGCAAAAGTATGGAAATAAAGATGGAGCCTTAAAAAATAATCGGGGAGAAGTCTGGAGTCTATTCCTAACGGCGAGAAGTGCCTTACTAAATTACACATTCATCCATTAATTACTCAAACATTGGGAAAGCTTTATGGGTTGCGCTATTTGTGGAAGCATTGATAGGATGAAAGACTTTTTACCATATAAACTAGTCATAGCCTACTGTCGTATGTTCAAAAAAAGCAATTTGCAAACCATTTATCGTGTGGTTACTTTCAGAAAAGCCTATACCACAGGAAATCAATCCGTTGTCAAGTTGTGAGGTAGTTGAATAATCACTCTCCTGTATAACAAATTTGAATACGATTCATGAAGTGTAGTTTTCGCTGATTAATCCCATAGCTCTTTTGTTAATTCATTTAAAAATCTTTCAAAACCGTTTATTTTCATTTTTCAGTTTGACGAGTTTTCAAGTGATGATTTTGATGACCAAGAGCTTTGTAAGTTATCTGAATGCGAGCAGAGGCTAAATGATTCAAGGAATGATGAAATGGAAGAAATGCTAGATACAAACGAGAACAACATGAACGAATATTGTGTCCCAAGAAATAAACAAGATGTAACGCAATTTGACAATAGTGGTTGTGTTACGCAACCTAAAGTTGGTGATTGTGACCTCAGTAATGACTTGGACGATGCATTACTGCTTGAGCTTCAGATTCCACACCACAGTTGTGATAGCGAGGGTGCAGTTTCACATACAAGAAGCCTTAGGGATCACAACAACCATACGTTACAATCTTGTCACGATAATGAGAATTATACAAACCAAATACGGAAGTCATCAGACGAGGGAAGCAAGAAAACCAAAATAAATAAAACGGCTGGAATTGACCTCTCACCAAATTATGCGATTTGTCAGGATGAAACAGAAGGCAGGATGAATGGAAAATATATGTGTGGTGGGGTATTACTTGAGGATTATTGCGTTGATAATGCAAGGGAAAAGTTTTTATCAAAAGAGGAAGTTTCTGAGGGGTTGGATGAAGAATCTCTTGGTGATTTAGAGTTGTCCATGGCTGCGAAGGAGGCCGAAAGTACGGCTTTACTCAATTGTATCCTACTAGTTTAGCACACTTTTTTTTTTAAGTGATAACTCTCTTTACCAGGAAAAGCTTCAAAGATAGTGTGAGTTATTTGTTAAGTTCAATTCGATGTTGTCCTGTAGAACCCTGATTTCAAGTCAGTTTCGAGAAGTGTTGTCTAACTACATAAATGAGTGGTAAACGATGTAGCGCTGAGATATCTTAGTTCTCAAATATGTGATCAGCTGGTTTTAACGGAAAAGAAAGCTTTGTAAAAAAGAGGCTTTCAAAAGAAGCTGTAAGAACCTAAATAAAAAACTTTAAAAAAGAAGTTTGAAAATCACTCGCCTTCGTCTCTTCTCACATTCCCAGATATTTAATCATGTTTTAGAGCCCGGAAAAAGAGTTTTTCATTGCTCTCATGACATAATTAGTTGTCACCGATCAAATGCAGGCCCCTTTAATAGAGCATCCGCTTGGAAACCGAATTGACCAATCAGAAGATGCGTACTATGTTCATTTATGTTAGCCTCGTATAAAAAATATGGCCGGTTCAAGGTGTTCAGTTGGTAAAAGGAAACGTGTTATTAAACTGTGCGACAGTAGTAGGGGAGTACAAAGACATGGGAGGATTGGGTTGCTGTCGCTGATCTTACCTTTTATCTCCCCCCCCCTCCCGAAAAAAAAATTACCATGATATCCGGCAGTTGGGTCGGGCATTAGTACATATTTTAGCCCACAAGAGCCGATGTTGAAGCTTTGAATTGATCGAGGCATAACATCTGTTGTCCAAGTGTGATTTCAAAACTTTTAAGTGTAAATCATGTTATTGTTATTGTAGTTGTTGGAAATGAGATGTAAACTGTGTTGTCATTTTCTCTTTCGTGATCACTGTGTCGCATCTTGCCTAATAATGGTAATGGAAGTGGAGTGCAAATTGGTCTCAAATCATAGATGTGATTTCAAAATCTGTGTTGAATATGTTTGGACGTAAGGAAAGAAAACTGGGTCTAGTTCATAAACTCGGCTGACTTCCTCAGTATAATTTAGAATAAAAGACTTAAAATCTATCTCCATGGCGACATCATACCTCAAAATGATCAATTCAATTTTCCTAAGTTTGCTGGATTTACTGTATTGTCTCCATTGATATGTTTTCTAAATTACTGTAAAAACCCTTAAGAAGCCTCTCTTGGATAAAATGTTAATGGCTTTTTTTTTCCGTTGTCAAACTGTAATAAGCTGGTGACTCACGCCATGTAAAATTGACAAAACCTTTTATATTTATAGAAATGCAAAACTAGCTAAAGGCACAATTGCTGACGTTATACCACAGATGTTTGAGGATGTCGTCCATAGTGACTTGAAATGAATGGAAAACTCACTCATTAGAATGTATCTTTAAGATAATGATCTGGAAAAGCAGTGTGCAGCCTGTTTTTTGTGTATGACTTCATTGCTGTCAGTTTTAAGACACTCGGATCTGAATCGAAGTGAGGGAGCAGCGAAAATATATCTCAGGTATTTATTTCTTTTTGATATTTAAAATGTACAAAGAAAGATAAGATTAAATGACATTGAATTATGATATCTAAAAAACCGAGTGAAGGATGATACTTCAATTCCACAGGAAAAAAGAAACATTTTTTGCGTCCTTGGAATTCAAACATGACAATTATTTATTACTACCTCTCCATTTTTTTCGTTTGAAGGGCTGATAGAGAAATTCGTAGTTACTCAGGCCTGTCCTCAAAAACTTCGCCCAATCCTCAGAAAAGGAATCGAAGTTCAGAAATTTTAAAACTGGTTAACGCTGTTTCCTATTTTACGTTTTTAGTGGTTACTTAGAATTTGCTCGCAGGGATAATAACAACAATATGTCCACATTTTTTATACAGTGAATTGTTTACCGCGACACGTTCTTTCTGGCGCTCGAATAAAGCAGAAATATCGTAGAAGAATAAGACAACTTTGAAGATTACATCAATGGAGAAAATGTAATTGCAAGGTAGGGGAGAAATTTCTGTTTTCAAGAATCTCTTTACCAACCTTCGTTTCCGGTTTAGGGACAATTTCATAATATTGTGACAACATGAATCGTTCTTATTCAGTTGTCAAATGTGCTGAATTATGGTTAAGAGAAGTTCCCGTTAAAGCTTCAGTTATGCACAGCAGTCTCTTTAAAAATTGATATAATACATGACGATTATGATATGGCTACATTTTATCATTTTTAACTTCTTTGTGAGAAAGACAGACTCGGCATATGAGACCTGTCGTGTATTATGAGATTCCACAAACATACAGTGCGCTTCACCTGGATAAAATGCATTATCCATTACTTTACTTTATTATCCAAATCTTCTTCGTGAGTACAAATAACACGCGAGACGAGTACAAACCACGCGATATTTGTACTCCAGAAATACCCGCGAAATTCGCTCCCACTGAAATAACAATTTGGCTTGTTGGATAGTAAATCTCTTATCAAACGTTTTGTTGTGTAGTATCGCTGAGTATTTTTACTCCTTGTTTGTATTTTGACTCGTCCTAGAGGCTCGTTAAAATACGGCACAACTCGTTAAAATACTCAGCGATATTACACAACAAAACGTCTAATAAGATGTATTTATTATCCAAATGTGCTTCTTAGAGTACAAATGATGCGCGAGACGAATACAAATATCACGCTATATTTGTACTCCAGAAATATCCGCGAAATTCGCCCGAAAATTGGCGTGTTGGATAATAAATCTCTCGCCCTACGGTCTCGTCAAAATACGGCACAATTCGTAAAAACACTCAGCAATACTACACAACAAAACTTCTGATGAGATATATATATTTGAGTATATTCTGAAACTCTACTCGATCTTCAAACCTCCCCCTTAGCCCATCCGCAGAAAACAGGAAGATGTTGTCCAAAAGGACCTTCTGGCCTTTCATTATTGCTTTCTGTAAGCACTGTTCTCTTTATCTAATGGAGTATCAAGTTAAGAGACTAAATGTGTTATTTAAACCTATTCAATAGGACTGGAATTAGTTAATTTTAGACACTCGGTTTTTGTTCTCACCAAAATAGCCCCCATGTTAATTCCTTAAATATCCAGGCCTGCATTAAATAACTCGCGAGAAAGTAAGTGACACGCGCACGGGAGACACACTGTGGATAACCCCGGCTGGAAAACATTAAGAAAATAGAGTAACTGCTCCTTGCGAAATTTCGAGAAAACACAGCACTCAAGTTGATTTCCGCTTCTCTCTCGAGTCTGACTGGTTATATTAGCAGTAGATCACGACCATGTTTGTGTCGTAATTTATGTGGCGCTTGAAGTCAACAAAAAAAAAATGCATTAGCGGTTTTTTTTGTTTCAATTTTTGACTACATTGTACTGAAAAACGATCATTTCCAAAATTGTACAAAAAAGAAAAAGGGCCCCAATCAATGCGCTCAGAATCTTTTTACTTTTGTTGTTTGGCATCAAACGCGCGCTCGCGTAGTTATGTCATTTACATTTTATACGAGAACAATCTGTCCTAAGGGCGCTTAATAAAAATTTCATTAATTAAATTTTGATAGCAAACTGAAACAATAAAAGAAATGAAGTGTGTATCTTACGAATTGAAATATCTTAATAACTATAGACAAGAGCTTCGGATGCCGGCTACGATATCTTCTCGCTTTTAATTTTTTCTTTTTTTTTTTGGGCACTCAGCAAGAATCTGAAATATACTTTGGGTGCTTAATTTTAAAACTAGGTGGTTTAAGACATCTAGATTTATCTGAATATTTACCAGTTAGGTTTCAGTGAGTAGTCCGTCTGAGTTACGTTGGCCAATTTCTGGATTGTTCAATGTAATGGTCTCCGAATGTTGACCATGGACTTCTCCAAAGCCATTTAAAATTATTTTTTAACCGCAGGAAAGTTCGAAATTTCGAAATTTGCAAGGATTACTTTAAAATCTGAGCAGGGAAACTCTTAATTTGTGGAGAACAACAAAAAGGAACTATTTATGCGGTCAGCAGTCGTTTCGAAGGAGAGCGGTTGATAATCGACCCACGCAGCGCGTGCCGGTCTAAGTCACGCGTCCGGTTAAGTTAAGTGACCGCATTGCAAATGAAAAAGTTTTGGTCGAGAAAGACTTAATGCTTCCTGAGAGCTCCACATCAATGCGACCAAAGTTCTCTTCTGTGTGATGTCATTTCCCTACGTTCTTCTTAGTAGTGTTCATAGACATAACCAAACATATATAGCTTAGCTTTTAATAACCCCTCACATCAGTATACATATTCTCCATGTTCTTCTCTATACAGTTCTCTCCTATGTGATGTCATTTCCCTATGTTTTTCTCAGTAGTGTTCATAGACATAACCAAACATATATAGCTTAGCTTTTAATAACCCCTCACATCAGTATACATATTCTTCATGTTCTTCTCCATACAGTTCTTAAGGTGGTGACAAGGAGAATTTGTTTAACAATCAAAGGTGTACATGTCTTTAGCTGGTGATCATTTCCTTTATTCTCGTGACCTTCATGTTTGATTCAGGGCTGACAGTGTAAGGAGAAATTAGGGTTCATCAAAAAGTCATATTTAGCATTCCCTTAAACGACTCTAACAAAAGCTTCTTCCCTCATTTTTCTATCTTTTTCTCTTGATTTTATAAGCAGCTGGGTTAATGGCGGAAGTATGCCTTCAGAGAGTCGTCCCACGGTTTCGCTCAAGCCTACTTTTGCAAGCTCCAAAAGGGCATTATGTAGAACTGAATTTCACTTTCAATTTCATCTTGAAGACTTCATATGAAATACCGTGCTTTGATGATAATATGTACCTTGAGTTTCGTGATGGATACGACGAGTCTGCCAATCTTCTTGGAAGATTTTGTGGAAGAAACATTTCCGGTATTGTGCGATCTAGCGGACAGAACTTGTGGTTGAGAAAATTAGATAACTCCAATTACCTTTTCAGAGGTTTATACAGAAACAAGACTGCTAATACAAAAGGCAAGTATTGAGATACTGAAATCAGACCCTGACAGCCATTTTAAATATATTGAGAGTGGTTATTGCCTATGCTCCTCAGACTCAAATACTTCTGTGATGGCTCAGTATTACTTTTTCTTATCCTTCAGTCAAACCCAACTTGGATAAAGTGCTCAAGACTCAGTATGTGCTTTTCAACCGTCATCAATCCCTCTGGTGTCCAGCACAGGGTGCACCGGCACCAGTCATTGTTTGGAGAAAGAACGGCACAGTGGTACAGAACAGTACAAGTGCACTGTATCGGCTGACAATCACTGGAGAAAACAGCGACAAGTACAGCTGTGAAGTGAACACACAGGATGGTTTGGACAAAAAAGAAATCCGTCTTGTCATCGAAAGTAAGTTTTAATAATGAAAATTTGATTCTTAACTGAATCAGGTCAGGGGAAAATATAGTGAACATTTGCAAGTTTCTATACCTCTAACCTTTAAGACCGTAACCATAGTTTTATTGACCCATCAAAATTTTTTCTTGCATTGCTCGGGATTAACATTGAATTTTCGCAAGATGACTTGAGGGTACCAACCCTTATTAAAGGACTCAAATACACTCCTTAGTAACTCCAACCAAATAAACTAAAATCCCTTCAATAACTTGCATCGAACAATACGATAGTCAAAGTATATCTTATTTTTTATATTCTAGGGTGCCCAGATCCCTGCCGATGTACCACTGCAGTTGGAATTATGCGCTCGGTTACTAGCGTTGAATGTGGGGCGAACTCTTTGCAGTCAGTTCCACAGCACTTGCCCTTTTCTACAGCGAAATTGTAAGCATTTCAACTCTTCGTTTTACGAGGGGGGTAATGAAGGAGGGGGGGGGGGCGGACAGAGAGGAAATATATAACAACAGGACAAGATGTGAAACACTCGACCTTACTCAATGGTACATCCTCCTTTCAGGGTCTTGGAATACAACCAGATAGAGGAGCTACCACCTGGAGTCTTCGATAACAACCCAGAATTGACCATGTTGTAAGTAGATGATAGTTATACATACCTGTATGTTGATACTGACGCGCATTGAGGTACGAATTACCTAATTTCTCACTTGTTGTGGGTTTAGTCAGCTATGAGCTAAGGCAATGGAACAAGGTGCGATGGTTAATTGATTGGTAGTGATAAGCAGAAGGGAGTAACCTGGCCTCCTTAAATCATCAGAAAATTTTTTCAAAACAAGGCTATTACCGGATATTGGTGGCCTTGGATGTAACAATTTCATTTTCTATCTTTACCAAGTTCTTTTGTTTTCGTATTTGTTTCATTTTCATGCGTCAGATACCCTGCGCGGATATTGTGATAAAATAAGAGAGGGAAGAAACGAAAGTTGATCGTTCTCGCAGGCTTTCTCTCTATAACTGTTTGCTGTACCCTCTCCCCCTCCTACCCCTCCTCCTCCCTCCTCCCCCCCCCCGCCTCTTCCCTCTCTTTACTAATACTCATACAGCGGTGATCATTTTATCATGTGATGGTTAGACAAAGTTTTAACTCTTTTAGATGGCTTCGTAATGACAAGATCAGGATTACCGAGAAACTTTTTATATTCTCTTAATCAGAAGGAAAAATTTAACTTTATCTTCAAACTATGGTTCTTTTTTATCTGATTTCAATCATTATGATCCCAGTAAGTTTTAAAACAGGTCAGAAGAACACCTTTCGAAAGCTTTTTCCCCTAACGCAAGCAAGGTAAAAAAATAATCGCAGGAGCCTTCTTACATTCAGAAACTCAGCCATTCGAAAAGATGGTGTCAGAGTTATAGTTCTCCGAACTCCAGCTCCATCTAGACCTCAGTTGCTTTAAAGGAATTAAATATCTTTTTAAAATGATGTTTAGACGTACTACACTACTCTTTTGTCAGTCCCGCACCGGGAGATAACTCTTTTCCATTAGTTCCTAGTTTCGCACGTTTCCCTACAAGGGCCTTCCCCTAACGCAAACAATGTAAAAAAATAATCGACTTGGACTTGTCATATTCAAAAACTCAGCCATTCGAAAAGATGATACGGTGTCAGAATTATAGTTCTTCGAACTCCAGCTCCATCCAGGCTTCAGTTGCTTTAATTAAAGGACTTAATTTTCTTTTTAACAATGCTTAGACTTATTACCCTAATCAGTTCCTCACCAGTGGATAACTGTTTTCCCATATTTCCTTGTTTCGCACTTTTCTCGTTCAAAAATAAATAAACCTCAACCCTCCCTCCTGGCGTAAAAACCGATTACGACGCAACAACATTTCATGACTTAAACCATTCCAGCTAATACAAATCAAGCTTTAGAAATAATTGCTTTACAATGTCACATGTTCAATCCTCTTACTTTATTCAAAAGGATTACAAGAGATATATTGATGTGAACAATACGTCAATACTTATCGTCCCTGTATAGAAAATGCTATTGATTGAATTTCTATTTCATAACCGTGAAACCGAGAGCGCCTTCTCAGTATTCTCAATACAAGGTGACGTTGTTGAGCCGAGAGAAACTCTAGCTTCTTGAGTGCTTAGCAAACCAGCCAAACACATTGACTGGCTCTCGAAATATTTCGGGTGCCCAAAACATTTTTACAAAAAATTATCGCAAAATTTGAATTTACGCTAGCCAGAAAAAAAATGACACAACAAAAATATACCATAGATAAAATGTTTAGCCTAAACCTAGGATATTTCGACCATCAACAGACTTTAGCAACCTGATAGAGGAGATATTACGGCAATGATCAGTTACTTGTCATAATTACATGAAGAATAGCTTTTATTCGGCTTGAAAGAAATGCTCTGATATTTGTCCATTATTTAAAGCCTGGATAAACTTCGGGCTTAAACAAGATTCGAACTCGTGCCTCCCAGCGCTACTATCAACTGAGCTAAAGACCCACACGTTGGAATCGAGATACAGTTGAGGAAGTTCTTCTTTCTCGTGGAGGGGACTCGATCATATAATTTGTAATTAGGTAAATTTCATTTCATCGGTGGTATTGACAATCAAATGAAGCTTTATTACTGGTAGGTGAGCTACAAATTTTAGCAATTGCCGAAATAAGCCTAAAAAGAGAAAATTCATTCTCCAACCCGCACATTTACCAAAGTCTGGTTCCAAATTATAATAAAAATCCCATTCTCTTAGTTATCATTTGCACTACTTTCAGCCCTTATTTCACCCAGTTCAAGGGTAACAGTATCAATCAAGGAGATTATAACCAATAAACTGTTTATATCCTCTTGATCAAAAGGACATATTTAACTTTATCTTCAAATTACGGTGTTTTTTTTTTTTTAATTTTTTATCACAATCTGATTTTAGTCATTATTAATCCCTGTAGGGTTTAAAGCACGCCAGATGAACACCTTACATGGGCCTTTTCCCCTAACGCCAGCAATGTAAAAAATCATCGAATTCGACTTCTTACATTCGAAAACTCGGCCATTCTAAAAGATGGTGTCAGAATCATAGTTCTCCGAACTCAAGCTCCATCTAGACCTCAGTTGCTCTAAAGGACTTAAAATGTTTTTTTTTTGGCGGTTTTTACTCTTTTGTCGGCTCCACACCAGGGGATAACTCTTTTCCCCATGTTTCTGATTTCTCACTTTTTGCCGTGCAAAAATAAATAACCTCAACTTTCCCTCCCCAAAGCCTATATAGTCTCATAGCCAGAAAAGATAGTGCCAGAATAATAGTTCTCCGAACTCCATCTCTATCTAGAAATCAGCTGCTTTAAAAGAATTAAAAGAAAATTTTAATGATGTCTAGACTTGCTACACTTCCCTTTTGTCAGTTCCGCACCAGGGGATAACTGTTTTCCCCTTGTTCCTGTTTTTTTTTTTTTTTTTTGCACGTTTCCCGCGCAAAAGTGAATAAACCCTAATCCTCCTGCCCCGATGACTACTTACTCTCATAGGACACTCTATAGCCCTTTAATATTTACTTGGCATAAAAACCGATTACGACGCAACAATATTTCATGATTTGAACCATTGCAGCAAATACAAATCAAGCTTTAGACATAATTGGTTTACAACATCACATGCTCAATCGTCTTACTTTATTCAAAGGGATCACAAGAGATACGTTGATGTGAACGATCACGTTAGTATTTATCGTCCTTGTATAGAAAATACTATTGCTTGAGTCTCTATTTCATGACTAACCGAGAGCACCTCAGTATTTTCAACACAAGTTGATTCTGAAAGCCGAGAGTAACGTTAGCCTCTTGACTGTCTTACAAACCACCCAAACACATTGACTGGCTCTCGAAATATGTCAGGTGTCCAAAAGATTTTACGAAAAATTGTTGCAAAATTTAAATTGACGTTTGCCAGAAGAAAATGACACAACAAAAATATACGAAGGACAAAATGGTTAACCTATATTCAGGATATGTCCTCCATCAACAGACTTTAGGAACCTGATAGAAGGGCTATCACAGCAAGTATTAGTCACTTATCATAGTTACATAAAGAATAGCTTTTATTCGGCTTGAAAGAAATGCTCTGGTATTTGTCCATTATCTGAAGCCTGGATATTCTTTAGGCTTGAACGGGCTTCGAACCAGTGCCTCCCACATACTAATTCAGCGCCACTATCAACTGAGCTACAGAGTCACACATTGAAAGCGAGGTACTGTTGAGAGGTTCTTCTTTCTCGTGGAGGGGACTCATATAATTTGTAATTAGGTAAATTTCACTTCATCGGCGACATTGCCAATCAAATAAAATTTTATTTGTAGCAGGTGAGGTAAAACTTAAGCAATTGCCGAAAATAAGCCTGAAAAGAGAAAACTCATCCTTCCACCCTCTAAAGTTTGCCTCGTTCCCAACGTGCCATGTGTAGAGAAATCTGAAAACAAGTTTGGGGTTACTTTCTATTTCGAACGAAAGTTTTCTTTTTTTAACACTTCAGTGTGTTAAAAATGTTTTGAATTTACTGATTTGCTCTTGCAATATTTGTGTTTATTAAGGGACTTGATAACACTTTTTAAATGTTATCTTTTTTTATTACTATAAAACAATTAAAAAGAAATGGTTAAAAGGACACAATAACTTAGAGACACTTTCGGATTTAGAATTACCTATTTAGGAGAGATCTTAAATTCGGTTATGTGAATCTCTTAGGTACCTGGGTGAAAACCAAATCAAGGAGCTACCAACCGGAGTCTTCACTAAGAACTCCAATTTGACTGACCTTTACGTAACACATGTTTGTTAGATACATATTTCTACGGAGTTTGGACTTTAGCCTTTATATTCGTTATTGGACTTTTTACACAGATCGTGGGGGTACCTTTTGGTGTGTTCATTAACAGCACCAAAATTATGCAAGTGCTAGTTCACAATTATTTCACGAGCGCAAGTTGAATGTGAGCTGAAACACAGAAAATTGACGACACTACAAAGCTTTAATTATGAAATCAACCTGTAAGCCGAGTAAAAAGCTACCCTACGGAAAATTATTCATAACATCTTTTTCTGGTATCGGACATTAGCAAGACTGGTAAAAATCGTTACGATTGGCAAGATTGAATATAAACGTATGGCAAGAGTTAATATAGTTTTCGGAACGATTATGTCGCTAAAATATTGCTACCTTATAAACACCATTGGGTTTCTGTTCGAAGTTAAGCTTCGGCCCACGCTATGTTAACCACAAACTGACTCTGAAAGTAAAATATCAACTTGGAACAGACCGTAAATCCATGGGAAATTTTTCTTGTAGGTACTATAGGCTTTTGTTATTCATAGCAAGCAAAATAATGAATACGGACTTTTTGTCTGCAATCAATGCCCTGCAGAAACTCACACAGCAAAAAAACTGGCTTCACCTCACGGTAAACAAAAATTGAATTCATGGAAAACGCGGCATTTTATTAAAGTTTACCCGTGTTTTCCATACGGAAAATCCGACGTTTTCTCACCGGTGAATCCCACTATTCGTTTTATTATTTGGTAGTTTTCCTTCGCGGTAAATACTGGTAAACAACTTATTTTCCGGCATTAGTCGCTCGGTTAACGCACGGTAAATGCTGATAAACAATTTATTTTCCGGCATTAACCGCTCGGTTAACGCACGGCAAACAGCTTGTTGTCCTGTTGTTCATTGGCATTTTCCGAGTAAACAACGACATATTCACCGGAATTAACGCCTGAAAAGACGTATTTTCCGAGAAGTTGAATGTGTGTAAAATACAGAAAAACCAAATGTTTTCCTGTGTTTGCCGTTCGTATAACGCACAGAAAATGTCATATCTTCTTTTGTTCGCAACCATTCTTCGTCCGGTGAACAAAATGTTCAGATGAGTTTTCCAGTCGAAAGCATCCATTTTGTGACATTTTTCCGCGATGATGAATTCGAGAAAATTCGTTGAAACGCATTTTCCGGCGTCTGACCATTTATTGCTGTTCGGTTAACCTCGGTAAAATAACATGCACTCTGCCATTTACAGCCGTCTTGCGTATTCTAACGTTATGTTCGCTGGAGTTAGCCAGTCAAAAGCATGCATTTCCCAATGTTTTGTGCAACGGTGAATTAGTGTAAGGCATACATTTTCTCGCCTTTACCGCCGCTTGGTTAATCGCTGTTCGACCCAATTAGTGCAAGTGACCCAACTGCCTGAAAGGACCCAATAAGCTCAATTTCCTCAAATGATCCACTCAATTTCCAGCTCAGTTTCTTTTTTTCAATTTGTTTTTTCTCAATGATCCAGCTCAATTTCCTCAAATGATCCACACGGCTCCAATAACTGAATTGCCTCAAATGACCCAATCGTGGTCAATATTCTAAATATTAGACAAGATGTCCATTTGCGTCTTCATGGAGCAGGATAAAGAGCAGGAAATAATGATCACGATCGACGGACATCTTATATTCATGGCGTTGACCGTCAGCGTTTCTCGGATAAGACGCTTAAAAAATGTATTGTTCGGACGCGTAGGAAAGCAGCAGGAAAACGTTCCGGAAAACGAACTATTCATTAGCCTCTCCTTGGAGCAAGAAAACAATGGACGACCATCGCGTTTTCTTGTCGTTCACTATAAGTAGTTCTTACATATGATGCACGATTCTCGCAGTAGATATTTCATTGTATCTAATAAGTAGTTCTGTGTGAAAACGCTTGGAAAATGCAGCGCTTGTGCGCTCACGAAAACTACAGAAAAACATATAGGAAAACAATGTAAGCTGTTGACGAGTGTTTCTACAGAGCAGGCAAACAATAGACGAACAACAATTTTTCATGGCTTAATCACGTTCGTTAGTGAATATGCTTGCTCGGGAAAACTATAAATAAAGGTTCAGGAAAACAAGTTGTAAACTAGCGTTTTCGTGGAACAGGAAGACAATCAACAAAATCATGACTCCGTGGGTAATTCTGCGGTAAAACGCTTGGAGACTGAAATCCAGCTTTCGTGCGTTCTTGAAAACCATAGTAAAACGTTCATGAAAACAAGCTATACACTAGCGTTTTAGGGGAGTAGGAAAGCAATCACAAAGTAACATCATGTTTTCATGGCATTCACCGTTAGTTATTCTGTGGGAAGACGCTTGTAAAATGCAGGGTTAGCGCGTACAGGAAAACTATAGAAAACCATTCAGGAGAACAAGTTATTCATTGGTATTTTTCTGGTGCTGGAGAACATACAATGAACCTAGTGCTTTTCTAGAGTTTTTGTGAGAATTTGCCTTCCGTTTCCAGATATCGGAAAACATTAGTATATTGCTGAATTTTTCAATCATTCACCATTTTGGACCTTGATACTTCTTTATTGTCAAGGCGTAGATCTTTACAACAGTAACCAGGTTTGATCTCAAGGGCGTGAAGAGCGTGAAAAGGCCAGAAGTCCATTTTCAGAATATTATATAGAATACAGAGATAGAAAATGTTGACTCCCACGGATCGAGTCGACTCGTCATTAAGAAAGTCGATCTGTCTCACCGGGAGTCGATTACCAAAAGAAGACAATACATACTTAAGCGTTGACTTTGGGTATACAGTGTTGACAAATCACAGAAGTAGACAATGCACAAGTAAGCGTTAACTTGAGGTATTCAATGTTGACGAATCGACATGATTTGCACGGATCGACTCGACTCGTCATGATCACTAAGAAAGTCGATCCAGTTCATCTTTTCATAATTTGGGTTAAAGTTCTTGCATGTTAAAGGGACTAATACAGATTCCATCACACGCTTGAGAGGAACAGAAAGTGTTTAAGAACAAATGTACGAGCATATTTTCCCGCCCAATGGAGGCTGTTGTTTATACCTGCATTTTACCGAGCCTTGGAGGGTTCAAAACTCAGCCATTCAAAAGGAAACTTGGATTTAACAGGTGTAGCAAATAAGATAGATTCTAACTACCTCATCCCTCCTTCCCACTTTGACTCTTAAATATCTGCGTGGCACACAAGTTTATGGAACCGTCACAAAATCTCATGACTTATATCTGTAAGGCGAGTGCAAACTTAGTCGCGGACAAAACTGTTATAGAATATTATTTGGTCAGTGTCTTGCTTCAGGAAGACGGGTTAGAACTAGTAGGACTGGTACTGGTATCTTTTCCTTAGCCAGATAGAAAATACAGAAGAAAAACAAATGAGATCAAACGTTCAACCTAAATCAAGGATATATCTTCCATCTGCAGACTTGAGACAACCTGATAGAGGAGCTAACACCTGAATTGTTTCAATAGAAAGCGTTTACCAATCATTTATCATAAATATATGAGCATTAGCGTTCATTTAGCCGGAAGAAATTCTCCGATGTTTGTCCGTTATTTAATCCGAAAAGTGAACAAAGAGCGAGGCTCGTGGAAAACTTGGAGCTTCAAGAAACAACTTATGTTCAAGGACAAATATTATGTGTTCAATCGTCTTACTTCATTATCAGCAAGACTAGTAAAACTTTTAATGGATGACTGTCAGAATACAAACAAGCTGCAAGGATCACAACAAATATGTTGATGTGAACAATTACATTAGTAATTATCATCCCCGTATAGAAAACGCTATTGATTGAGTCTCTAATTCATGATGAACCTAGATCACGTTTCCTAGTATTTTAAACGCAAGTTGACTCTGATTGCCTCACAAACTTAGGTAAAACCTAGAATTCTTGGTATATTCTTTACGTAGGAACTTATACAGGAATCAGATAGCAGAGCTACCACGTGGAGTCTTCCGCTACAACACCAAGTTGATTCAACTGTGAGTAAAAAATATGCAATGCCTATTCCAAGACATACATTTTTAAATGACCTATACAGACCCAATTACATGTCTAAAACGTCTCAGCTTGCGTAGTTGCAAAATTTTGGTTCCAAATTTTAAGTCCCAAGGGCTCATAAAACATGCAATGGAGATTAAAGCTTAAAAACTAATCGTTCTTATGTGCTTGAAAAATTGCTGGCTACCGGAAGCCTTACTAAGTTACCCGGAAGTAAGTTTACATTATTTACCTTACGTAATGAAAGCATGATGTGGTCTCTTAAATATTAGAGTTTAAATAGCCTAGTTTTAATAACCCAGAAAATACATTAGATCAAGAAAAGATACTGTTCGTAGTTACTTTAATTTCGATCAAATAAAAGGGTTACCACCTGGAGTCTTCGATAACAACACTGAGTTAACTGTATTGTAAGTAATACATTTATCCGTTCATATTTCACACTACTGCACTACTGTTCAGAGAGACGCCTTTAAACGAACGTTGCAGGGTTCAAAACAAAGCCATTCAAAGGGAAATTTGAGTTTATTTGTATAATACAATAGATAAACTCTAGCTTCCTCCTCCCTCCTCCCCTCTTTGACTCTTAAATATCTGCGTGACTCACAAAAGCCAATGTAACCGTCACACAATCTCATGACTTGGACCTGTAGCGTGAGTGCAAACCTATCCGCGGACAAAACTGTTATGCAATACCATGCAGCCAGTGTCTTGCTTATGAAGACGGGTTGGAACTAGTAGAGCAGGTACAACTGATCACAATTAGTAGCAAAAATCAAAATATTCATGGTGCTGCAAACGATCAAATAAATTGGTAAACATTGACTGGCTCTCGAAATGTATCGGGTGTCCATAACTTTTTATGGAAAATTATCGGAAAAATGGAAATTTTCTCTGGCCAGATAGAAATTGGCACAAAGAAATACACGAATGATAAACTGTTCAACCTAAATCCAGGATATGCCCTCCAGCTACAGACTTGAGACAACCATATGCAGGAGTTAGCATCTGAAGTCTTCCAAAGCACAGCGACTATCAGTCCTATACTATAATTATATATACAAAAACTTCCATAAGGCCCGTAGAATGCTCCGATATTTGTCTGTTTAAAAAAAAAAAGAAACAAATTAACAGAGCAAGGCTCGAAGGAAACTGCGAGCTTCAAGGAACGACTTATGTTATTAAAAGAAACAAATCTCCAGGCATAATGTCAAGTCAAACGGCAATATTTTGTTCGTCATCCTTCAAATATTTCTAGAGATGCAGACAATAAATCATTAAAAACAGGTTATCTTCGAAAAAGCGGGTTAATTTCTCTGCACGTCATTAATCCATGAATTCGCAATGAAATATTTTCTTTTAACCCGCAGATTGAAAATCAAATTTAACAAATGGTGAACACCATAGCGCACACTATTGAGTTTTGGATGCAGGCGGGAGGTTGCCAAGCACAAAACTGAGAAGCGCATGAGTCGCGCAAGGCGATAGCCGAGAGTAACGTTAGCTTCTTGAGTGCCATGCAAATCACCCAAAAACATTTACTGGCTCTCGAAATATGTTGGGTGTCCAAATCATTTTACGGAGGATTATCGAAAAATTGAAATTTACGTTGTCCGGAATGTTTAACCTAAATCCGGGATGTGTCCTCCATACACAGACTTTAGCAACCTGATAGAGAAGCTATTATAGTAATTATCATTTATCATAATTACAGGAAGAATAGATTTTATTATGTTTGGCAAAATTGCTCTGATATTTGTCCATTACTTGAAGCCTGGATATACTTTAGGCTTAAACGGGATTCGAACTCGTGCCTCCCAGCATAGTTAGTAGAGGGGTCTATACTAACTGTGCTCCCAGACACTAATTAAGCGCTACTACCAAGTGAGCACCAGAGCCAAACCTTGGAAGCGAGGCACAGTTGAGAGGGTTTACCTTTTCAGTGGAGGGGACTCATACAACTTGTAATTACATAATTGCTAAAATTTAGCAATTTCCGTAAATAAGCTTCAACGAGATGGTTCATTTTTATCTGATTTTAATCATTATAATCCCAGTAAGTTTTAAAACAGGTCAGACGAACACCTTTCGAAAGCTTTTCCCCTAACGGAAGCAATGTAAAAAATCATCACATTAGCCTTCTTACATTCAGAAACTCAGCCATTCGAAAAGATGGTGTCAGAGTTATAGTTTTCCGAACTCTAGCTCCATCTAGACTTCAGTTGCTTTAAGGGAATTAAAAATATTTTTAAAATGATGTTTAGACGTACTACACTACTCTGTTGTCAGTCCCGCACCAGGGGATAACTCCTTTCCCCTAATTCCAGCGTGGTTTCGAACGTTTCCCTTACAAGGGCCTTCCCCTAACGCAAACAATGTAAAAAAAATCAACTTGGACTTGTTATATTCAGAAACTCAGCCATTCAAGAAGATGATATGGTGTCAGAATTATAGCTCCCCGAACTCCAGCTCCATCCAGGCTTCAGTTGCTTTAATTAAAGGACTTAAGTTTTTTTTAACTATGCCTAGACTTATTACACTAGTCAGTTCCTCACCAGTGGATAACAGTTTTCCCATAGTTCCTTGTTTCGCCGTTTTTTGTTCAAAAATAAATAAACATCAACCCTCCCTCCTGGCATAAAACCCGATTATGACGCAACAACATTTCATGACTTGAACCATTCCAGCTAATACAAATCAAGCTTTAGAAATAATTGCTTTACAATGTCACATGTTCAATCCTCTTACTTTATTCAAAAGGATTAGAAGAGATATGTTGCTGTGAACAATACGTCAATACTTATCGTCCTTGTATAGAAAATGCTATTGATTGAATTTCTATTTCATAACCGTGAAACCGAGAGCGCCTTCTCAGTATTTTCAATACAAGTTGACGTTGTTGAGCCGAGAAAAAATGAACTCTAACTTCTTGAGTGCTTAGCAAACCAATCCGAAAAACATGGAATGGCTCTCGAAATATGTCGGTGTCCAAAACATTTCTACAAAAAATTATCGCAAAATTTGAATTTACGCTAACCAGAAAAAAAAAATTTTATCAATTGCCGAAATAAGCCTAGAAAGAGAAAATTAATTCTTTAACCCGCACATTTAGCAATGCCTGGTTCCAAATTTTAATAAAAATCCATTCTCTTAGTTATCAATTGCACTACTTTCAGCCCTTATTTCACCCAGTTCAAGGTAACAGTATCAATCCAGGAGATTATAACCAATTAACTGTTTATTTCCTCTTGATCAAAAGGATATATTTAACTTGATCTTCAAATGACGGTTTTTTTTTATCACAATCTGATTTCAGTCATTATTAATCCCTACAGGTGTTAAAGCGAGTCAGAGGATCACCTTACATGGGCCTTTATCCCCTACCGCAAGCAATGTTAAAATCATCGAATTGGACTTCGCATATTCGGAAACTCGGCCATTCTAAAAGATGGTGTCAGAATTATAGTTCTCCGAACTCAAGCTCCATCTAGACCTCAGTTGCTCTAAAGGACTTAAAATTGTTTTTTTTTTTGTCGCACCTTCTCAGTATTTTCAACACAAGTTGACTCTTTTGTACTGACAACAATCATTCACTTGATTCTGATGATGACTTTCGCACAGGTTGTCGAAACGTCAGTCACTACCATCGACAACAGTCCTTCTTTTTCTAAACTCAGTTATGTTAATTTCTTAGGACGTTATGGCGAAACCAAATCAAGGAACTTCCACCTGGAGTCTTCACTAACAACTCCAAGTTGACTTACCTGTATGTAAAACATGTAACGCTCATTTACCAAAACCTGGTTACAAATTTCATAGCTATCAATTCCACTGCTTTCAGCCCTTAATTTCACCCAGTTGAAGGTAATAGTATCAATCCAGGAGAATATAACTAATAAACTGTTTATATGATAAAACTCAACTCTCCCTCCCCCAAGCCTAATAAGTCTCGTAGCCCTTAAATATTTACTTAGCATAAAACCGATTACGACGCAACAACATTTCATGACTTGAACCATTCCAGCTAATACAAATCAAGCTTTAGAAAAAACTGGTTTACAATATTACATGTTGAATCGTCATACTTTATTCAAAAGCATCACAAGAGATGTGTTGATGTGACCAATCACGTTAGTTGTTATCGTCCACGTATAGAAAAACCTATTCATTGAGTATCTAGTTCAGTAGTAAGCAAGGGCACTTTCTCAGTATTTTCAACAAAAGTTGACTCTGATAGCCGAGAGAAACTTTAGATTCTCGAATGCGTAGCAAACCATCCAAAAACATTGACTAGCTCTCGAAATATGTCAAGTCTCCAAAACGCTTTACGGAAAATAATCGCAATAGTTAAATTTACGTTGGCCAGAAGAAAATGACACGACAAAAATATACGGTATGTAAAATGTTTAACCTAAACCCAGGATATGTCCTCCATCAACAGAGTTATGGAACCTGATAGAGGAGATATCACAGCAATTATCAGCCACTTACCATAATTAAATGAAGAATAGCTTTTATTCGGCTTGAAAGAAATGCCCTGATATTTGTCTATTATCTAACACCTGGATATACTTCAGGCTTGAACGAGACTCGAACTCGTGCCTCTCACATGCTAATTCAGCGCTACTACCAACTGGGCTACAGAGCCTCACGTTGAAAACGAGGTACAGTTAAGAGGGTTCTTCTTTCTAGTGGAGGGGACTCATATAATTTGTAATTAGATAAATTTCATTTGATCGGTGTCATTGAATCAAATAAAGCTTTATTACCATCAGGTCAGCGAAATGTTACCAATTACCGAAAATAAGGCTGAAAAGAAAGAATTCATCCTTCAACCCTCTAAAGTTTCCCTCGTTCCAAACGCACCATCTGTTGAGAAATCCGAAAAGAAGCCTATAGGGGTATTTTCTATTTCGAACGAAGTTTTCTTTTTTCAACATTTTAGTGTGTTAAAAATGTTATGAATTTACTGATTTGCTATTGCAATATTTGTGTTTATCAAGGGACTTCATAACACCTTTATATGTTATCTTTTTTATTACTGAGTCAATTAAAACGAATTGGTCAAAAGGACACAATAATCTAGACACACTCTGAGATTCATGATTACCTATTTAGGAGAGATTTTAAATTTAGTTATGTCCAATTCTTAGGTATTTAAGTAAAAACCAAATCAAGGAGCTACTACCTGGAGTCTTCACTAACAATTCCAAGTTGACTCACCTTTATATAACACATGTAATGCACATTTACCAAAACCTGCTTTCAAATTTGAATAGAAATCCCACTCTCATAGCTATCAATCGCACTGCTTTCAGCCCTTATTTTCACCTCAAGGTAATAGTATCAATCCAGGAGAATATAACTGATAAACTGTTTACATCCTCTTGATCAGAAGGACATATTTAACTTTATCTTCAACTTACGGTTTCTTGTTATCAGATCTGATTTCAGTCATTATCAATCCCAGTAAGTTCTAAAACAGGTCAGAGGAACACCTCTCATAGGCCTTTTTCCTCTAACGTAAGCAATGTAAAAAGAATCGAATTGGAAATCTTACATTTAGAAACTCAGCCATTCGAAAAGATAGTGCCAGAATAACAGTTCTCCGAACTCCAACTCCACCTAGAAATCAGTTGCTTTAAAGGAATTTAAAAAAAATTTAATGATGTCTAGACTTGCTACACTACTCTTTTGTCAGTTCCGCACCAGGGAATAACTCTTTTCCCCTAGTTCCTGGTTTTGCACGTTTCCCGCGCAAAAGTGAATAAACCTTAACCCTCCTGCCACGATGACTACTTACTCTCATAGGACACTCTATAGCCCCTTAATATTTACTTGGCATAAAAACCGATTACGACGCAACAATATTTTGTGATTTGAACCATTGCAGCAAATACAAATCAAGCTTTAGACATAATTGGTTTGCAACATCACATGTTCAATCGTCTTACTTTATTCAAAGGGATCACAATAGATACGTTGATGTGAACGATCACGTTAGTATTTATCGTCCTTGTATAGAAAAAACTATTGCTTGAGTCTCTATTTCATGACTAAGCGAGAGCACCTCATTATTTTCAACACGAGTTGATTATGATAGCCGAGTGTAACGTTAGCGTCTCTAGTGCCTTAGAAACCACCCAAAAACATTGACTGGCTCTCGAAATATGTCAGGTGTCCAAAATATTTTACGAAAAACTTTTGCAAAATTTAAATTGACGTTTGCCAGAAGAAAATGACACAACAAAAATATACGATGGACAAAATGTGTAACCTATATCCAGGGTATGTCCTCCATCAACAGACTTTAGGAACCTGATAGAAGGGCTATCACAGCAAGTATTAGGCACTTATCATAGTTACATAAAGAATAGCTTTTATTCGGCTTGAAAGAAATGCTCTGATACTTTTCCATTATCTGAAGCCTGGATATTCTTTAGGCTTGAACGGGCTTCGAACCAATGCTTCCCACGTACTAATTCAGCGCAACTATCAACTGAGCTACAGAGTCACACATTGAAAGCGAGGGACAGTTGAGAGGGTTCTTCTTTGTCGTGGAGGGGACTCATATAGTTTGTAATTATGTAAATTTCATTTCATCGGCGACATTGACAATCAAATAAAGCTTTATTTCTAGCAGGTGAGGTAAAACTTAAGCAATTGCCGAAAATAGGCCTGAAAAGAGAAAATTCATCCTTCAACCCTCTAAAGTTTGCCTCGTTCCCAACGTGCCATGTGTTGAGAAATCTGAAAACAAGTTTGGGGTTACTTTCTATTTCGATCGAAAGCTTTCTTTTTTTAACATTTCAGTGTGTTAAAAATGTTTTGAATTTACTGATTTGCTCTTGCAATATTTGTGTTTATTAAGGGACTTGATAACACTTTTTAAATGTTATCTTTTTTATTACTATAAAACAATTAAAAAGAAATGGTCAAAAGGACACAATAACTTAGAGACACTCTCGGATTTAGAATTATCTATCTAGGAGAGATCTTAAATTCGGTTATGTCAATTTCTTAGGTACCTGGGTGAAAACCAATTCTAGGAGCTACCACCTGGAGTCTTCACTAAGAACTCCAATTTGACTGACCTTTACGTAACACACGTTTTCTAGATACATATTTCTACGGAGTTTGGACTTTAGCCTATATATTCGTTATTGGACTTTTTACACACAGATCGAGGGGGTACCTTTTGGAGTGTTCATTAACAGCACCAAAATTATGCAAGTGCTAGTTCACAATTATTTCACGAGCGCAAGTTGAATGTGAGATAATAAATAATCAACAAAGTGCACAGGCAGAGTTTTTTGTAAATATCTCACATTTTGACAACGAACGGAAGTAAAAAGGTAATTCCTTTCTAAATGGAGTACAGTTCCAATGGCCTCAGCTCAAGTTCTTTAGCCCTTTTCTAGCAAGAGTGTTTGATCTAGTGCTAACCACTGGGATTCCCCTTTCCCAGTACACAGAGAAAACCCAGACATCTGCTTTCCCCTTTACCCCTTTATGACCCGTCACAGCCCTTTTAGTATCTTTTTGACGCACACAACAGTGACGACACTACAAAGCTTTAATTGTGAAATCAACCTGTAAGCCGAGTAAAAAGCTACCCTACGGAGAATTTATTCGCAACACCTTTTTCTGGTATCACACATTAGCAAGACTGGTAAAAAGCGTTACGATTGGCAAGATTGAATATAAACGTGTGGCAAGAGTTGATATAGTTTTCGGAACGATTATGTCGCTAAAATATTGCTACCTTATGAACACCATTGGGTTTCTGTTCGATGTTAAGCCTCGGCACACCCTATGTTAACCACAAACTGACTCTGAAAGTGAAATATGAACTTCGAACAGACCGTAAATCCAGGGGAAATTTTTTTTGTAGGTAATAAAATAGGCTTTGTTATTCATGGCAAGCAAGATAATGGATACCGACTTTTTGTCTGCAATTAATGCCCTGCAGAGACTCACACAGCAAAAAATCTGGCGTTCACCTCACGGTAAACAAAGATTGAATTCACGGAAAACGCGGCATTTTATTAAAGTTTACCCGTGTTTTCTATATGGAAATTCCGACGTTTTCGCGCCGGTGAATCCCAGTATTCGTTTTATTATTCGATAGTTTTCTCTCGCGGTAAATACTGGTAAACGACTTATTTTCCAGAATTAGCCGCTCGGTTAACCCACGGTAAATGCTGATAACAATTTTTTTTTCCGGCATTAACCGCTCGGTTAACGAACGGCAAACAGCTTGTTTTCCTTTTGTTCATTGGCATTTTCCGAGTGAACAACAAGATATTCATCGGAATTAACGCGTGGGGAAACGTATTTTCCGGGAAGTTGAATATGTGTAAAATATAGGGAAACCTAATGTTTTCCTGTGTTTGCCGTTCGTATAACGCACAGAAAATGTCATATCTTCTTTTGTTCGCAACCATTTTTCGCCCGGTGAACAAAATATTCACTTGAGTTTTGCAGTCAAAAGCATGCATTTTCTAACATTTTTCCGCAACAGTGAATTCGAGAAGATTCGTTGAAACGCATTTTCCGGCGTCTTACCATTTACTGTTGTTCGGTTAACCTCGGTAAAATAACATGTACTCTGCCATTTACAGCCGTCTTGCGTATTCTAACGTTATGTTCACTGGAGTGAGCCAGGTGAAAGCATGCATTTCCCGATGTTTTCTGCAACGGTGAATCAGTGTAAGGCATACATTTTCTCGCCTTTACCGCCGCTTGGTTAATCGCTGTTCGACCCAATTAGTGCAAGTGACTCAACTGCCTGAAAGGCACCAAGAAGCTTAATTTCCTCAAATGATCCAAACGGCTCCAATGACTGAATTGCCTCAATTGACCCAATTGTGGTCAGTATTCTAAATATTAGACAAAATATCCTGGTTGTCGTTTTCATGGAGCAGGATAAAGAGCAGGAAATAACGATTACGATCGACGGACATCTTATATTCATGGCGTTGACCGTCAGCGTTTCTCGGATAAAACACTTAATAAATGCATTGTTCGGACGCGTAGGAAAGCAGCAGGAAAACGTTCCGAAAAACGAAGTATTCATTAGCCTCTCCTTGGAGCAAGAAGACAATCGACGACCATTGCGTTTTCTTGTCGTTCACTAGAAGTAGTTCTGTGTGGAAACGCTTGAAAAATGCAGCGCTCGTGCGCTCACGAAAACCACCGAAAAACATATAGGAAAACAATTTAAGCTGTTGACGAGTGTTTCTACAGAGCAGGCAAACAATAGACGAACAACAATTTTTCATGGCTTAATCACATTCATTAGTGATTATATGAGAAAACACTTGGAAAATGCAGCGTTCGCGCGCTCGGAAAAACTATAAATAAACTGGCTAAGGAAAACAAGCTATATACTAGCATTTTCGTGGAGCAGGAAAACAATCAACAAACATCATGATTCCGTGGGTGATTCTGCGGTAAAACGCTAGGAAACTGAAATCTAGCGCTCGCGTGTTCGGGAAAACCATAGTCAAACGATTAGGAAAACAAGCTATACACTAGCGTTTTAGTAGAGTAGGAAAGCAATCACAAACATCATGTTTTTATGGCATTCAGCGTTAGTTATTCTGTGGGAAGACGCTTGGAAAATGCAGGGTTCGTGCGTACGGGAAAACTATAGAAAAAAATTCAGCAAAACAAGTTATTCATTGGCATATTCCTGGTGCTGGATAACATGCAATGGACATAGTGCTTTTCTAGAGGTTTTCTGAGAATTTTCCCTTCGTTTCCAGATATCGGAAAACATTAGTATATTGTTGAATTTCTCAATCATTCACCATTTTGGACCTTGATACTCCCTTATTGTCTAGGCATAGATCTTTACGACAGTAACCAGGTTTGATCCAAGGGTGTGAAGAGCATGAAAAGGCCAGAAGTCCATTTTCAGGATATTATGTAGAATGCAGAGATAGAAAATGTCGACGAATCGTCTCGACTCGTCATTAAGAAAGTCGATCTGTGTCACCGGGAGTCAATCACCAAAAGAAGACAATACATACTTAAGCGTTGACTTGGGGTATTCAGTGTTGAAAAATCACAGAAGTAGACAATACACAAGTACGCGTTAACTTGAGGTATTTAATGTTGACGAATCGACATGATTTACACGGATCGACTCGACTCGTCATGATCACTAAGAAAGTCGATCCGTTTCATCTTTTCATAATTTGGGTTAAAGATCTTGCATGTTAAAGGGACTAATACAGATATCATCTCACGCTTGAGAGGAACAGAAAGTGTTTAAGAACAAATATACGAGCACATTTTCCCGCCCAATGGAGGCTGTTGTTTATACATGCATTTTACCGAGCCTTGGAGGGTTCAAAGCTCAGCCATTCAAAAGGAAATTTGGATTTAACAGGTGCAGCAAATAAGCTAGATTCTAACTACCTCATCCATCCTTCCCACTTTTACTCTTAAATATCTGCGTCAGTGGCACACAAAAGTCTATGGAACCGTCACAAAATCTCATGACTTCTATCTGTAAGGCGAGTGCAAACTTAGTCGCGGACAAAACTGTTATAGAATATTATTTGGTCAGTGTCTTGCTCCAGGAAGACGGGTTAGAACTAATAGGACTGGTACTGCTGCTCACAACCACGAATGAAAGTTGTAAGGGTGCTGTAAACCGTCACATTAATTGCTAAACATTGAATAGCTCTCGTAGAGTGTCTGGTGTCAAATCATTTCATCGCAAAATCTAAAATTTTCTCCAACGAGATAGAAAATACAGAAGAAAAACACCTATGAGATTAAACGTTCAACCTAAGTCTGGGGTACATATCCTCAATCTACAGACTTGAGATAATCTGATAGAGGAGCTAACACCTGAAGCGTTTCAACAGACAGCGATCATCAGCCATTAATCATAATTATATGAGCAATAGCCTCCATTAGGCCGGAAGGAATTCTCCGATATTCGTCCATTACCTGTTTCGAAAAATGAACTGAGAGCGAGGCACGAGGAAAACTTTGAGCTTCAAGAATCAACTTATGTTCAAGGACAGATATTACATGTTCAATCGTCTTACTTCATTATCAGCAAGACTGGTAAAACTTTCAACAGATGACTGACAGAATACATGCAAGCTGCAAGGATCACATCAAATATGTTGATGTGAACGATCACATTAGTAATTATCTCATCCCCGCATAGAACACGCTATTTATTGAGTCTCTATTGCATGACTAACCTAGAGCACCTTCTTAGTATTTTCAAGACACATTTTTAAGGGACTCCTACAGACCCAATCACAAGTATAAAATATCTCAGCTTGCGTATTTACAAAATCTTGGTTCCAAACTTTAATTGCCCAAGGGCTCATGAAACATGCAATGGCCGTTCCTTAAAGTTGAGGATTAAAGCTTAAAAACTAATCGTTTTTATGTACCTGAAATATTGCTGGTCACGAGAAGCCTCACTAAGTTACCCGGAAATAAGTTTGCATTATTGCCTTAGATAATGAAAGTATGATGTGGTCTCTTAATTTTATCAGGGCTTAAAAAGCCTAGTTTTAATAACCCAGAAAAAACTTTAGATTAAGAATATATCCTCTTCGTAGTGACTTGGATGAAAACCAAATAAAAGAGCTACCACCTGGAATCTTTGCTAACAACACTGAGTTAACTGTACTGTGAGTACTACATTTATCCGTTCATATTTAAATAAATAAATTAAATAAATGCGTGTTTATTAAAAAAAACCATCCGATGAAATGACATATCTGATGTTACTGTAAAAATATATATAAATGGGAAAAATTACAGTAATTAAATAGAATAAAAATGATTAAAAATGATTAGAAATACACATGGGGTGTTTACACAGCTAGAATATATTTAAAAATTAATCTATTAAAAAAGCTATGTTTAAAACGTTCAGTGTTAATGTTGGGCCTGACGATGGATTTCCTTCGAATGTTTGCAATATAATCTTTGTATCTTGAGAGTAGGCTTTTTAATGGATGGTCATCATGTTTGAAGTCATAAAAAAGGCGTCTGTCGCTTTTCTCCAAAAGTTCATATCTGTTGTAATTGACCGACGTATAGCGCCTCTTATGGCATCTTTTTAGAAACCTTTATGTAACAGTAACTTCGGAAACACTTGCCGCATAAACTGAAAGACCGTATAATAACTTAGGGATCACAATTGAATTAAAGAGGTGGTCTATTTCGTCTTGGGTATGTCCTTCTTGACGTAGGCTTCTGATGACAAATAAACACCTCTTGGCTTCATGGAGCTTGGCCTTGACATGCATGCTGAACTTACAATTATCTTGAAATGTGACGCCCAATAAAGAAATGTTATTATATTGTTTGATATTGTGAGACATTGGGTAGACTGTTGAATTGCCTTTCTTACGCATAACTAGCTCCTTACACTTACTAGTGTTACAATGCATGCCGTTTGAAACAGTCCAATCCATAAACTTGGACAAGGCAATGTCAGATTTATCCGGGGAATCTTTAGTGATCGTGACTAAGACGGTTGAATCGTCTGCATACTTAAACAAGGATATATCTCTGTACCCATCTATCTCTAGGTCATTAAAAAATATGTTGAAAGGATATGAGCCATTGACACTACCCTGTGCCGTTCCCTTGTTGACAATTCTCCACTGGGTCAAATTATTGAAAATCACCTTCTGTTTTCTGCCTTCAAGAAAGTTGACATACCAGTTAACAGTGCATGAATCAAGTGGACTGCGTTTCAGCTTTTCAACTAGGAGATTGTGTTTAACGTTATCAAAAGCTTTTGAAAAATCCATCGTAAACATTCTCACCGCTAAGGTGTCCCGTCTATCCAATGCCGCAAGAAATGTATACTGCATTTCCAACAGAGCGTTTACACAACTTCCACCTGAACGGTGCGCAAATTGAGAGTGATTCAGATGTTGCTCCAGGCGCCTCTTGTTAAAAATGTTATATATTGTTCTTTCAAACGTTCTAGCAATAACTGGAGTAACATTGATTCCTCTAAAGTCCGCGTATTTGACTGGTGTCTCGACTTTTGGGAGTGGATTGATGTTAGCCTCCTTCCAACAGCTTGGCCAAATCTGCCGAGCAAGAGACATGTTCCATAAATTTTTGTTCACTGGGTAAATATCTCAACATAATCTTTCCATATCCAGAAAGGAATCCCATCAGGTCCGGTGGCAGTAAGCTTTCTTCGTGATAAGGCAATAAACACTTGAAATGTAGATAGTTGTGGAGCAGGGGTGTTCGCATCAATCTCGGCAGGAACTGGTTCAGAATATTCTCTATCAAAACAAATGCCACCAAAATAATCATCTAAACAAATGATGAAATCCTTGTCTGGTTCGCAGCTACTTTTGTCTTTACGCATGGACAGTCGATCAACTTTCCTCCACCAGGCTAGCGATCCAAGTTTCCCAGACGCTAAAGCTCGGCGATTTTCAGCTATTAGTCGTCCTATCTTCTCCGTCAGTTCAGCTAGGTCTCTCCCGCCGCCTTTTCGAGATCTTGGTTTTTTCTTTAAAAGCGATTTCACTAATGGACTCATCCACGGAGGGTCTCTGGAAGACATTCGAATCGATTTGCTTGGAAAACATTCGTTCATTAATTTAGCTAAGGTGGAGTGCAGCGAGTTCACCGCTGTATCGATGTCAGAGTTATTATTAACATGATTTAGTCTTGCTCAAGGAGCTTATCGTAAAACATGATTCTGCGATGCTCTCGGTAATCACGCATTGTGCTACTGAATCTCAAGGGCTTTAGTCTCACACCTGCTGGTAAAATTACGCCTTTATGGTCTGTTTTCATTTGGGCGACAATAGGGTAGCACCTAGAGAAGAGGGCCTCATTATTAGTCAAGCAATTGTTCAAAACAGAAGCGCCTCGAGTTGGAAAGTCAACCAGCACTTTTAAACCAGATAAATTCGAAAGCTTTTCTTAATCAAGCCGGTTGAGGTCTCCTCCACATAGCACTAGTCCCCTTGGATGACGCCCGAGAAACTGATCTGCAGTATCCGTGACATATTCAATTAAGTCGTCTTCCTGGTAATAGATCCTGGTGGATGATAAATACCACAGATCAACATATGATGGCCCGATGGTAATTCAATTTCCAGACTGATGGACTCAAACAACTCCGATCTCGAAACCGATTTCACTTTTACATTTTTCGTCACATAAATCGCTACGCCTCCTTTCTCTTGCTTGTCTTTGTCTTTGTCAAACCAGTTTCGATCCCTTCTGTGGATGGTGTAATCGGATTTATTAAAAACTAGATCATTGGATAATGCAATTCAAGACTTTTTATTGGCTTAGCCATTATGGTATATCAGCCAATATACCATAATCTACAAATATGGCAAGCGTACGTTTCAGCTTAAGATTAAAAGGGAGCTAAAAATTTAATAAAATTTAATAATTTAATTTAACGTTTTTAATAAAACAATTATTCCACTCGCGCTTGTTGGATATGAGATGATTATAGCCAACTCGGCGCTACGCGCCTCGTTGGCTATCTATCATCTCATATCCAACGCGCGCTAATGGAATAATTGTTAATTATTAAAAACTAGATCATTGGATAATGCAATTCAAGACTTTTTATTGGCTTAGCCATTATGGTATATCAGCCAATATACCATAATCTACAAATATGGTAAGCGTACGCGTCAGCTTAAAATCAAAAGGGAGCTAAAAATTTAATAAAATTTAATAATTTAATTTAACGTTTTTAATAAAACAATCATTCCACTCGCGCTTGTTGGATACGAGATGATTATAGCCAACTCGGCGCTACGCGCCTCGTTGGCTATCTATAATCTCATATCCAACGCGCGCTCGTGGAATAATTGTTAAATAGCTGCGACCGAGTCCGGCACGATCCTTTTTAAATGTGTTTCGTAAACAACGCAGATGTCAATATCATTCGTAAATAAGTCAGCTTCAAGTGCCAGATTAGCTTTAATTCCATTCTGTGTCTTAGTCAAGCTACAGATATTTAGAAACATGCATTTAGGGACCGCATATTTGTCTTCCGTTGTGGAATTAGGGCTAGAGTTGTTAATTTGAGAACGGTTAGTTCTTGTTAAGCTGTTGTGATTGCATCCGCGGTATATCGACGGGTGCTTCTCGACTGGGCTTTTGGTAACCAAAACAGGAATAGCATGCCGTCTTGTTTTTCGTCCACCTCCAGGCTTTCCTCTGTAGGTAAATATTCCAGATCTTTTCAGGTCTTCAAAGATATGCGTTTCAATGACAGACTTAGGATAATGGCTGAAACGGAAAAACGAGTTCCTCGAGTAGTCGAAGCGTGACGCGGTTATTTTACAAGATGGCGGCGTCGCACTCAATTCGTGGGGAGGCTTGCCAGTCGACAAAGTCTCATTTTTCCAAGGACCAGGATTGATGGAAACATCCATATCTATGGTAATATCGATCGTAGGCTCAAAATCTGTTGGTGAAAAACATGTATAACCGTGCTTCGACCAGGCAAGTCAGTACACGCTGAATCGATCGAGGGATTTTAACCAACCTGCGAGAATCGGAACGAAAGTTGAATCCTGATATTTGTCCATTATCTAAAGCCAGGATATGCTTCGGGCTTGAACGAAACTCGAACCCGTGTCTCCCACATACTAATTCAGCGCTACTACCAAGTGAGCTACAAAGCCACACGTTGAAAACGAGGTACAGCTGGGATGGTTCTTCTTTCTAGTGGAGGGGACTAATATAATTTGCAATCAGGGAAATTTCATTTGATCGGCGGCATTGACAATGAAATGAAGCCTGTTATGTGTGTAATGCATGTTTATTAAATACATATTTCTGCGGAGTTTGGACTTTAGTCTCTATTTTCGATATTGGATTTTTTAAGTAGATAATGAGAGTATCTTTGGAGTGTTGAATAACAGCATCAAAATATTTCAAGTGCTATTTAGTGTGAGATGATAAGTAAACATCAAACGGTACAGTCCTGAGTTTTTTATAAAAAGTTTTTTTTCAATACTAACACAATCAAGAAACTGTGTGTTGATTTTTTTGGTCAATCCATCACGCTACCAGAGTTGCAAATAAAAAGAAAACATCTATTGTCTGCTTCACGACACATTTTTAAGCGACTAATACAGATCCTATCACACGCTTGATTGGCAGGGTTCGAAATCCCATTCTCACTGTTATCAATTCCACTACTAAGCAAAAAAAAGGGTGGGAGGAACACAATTCCGCTATATCAATCAAATTTATTCAACCCATATGATCACCCAGACCAAGGTGATAATATCAGTCCCAATAGTAGAAAAAAATTGTTGAGAAGGACAAATTGACCTTAATCTTAAAATCACGGCTTTGTATTTTATCAATGGTAACTAATCCCACTAAGTCTCAAAACAAGTTAGCGGATCACCTTTCATGTCGTTTTTTCCCTAACAAAAGCAATCACAATAAAAAATAGTCGATTTGGATTTCTTGGCATACAAGGTATGCGCATGCTGTACTGAAGGAAATGGGTCATTGGAAAAATGATTTAAGAATTGTTTCTTGGAGCTCCGGGGGACTTCATAAAACGTTTTAAATGATGATAAGAGTACTACAGGACTCTCTTCTCAGTCCGAGACCAGGGGTATCTGTTTTTCCCAATTCCTTGTTTTGCTCTTGTCCCTTGCGAAAATAGATAAATCTCAGCCACCTCCCCCAGTGCCTATTTATATTCTTAGGGCACTCCATAGTCCTTTAGTAATATCTGCGTGAGACAGAAGCCGATGGCGATGTGATTATAATTAATGACCTAAATTAATAGAGCTAGTACAAATCAAGCCTTAGACATAACTGGTTTACGACATCACGCAAAACACATCATAGACCATAACTTTCTAAACGTATCAAACGTGCAGATATTTTCCGAAGTTTTAAGAAATGCTCAGCCAGACATCTTTGGCAGAGTAGAAGATAAGTCATCCTAAGGAGGAAAAATGCAACTTCCCCTTTTCTCCACAGGGAAAGGCTAAACAACAATATAAGGGGACTTCATGACACTTTTTAAATGGTATTTTAAACCCATTCCTAGTTTAGTTTATCTAACCCAATTAAAACAAAAAAATGTTGAAAAGGACAGACAACATAGACTCACTCTAAGACCGCCTTTCTTGACATGTCAGTTACGAAGGAACCAGACAGACGCCTGAACACCATGCAGTGTCCCCAGAATACCAAATCACACTGACTAGTACCTTGCGTATGAGTCACACCACGCTTGATCAGTGGAGCCCGGTATTGTCTGACCGGGCGAAGTGCCTTGTGACAAAGCCGTCAGTCATCTCCGAGGAAAAAGAACATTTGTCATCAGTTCTTGTTTCCAACAGCTATCCCTCCTACTTTGTACAGAAGGTCGCGACAAAATAAAATAAAATAAATAAGATAATAATAATGATAATAATAATAATAATAATAATAATAATAATAATAATAATAATAATAATAATAACTCTCCGGTGAGCAGAGAGCCCGTTAGTTTATGTAACCCAATTTAAACAAAGAAAAAAATTATCAAAAGGGAAAATAACATAGACGCACTGTAGGAATAATGATTATCCACTTAGGAGCGATCTTAGGTTCAGTTTTGTTTATTTCTTAGGTACTTAACTGGAAATCAAATCAAGAAGCTACCAGCTGGAGTCTTCAATAACAACTCCGAGTTGACTGGACTGTAAGTGAGACATTCATAAGTTAACATTTGATGAATTATTTAGGATACATAGGATGCTTTAACAGAAATGTGATTTTAATCCTAATAATCCCACTAAGTTTCAAAACAAGTCAAAGGAACACCTTTTATGGGGTGTTTCCCCTAAGACAAGCAATCATGAGAAATAATGATTTGGACTTTTTCCATACAATGAATAAATATCCTGAACTGAAAGAAAATGGGCCATTTAACAAGATGCTTTAAGAACTGTTTCTTCGAACTCCGAGGGACTTTATGAACCCTTTCAAAGGATGCGTAGACATGCTACAGTATTCTTTTCTCAGTCCGACACCAGGGGTAGCTGTTCTCCCCATTTCTTGGCTTTGCTCTTTTCCGGTGCGAAAATCTCAGCCCCCTCGACCCAGTGCCTATTCATTTTTTTCTGGAAATTTATTGCTGATCGGTTAACCTATGGAAAATACCCTGTATTCTGCCATTCAGAGCCGTTTTGCAGAATAAGGACCCTAAAACAAGACTTCATGCCAAATTTCAGCCAAATCGGTGAAATGAAATGGCCGACGAAAGTTCGGAAGTTACACACAGTCGCACTTAACTATCACTGGTGACCAATTCCTCTTTCTTAGGGCATCTACTTCGTATGCAATTGCGAGCGCATCTTCATGACTGGTAACAATAAAGTAATCTTAAAAAAAAAAATTTCATTTACAGCACAATCAAGGACTTGATTTATTTGGCAAGAGTTGCAAGTAAAAAAGCATCTGTTGTCTACTTCACGACACACATTTTTAAGCGACTAATACAAATCCTATCACAAGCCTGATTGGCGAGGTTCGAAATCCCTTTCTTATTATTATCAATCCCACTACTTGAAAACAAAGGGGTCGGAGGAACACAATTTTCGCTATGTTTATCAAATCAATTCAACCCATATGATCACCCAGTCCAAAGTAATAGTATCAATCGCAATACACATAAAAAAATTGTTCATAAGGACAAATTTAAGTGACCCAAACCGTGATTAAAATCACGGTTTTGTATTTTACCAATCGTAACTAATCCTACTAAGTTTTCAGGGCATCACCTTTCATGCTGCTTTTCCCCTAACAAAAGCAATCACAACAAAAAATAGTCGATTCGGATTTCTTGGCATACAACATACGCGCATGCTGTACTGAAGAAATGGGTCATTCGAAAAAATGACTTAGAATTGTTTATTCGAGCTCCGAGGGACTTCATAAAAGGTTTGAAATGATGATAAGAGTACTACAGTACTCTCTTCTCAGTCCGAGACCAGGGGTAACTGTTTTTCCCAATTCCTTATTTTGCTTTTGTCCCTGGCGAAAATCGATAAATCTCAGCCCCCTCGCCCCAGTAACTATTTATTTTCTTAGGACACTCCATAGTCCTTTAGTAATATCTGCGTGAGACAGAAGCCGATGGTGATGTGATTATAATTTATATATGACCTAAATTACTAGAGCTAGTACAAACCAAGCCTTAGACATATATGGTTTACAACATCACCTACAACACATCATAGACCATAACTTTCTAAATGTATCAAGCGTGCAGATATTTTCCGTAGTTTCAAGAAATGGTCAGTCCGAAATCTTAGGCAGAGTAGAAGATAAACCATCCTAAGGAGGAAAAATGCAGCTTCCCCTTTTCTCCAGAAGGAAAAGCTAAGCAACAGCATAAGGGGAACTCACAAAACTTTTTAAACGGTATTTTAAACCCATTCAACTTTAGTTTATCTTACCTAATTTAAACAAAAAAATGGTAAGAAGAACAAATAACAGACTCACTCTAAGATAGTCTTTCTTGACACATCAGTTACGAAGGAAACAGAGAGGCCCCTGAACGCCATGCAGTGTCTACAGAACACCTAGTCACACTGATCGGTACTTAGTATACGATTCACATCACCCTTGATCAGTGGAAAGCGGTATTGCATAACCGTCTCCTGCATCTATTCATTAGTTAATTTGGTTTGGCAGGGGACGTTAAAGAACCCACTTCACGAGATTACTGTGACGTGGTCTGGCCTGGTTACTGGGAACTGGGGGTAGGGGGCATGTGTTATATTCGCCTTCATTTGATTGCAAACTGCTTAGCAGTCTGTTAAAGTCCCCCGCACAGTGTTGTGAAGCGCCATGGGTTCAAGATATGAGCGCTATATAAATACAAGTTATTACTATTATCATTATTATTATTATTATTATTATTATTATTATTATTTACCGGGCGAAGCACCTTTCACAAAACCGTCAGTCATCTCCGAGGAAAAGAAACACTTATCATCAGTTCTTGTTTCCAACGGTTATCGCTCCTCCTTTGTACAGAAGGTCACGACGAGCAGAGAGCCCGTTAGTTTGTCTAACCCAATTTAAACTGCGGAGTTTCGACCCTAGCCTCGTGTTTCGTCATAGGATTTTTTACACAGAAAATCGGGGTACTTTTCGAGTGTTTAATGACAGCACCAAAATTATCCAAATGCTAGATAACAATTACTTTACATTGAAACGCATTTTCCTACGTTTTATCATTTACATGTATTGCTGATCGGTTAATGCATGAAAAATACCATGTATTCTGCCATTCACAGCCGTTTTGTGCATTCTAACGTTATGTTCACTGGAGTTAACCAGAAAGCATGCATTTTCCGGTGTTTTCTGCAACGGTGAATTCGTGCAAGGCATGCATTTTCCCGCGTTGACCGCCGCCCGGTTAATCGCTGTTCTACCCAATAAGGGCAAGTGACCCAACTGCCTGATAAGCTCAATTTCCTCAAATGATCCAAACGGCTCAAATGACTGAATTGCCCCAAATGACCCAATCGGGGTCAATCTTCTAAGTATTAGACAAGATATTCACTGGCGATCACAATCGACGAACATCTTGTTTTCAGGGCGCTGACCGTCATCATTTCTCAGAGAAAAAAACATTAAAACTGCATTGCTCGGACGCGTTCGGAAACAGCTGAAAGACGTTTCGGAAAGCGAATTATTTATTAGCGTTTCCAGGAGGAAAGAAAACAATCGACGAACATAGTGTGTTTTTGCCGTTCATCATTAGTAATTCTGCGTGAAAACGGTTGGAAGATGCAGCGCTCGTGCGCTCATGAATACTGCAGAAAATCGAACAGGAAAACAGTGCAACCTGTTCACGAGCGTTTCAATACGGCAGGAAAAAAATAGACGAAGAACACGTCTTCATGGCCTAATCACGGTCGTTAGTAATTCTGTGAGAAAACGCTTGGCAAATGCGGCGTTCGCACCCTTAAGAAAACTATAGAAAAACGTTCAGGAAGACAAGCCATACACTCGCGTTTTTTTGGAGCAGGGAAACAATGGACAAACATCATGTTTTCATGGCACTCACCATAAGTTATTCTGTGAGAAAACGCTTGGCAAGTGCTGCGTCCGTATGCCTAGGAAAAATATAGAAAAATTTTCAGGAAAACAAGTTATGCATTAGTATTCTCGTGGAGCAGTAAAACAATCAACAAACATCATCAAAATTTGTGAATATATGAAAGTCATATATTTGAACTGTGGTCAAAGAACGAGTATGAGAGCGATCTTTGCAGTAACGAACACCCCTTAAGTAGTTGATTCAGCACTTCATGGGTCTATTACGAACCAACCTAATGACCAGCTCCCAGTTGGCTTTTTAGCCCAGTTGTTGGAGCACTACACCAGCATCGCGGAGGTCATGGGTTCGCACCCCATAGAGGTCGGAATTTTTTACAGCCCTCATTTTCACTACTGCTTCAGTAGTGTTCGTTACTGCGAAGATCGTCCTCTTAGTCGTTCTTTAACCGCAGTTCAAATATTATGGCATTCATCTTTTCAGAAACGTTGATTCATCAATTGTCGACGGGTTTATTACGAACCAACATAATGACCAGCTTCCAGTTGGTTTGTGAACTCAGTTGCTAGAGCACTGCACCTGTATAGCAGAGATCATGGATTCGAATCCCGTACAGGCCTGAACTTATTTCAGGCCTCATTTTCACTACCGCTTAGCAGTGCGTGTCCACAAAAATCAAAAATGAGCGGCAAATTTAAAGATTTCAGAATCGGCCAGATTTTGGCTATTAGTAGTCCATATTGAACTATTTATCGCCATGGGGTTGATTTGTCAAATGGTGTTTCCTTTCGGCAGAAAATGATGATACCCGATTTCAGAGCCAAGTATTGAAAAATTATGCTCAAAAATTAGCCATCTTGAAGCTGATGGCCTCCCGTAACTATAAACTCAGAAGACATCCAGTTGCAATCAGCTTATTTTGCAATGTTTGCAGGTTTCATATTATAATTCCTATGACATTTGAAAAACAATAGGATATTGACTGAGACCTGAAAGGAAGCCCTCTGTTTTTCCATGGAAATAACTACTAAACTTCAAAAAATAATTTACCCTACTACCTTTATCACAAATCAAATGAAAATTTTTATTTAGAATGCCGAAGAAATGGGATGTTAGCTGATATAAATTTTTTTTCTGGGGAATTTAGGTTGTGCTGGGTGAAAGTGTACTCAAAATTGCAATTTTTCGGGAAATCAAAGAAGAGAGTGCGTGAAAGACCGTGACAGACAGTTTTCTCATTCCAGCCCAAAGCCCAAAACTGGAATAAAGTATATCTTCATGTTGTCGCGGAGTTTTGTTATTTATTACTTTTTTGAGAAAATACGGCAGCTAATGGAATGCTTGTTTTATCACTAACTTGTACAATTTTATTATGTGAACAGTACATAATTATGCAGCACATTTACAAATTTCTTTCAGGTGAATGATGCTGTTTTACCGGTACAAGAGTTAATTAATTGATACCATTTCTACTTTTAGAGCAGCTACCAGCTGGAGATAATTTATAGTTTAAAGAATCAAGATTTTATCACTGATCACTAGGGGCTATGAAATTGTTGATCTAAAAGCCTTGAAATGAACTATTTATCATTGTTGTTATAGTTGCTAATCATAAACAAGTTGATCCCAATTCAATGATAGGGAATTTTTCCCACAGCCTGTCGCACGCTATGCAACTTAGCAATGGCGTTCTCATGCTCCTTTCAGAGAATAACTGGAAAAGACCGCTCGTTTGATAAAGCAAGAGCCTTGAAATTGTTACTTTACGCAATTGCTCAAAGGATATTTCGAATCATTGTTCTCACTGCTCAATTTCTGGAGTGAAAACGAAAAGTGAAATTATACCTGGTAGAGTGGGTGATTTCCGCAAGGACGAGACGCAGAGCTTAGACACAATCTTCCCACACCACCGGCGTGAACTCGGACCTGGCTGGCGACGAAACACTTCCACGTGCTGTGTGCCACAAATCTTATCCCAACATGGAGCAAATAGAAGAGCGGATCGAGGAATTTTGAAAATGGTGAGTTAATTCTCAGGTTCATGTTTCCAAAAGCTCCGCTGTCCCTGACCACTGTAGAGCATATGCTCTGAGTGATCCTGAGGACCCAAATTATTCTGTGACTTGTGGTCACACCCATTACAACTCTGACCGCTGCTTGGTTGTCTCGTCTGTAATGAGGGAGATTAAGAAAGGCTTAGAAACGGCTGAATGCTCGGACAATGAAAATGAAGAACTGTCTTTTGCTATTTCCCAGGCCAAACATTGAATGCTGGAAAGCCTATTTACTGCGGTCTTTAACTCAGGATGAATGCAGACTTGACATCATGAGCGGCTTCAGCGCTCCGTCCATTTTTTTAGTACTTGACTGGGTGATGAAATATCTTCCACGTAAGTTCCGGCAAAGCCAGTCGGATTGGTTTGGTAAAAGAGGTATATCGTGGCATATAGTAGTGGCGATTAAATGCAACAGCGGAGAAATGGAGATGATGACATTCGTTCATATGTTTGAGAGTGCTACCGCCCAAGACAGTAGCTCGGTGTCAGCCATACTTGATGACGTCTTTATTCAACTCAAGACTATTATGCTAGAACTGCACACCATCTATATTCTAAGCTACAACGCTGGATGTTATCACTTTGCGCAGACTCTGATTAAAGCTCCTCAGATTGCCAAACGTCATGACCTTTAGATCTCTCGGATTGACTTTTCTGAGCCACAGGGAGTCGAGGAAAGGGCGCTTGCGATCGCAAGGAAGCCCCTATAGTCACACATGGCGAAATATCTGAATTCTGGACACGACGTTAAGATTGCTGCACTGATGAAAGAAGCTATGGAGTCTTCCAGGGCTGTGCGCGGCGTAATTGCGAAGGTGTGCAGTCCTCCCAATGCTCCATCCATCAAGAGTTTCCGATGGGATGGGCACTGAAATCGACACAGTCCCGTAGTACAAAGGTTACTGACAATCAAAAGCAGTACCTCAATTCCAAGTTTCAAAATGGAGAGAGAACAGGGAAGACAGGCGGATCCGATTGATGAAGTCTCTAAAGCCATGAGGAATGCAAAAGATAGCAATGGGGAGAGACTATTTAGCTATGGGAATTTTCCCACAAACCAACAAATTAGCAGTTACTTTTCTCGCCTTACTTCTAAGCCAGCATTCAGCATTCAAATTTAATCATATATGACTCCTACAACATCTGTGAGTTAGTGTTGAACTCTTAGCTTGGCCCCTTTTCTGTACCTATGTTACGGGGTAACTGTGAATCCTTTGGTCTTGAGATATCGGAAATTACAGTTCGAAGTAAAAAGCCATTTGTGGCCTTGCTCTCAAACCTGGTACAAGGCTGTACCTGTAGCTGTGGCAAGCGCTCATAACTGTAGTCGGTACACGTTATTACTACCTGGCAGCTCGATTTTATCGTATCTGGCCACCAAAATGATTCTCGTCATTTTTTGGCGAAACACCGAGTTATTTGACAAATGAACCTTATTTAGAGATAAATACTATTATAGGGACGACTGATAGCCGGAGTCTGAACAATTTCGAGTTTTCGCATTTTTGCCCCTAATTTACGACTTCGTTTGATCCTTGGAGACATTCGCTCTTAGTTTGTTGTAAAATTGAGAAGTATCTGTTCTGTAACATATACTTTGGTGTCTAGTATCTAAGTTAGTTGTTGTGAAAATTTTTTATGAATGGTTTGTAGAAGGCTTGTAAGCCAATTAAAAAACACAGTGGGGTAAACAAACCCACTTTAAAGCCAATTTACCGTAGGAAAAAATAAACCAGTCAACCTCGGGCTTGAAAATGCTGCCCGAGTCTTGCGACCTCGGGAAGCATTTTCAAGCCCGAGGTTGACCAGCTTACAGTTTTTCACTAGATGGACTTCCCACCCGGCAAACCACACGAGCACGTTAACATAGACATGTTAAAGATAACAATAAAACAAGAATAACGATAAAAACGAAAAGAAAAAATTAATACATGCAGATAGCAGGACTCAACTACCACAGGAATGACCATTATATTTTCAATGAGCTTTTTCGTTGAGCACGGGCGGAAATAATAAATCTGTCTGTCACGGTCGGTCGCAAAATGTCTTGTTTGATTTTGCGAATATGTGCAAGTTTAAGCGCTCTCATTAACTACAGCCTTATTTTCCCTGAACAATAGTCATATCAGTGAAAAGCCCAATTGTAAAGGGGAGTGACCCCTAAGTTTAATTTAATTTGTGATAAAGGTAATAGGGTAAAATTGTTTTTTCATGCTAGGAAGTAATTTCCATAAAGCCTGAACATGGGGGGATCTTTCAGATCTCGCACAATGTCAGATTTCTTTTCAAATGTCATAGAAATTACAGTGCAAAACCTGAAAAAGTTTTGAAATAAGCTGATTGCGTGTGAATATCTTCTAGCTCTTTATTTAAGGCATCAGGTTTTCTTGAAAATTGCTAGTTCCCAAGCCTAATTTGCTCACATCTGGCCCTAAAATTTAGTATCGCCATTTTCCGCCAAAACAAAAATCTATTCGAGAAATGAAGCACAAAGCGATGAATAGTTCAGTATGGACTATCATTACATGACTCGGGCAGTCAGAGGGCCAATAACTAAAATAAACCAATCGAAATGCTCTATTGCCGGTCAATATTCTCTCAGTATTGGACCGGGCATTGTCCCGAATGGTCCCGAATGATACCGCTCTTGTGTCCCTTCGAACTTCAGTCGTATAATAAATCTCTTATTAACCAAGCTTTCTCGGGACCGTAATGGAAGAATATCGGCCCTCGGTCTTTTTTTTACGGACTGAGCACAGCGAGGTCCGTACTGTCAAGACCTCGGGCCGATATTCTCCCCGTACGGCCCTCGCGCTTGGTTAATAAGATATATTTAGTAGCCGGAGTTTGAGCAAATTTCCCTTTTCCCTTTTTTGCCGCTAGTTTCCGATTTTGTTTGATTCTTGTTGACAATCACTCTTAAGTCATGTTTGTTACTGCGAAGATTGCTCATAGTCAACAAACATCATGTTTTCATGGCATTCACCGATGGTAATTCTGCGGTAAAACGCTTGGAAACTGAAATCCAGCTTTCGTGCGCTCGGGAAAACTATAGTAAAACATTTAGGAAAACAAGCTATATACTAGCGTTTTCGTGGAGCAGGAAAACAATCCCAAACATCATGTTTTCATGGCATTCACCATTAGTTATTCTGTGGGAAGACGCTTGGGAAATGCAGCATTCACGCGCAGGAGAAAACTTGAGAAAAACATTAAGGAAAAACAGCTCTTCATTGGTATTTTCAAGGTGCTCAATAATAATTATGCGATGAACATCGTGCTATTGTTCAGTTTTACTTAGCACGAACAATGAATTTGCCGCCCGTTTCCAGATATCTGAAAACGTTGGTATAATGTTAAATTTTTCATTCATTCACCATTTCGAAACTTGATAACCCCAGTAAACAACACAGATGAACAAGCGTGGCTGGAAATCAATTTGCTAAAGAACGCAGTACTTGAACAAGTGCTTGTTCGTTTGTTCCAGATGAACTTTGTTAGCCAGAAGTTTTGGGTAAAGTGTCCAGGCCTTCCAGCCTTTCTTCAAGACTTTGCACTCGGTGAAAATCCTAATCTTTGAACACACTATCCAGCTCTAGTAAAAAGGAACTTTTTTGTCACGTGCAGCCTTTCAATTTCAAAAACATGAACAGCCCACTTATCTTTGTACTGTGTACTTTTAGGCTTAGAAGATTCAAACAAAAGCTTCCTTGTGGTAACTTTTAGAGTTCAAAACCGGGTAGACTTACCTATTGCTGCTTCTTCCGCTTTTCAAAATTGCAATTGAGGTCAATGCAAAGTGCAACTGCGTCTGATTAAAATGAAAACACCTCTCATTACATTGGCTAGCAAAATGTACATGTGTTAATGAAGCAAAAGAAAGATAAACTAAATATATGCGTGATCACTTTCCTCGTGATCAAGAAACCCTGATAAAACACTCTCCCTTTTTTTATGAAATGCTACCTGCAAAAACTACAGTTCTAGTCCCAAGCTCTTTTCTAAAGGACACAATAACACAGTTTCAGTCTAGGCATCATGATTACCCGTTAAGTACATGTTAAATTCAATTTTATTATTTCGATTTCTTAGGTATTTCTTATGACCTCAAAATCTCTTTATTAACAGTGCAATCTTATTAACTTCGGTTCTAAGCTTTTTCTTTGATTTCTTGCATCAGAAAGAGTTTGTAAGGCTGCATTTTTTGTTAAAGCTGAGTCTGAGGTGTTTAAGCTCAGGGGTCTTCGACAGTAATAATATGAATAAAAAAAAGAAACAAAACAAAAGAGAGCGAGGCTCGAGGGAAACTACGAGCTTCAAAGGAACAGTTTATGTTAATAACAAAACAAATATCCAGGCATATTGTTGGGTCAAACGGGAATATTGTGTTCATTATCCTTCAAATATTTTTCGAAGTGCGGATAATAAATCATTTAAAAACAGTTCATCATCGAAAAAGCGGGTTAATTTTTCTGCACGACATTAATCTATGAATTCGTAATGAAATATTTTCTTTGACCAGCGGATTGAAAATCAAATTTAACAAATGGTGAACACCATAGCGTACACCACTGAGTTTTTGGATGGTGCGGGAGGTTGAGTAAAATGATTGAATTCTCTGGTTTATAAAGTATGCAAATTAGCAGTGTTACGCGCCTTGCACGAATTAATTCGATCATTAGCACTCTTTGAACAAATTTAACAACAAGCTACAATAACAACCCTCGGCACAATTAAAATCGAAAATATATTCATCACAGCAAAGAACAATAGCAATGAGCATCACAATTATCACACATAAGTGCGACTAAAATCGAAGATCCAACACAGACACAGAACAATAGGATTTCATGGGATCAATAATTATCATAGATAATTACTTCGGCACATGGCATTATGAGAAATATGCCTCGGTAATTATCCATTAAATAATTTCTAATTGGGTCAATTCCATTTGATCGGGGGCATTGACAGTCAAATAGAGCTTTATTACTAGCGGGTGAGCTAAAACATTAGCAATTGCCGAGAATAAGCCTGAAAAGAGAAAATTCATCCTTCAACCCTCTTAAGTTTGCCTCGTTCCCAACGTGCCATGTGTTGAGAAATCTGAAAACAAGTTTGGGGTTATTTTCTATTTCGAACAAAGGTTTCTTTTCTTGACATTTCAGTGTGTTAAAAATGTTACGAATGCCCTAAATTGCTATTATGATATTTGCGTTTATTAAGGCACTTCATAACACTTTTAAATGTTATCTTTTTGTATTACTATGAACCAACTGAAAATAAAAAGGTAAAAATAACATAGGCACACTCTCGGATTGATAGTTATCTATTTAGGAGAGATCTTAAATTTAACTATGTCCATTTCTTAGGTACTTAAATGGAAACCAAATCAAAGAGCTACCACCTGGAGTCTTCACTAACAACTCCAAGTTGACTCACCTGTATGTAACACATGCGTATAAAATACATATTTCTGCGGAGTTTAGACTTAAGCCTCTGTTTTCATTATTGGATTTTTTTACGCAGATACTAGGGGTAGCCTTTGGGGTGTTCAGTAACAGAACTAAAATTCAAGAGCTATTTAACAGTTATTTTACGAGAGCAAGTCGAATGTGAGATGTTAAATAACCAACAAATTGCACAGCACCGAGTTGTTTATAAAAAGCTCACATTTTGACTACGAACAGGAGTAAAAAGCTATTTCCTTTCCAAATGGAGTGGAGTTCCAATCGCTTCAGCTCAAGTTCTCCAGCCCTTTTCCATTAAGAGTGTTTGATCTAGTGCTAACCGCTGGAATTTCCCTTTCCCAGTACACAGATAGACACTCGAAAAGATGGTGTCAGTGTTGTAGTTCTCTGAACTCTAGCTCCATCTAGACTTCAGTTGCTTTAAAGGAATTAAAAGAGTTTTTAAAATGATGTTGAGACTTCCCACACCACTCTTTTGTCAGTCCCGCACCAGGGGATAACTCTTTTTCCCTAGTTCCTGGTTTCGCACGTTTCCTTACAAGGGCCTTCCCCTAACGCAAACAATGTAAAAAATAATCGACTTGGACTTGTCATATCCAAAACCTCAGCCATTCGAAAAGATGATATGGTGTCAGAATTATAGTTATCCAAACTCCAGCTCCATCCAGGCTTCAGTTGCTTTAATTAAAGGACTTAAATTTTTTTTTTTAACAATGCTTAGACTTATTACACTAGTCAGTTCGTCACCAGTGGATAACTGTCTTCCCATAGCTCCTTGTTTCGCACTTTTCTCCTTTAAAAATAAATAAACATCAACCCTCCCTCCTGGCATAAAAACCGATTATGACGCAACAACATTTCATGACTTGAATCATTCCAGCTAATAAAAATCAAGCTTTAGAAATAATTGCTTTACAATGTCACATGTTCAATCCTCTTACTTTATTCAAAAGGATTACAAGAGATATGTTGCTATGAACAATACGTCAATACTTATCGTCCATGTATAGAAAATGCTATTGATTGAATTTCTATTTCATAACCGTGAAACCGAGAGCGCCTTCTCAGTATATTCAATACAAGTTGACGTTGTTGAGCCTAGAGAAACTCTAGCTTCTTGAGTGCTTAGCAAACCAGCCAAACACATTGACTGGCTCTCGAAATATGTCGGGTGTTCAAAACATTTTTACAAAAAATTATCGCAAAATTTGAATTTACGCTAGCCAGAAAAAAAATGACACAACAAAAATATACCATAGATAAAATGTTTAGCCTAAACCTAGGATGTGTCGACTATCAACAGACTTTAGCAACCTGATAGAGGAGATATTACGGCAATGATCAGTTACTTATCATAATTACATGAAGAATAACTTTTATTCGGCTTGAAAGATATGCTCTGATATTTGTCCATTATTTAAAGCCTGGATAAACTTCAGGCTTAAACAAGATTCGAACTCGTGCCTCCCAGCGCTACTATCAACTGAGCTAAAGAGCCGCACGTTGGAATCGAGATACAGTTGAGGAAGTTCTTTCTCGTGGAGGGGACTCGATCATATAATTTGTAATTAGTTAAATTTCATCTCATTGGTGGTATTGACAATCAAATGAAGCTTTATTACTAGTAGGTGAGCTAAAAATTTTAGCAATTGCCGAAATAAGCCTAAAAAGAGAAAATTCATTCTTCAACCCGCACATTTACCAAAGCCTAGTTCCAAATTTTAATAAAAATCCCGTTCTCTTAGTTATTAATTGCACTACTTTCAGCCCTTATTTCACCCAGTTCAAGGGTAACAGTATCAATCCAGGAGATTATAACCAATAAACTGTTTATATCCTCTTGATCAAAAGGACATATTTAACTTTATCTTCAAATTACGGTTTTTTTTTTAAATTTTTTATCACAATCCGATTTCAGTCATTATTAATCCCTATAGGTTTTAAAGCAGGTCAGATGAACACCTTACATGGGCCTTTTTTCCCTAACGCAACCAATGTAAAAATCATCGAATTGGACTTCTTACATTCGAAAACTCGGCCATTCTAAAAGATGGTGTCAGAATTATAGTTCTCCGAACTCAAGCTCCATCTAGACCTCAGTTCCTCTAAAGGAATTAAAATGTTTTTTTTTTGTCGATTGTTACTCTTTTGTCGGTTTTACACCATGGGATAACTCTTTTCCCCATGTTTCTGGTTTCTCACTTTTACCGTGCAAAAATAAATAACCTCAACTTTCCCTCCCCAAACCTATATAATCTCATAGCCCTTTAATATTTACTTGGCATAAAAACCGATTACGAAGCAACAACATTTCATGACTTGAACCATTCCAGCTAATACAAATCAAGTTTTAGAAAAAAACTGGTTTGCAATATCTCATGTTCAATCGTCTTCCTTTATTCAAAAGGATCCTAAGAGATATGTTGATGTGAACAATCACGTTAGCAGTTATCATCCACGTATAGACAAAGCTATTGACTGAATGTCTATTTCATGACTAACCGTGAGCATCTTCTCAGTATTTTCAACACAAGTTGACTCTGATAGCCGTGAGAAACTTTAGATTCTCGAGTGCTTAGCAAACCATCCAAAAACATTGACTGGCTCTCGAAATATGTCAGGTGTCCAAAAACTTTTACGGAAAATTATCGCAAGAGTTAAATTTACGTTGGTCAGAAGAAAATGACACGACAAAAATATACGGTATGTAAAATGTTTGACCTAAACCCAGGATATGTCCTCCATCAACAGAGTTATGGAACCTGATAGAGGAGATATCACAGCAATTATCAGCCACTTACCATAATTAAATGAAGAATAGCTTTTATTCGGCTTGAAAGAAATGCCCTGATATTTGTCTATTATCTAACACCTGGATATACTTCAGGCTTGAACGAGACTCGAACTCGTGCCTCTCACATGCTAATTCAGCGCTACTACCAACCGGGCTACAAAGCCTCACGTTGAACACGAGGTACAGTTAAGAGGGTTCTTCTTTCTTGTGGAGGGGACTCTTATAATTTGTAATTAGATAAATTTCATATGATCGGTGTCATTGAATCAAATAAAGCTTTATTACCATCAGGTGAGCGAAATGTTACCAATTACCGAAAATAAGGCTGAAAAGAGAAAATTCATCCTTCAACCCTCTAAAGTTTCCCTCGTTCCAAACGCACCATTTGTTGAGAAATCCGAAAAGAAGCCTATAGGGTTATTTTCTATTTCGAACGAATTTTTCTTTTTTCAACATTTTAGTGCGTTAAAAATGTTATGAATTTACTGATTTGCTATTGCAATATTTGTGTTTATCAAGGGACTTCATAACACTTTTAAATGTTATCTTTTTTATTACTATGAGTCAATTAAAAAGAATTGGTCAAAAGGACACAATAACCTAGACACACTCTGAGATTCATAATTACCTATTTAGGAGAGATCTTAAATTTAGTTATGTCCAATTCTTAGGTATTTAAGTAAAAACCAAATCAAGGAGCTACTACCTGGAGTCTTCACTAACAATTCCAAGTTGACTCACCTTTATATAACACATGTAACGCACATTTACCATGCAAAGCCTGCTTGCAAATTTTAATAGAAATCCCACTCTCATAGCTATCAATCGTACTGCTTTCAGCCCTTATTTTCACCTCAAGGTAATAGTATCAACTCAGGAGAATATAACTGATAAACTGTTTACATCCTCGTGATCAGAAGAACATATTTAACTTTATCTTCAAATGACGGTTCTTTTTTTATCAGAATCTGATTTCAGTCATTATCATTCCCAGTAAGTTTTAAAACAAGTCAGAGGAACACCTTTCATAGGCCTTTTCCTCTAACGCAAGCATTGTAAAAAGAATCGAATTGGAAATCTTACATTTAGAAACTCAGCCATTCGAAAAGATAGTGCCAGAATAATAGTTCTCCGAACTCCAGCTTCATCTAGAAATCAGCTGCTTTAAAGGAATTAAAAGAAAATTCTAATGATGTCTAGACTTGCTACAATACTCTTTTGTCAGTTCCGCACCAGGGGATAACTCTTTTCCCCTAGTTCCTGGTTTTGCACGTTTCCCGCGCAAAAGTGAATAAACCTTAACCCTCCTGCCCCGATGTCTATTTACTCTCATAGGAAACTCTTGATAAGTAGTTTTTTAGAAAAGTTTTTCAAGATTTAAATTAGTGATACTAATTTTGAACGACGTTTCGACCTCGCTGAGGTCATTTTCAAGCTAACGAAAAGGAAAATTTTTACATATATGTACTAAACTCAAGACGTGGGATGATAAAGGCGATACAATATGGAAATATGTAAACGGTAGGCGTAAAATGGAAGGAATTGTTGAGAAAGACAATTGACCTTAATCTTAAAATCACGGTGTTGTATTTTATCAATCGTAACTAATCCCACTAAGTTTCAAAACAAGTTAGCGGGTCACCTTTCATGTCATTTTTCCCCTAACAAAAGCAATCACAATAAAAAATAGTCCACTTGGATTTCTCGGCATACAAGGTATGCATATGCTGTACTGAATAAAATGGGGCATTCGAAAAAATTATTTAAGAGTTGTTTCTTCGAGCTCAGAGGGACTTCATAAATGTTTCAAATGATTATAGGAGTACTACAATACTCTTTTCTCAGTCCGACTTTAGGGGTAATTGTTTTTCCCAGCTCCTTGTTTTGCTCTTGTCCCTTACGAAAATAGATAAATCTCAGTCTCCCTCGCCCCAGTGCCTATTTATTTTCTTAGGACACTCCATAGACCTATAGTAATATCTGCGTGAGACAGATGCCGATGGCGATGTGATTATAATTTATGACCTAAATTATTAGAGCTAGTACAAATCAAGCCTTAGGCATAACTGGTTTACAACATCACGTACAACACATCATAGACCATAACTTTCTAAACGTATCAAGCGTGCAGATATTTTCCGTAGTTTCAAGAAATGCTCAGTCAGACATCTTTGGCAGAGCAGAAGATAAGCCATCCTAAGGAGGAAAAACGCAACTCTCCCCTTTTCTCCAGAGGGAAAAGCAAAGCAATAACATAAAGAGACTTCATGACACTTTTCCGTTAAATGGTATTTTAAACCCATTCCTAGTTTAGTTTATCTATAACTCAATTTAAACAAAAATTATTTGAAAAGGACAAATAACAGAGACTCACACTAAGATCGCCTTTCTTCACACGTCAGTTACGAAGGAACGAGACAGACGCCTGAACACCATGCAGTGTCTACAGAAAACCAAATCACAAATCACACGGACTAGTGCTTACCGTATGATGCACACCACCCTTGATCAGTAGAGCTCAGTATTGTCTGACCGGGCGAAGCGCCTTGTGACAAAACCGTCAGTCCCCTCCGAGGATAAGGAACATTTTCTCTCTTCTCTGAGCAGAGAGCCCGTTAGTTTATCTTGCCCAATTTAAAGAAAAAATGGTCAAAAGGGTAAATAACATAGACTCACTGTAGGAATCATAATTATCCATTAAGGAGCGTTCTTAGGTTCAGTTTTGTCCATTTCTTAGGTACTTAAATGGAAATCAAATCAAGAAGCTACCAGCTGGAGTCTTCAATAACAACTCCGAGTTGACTGAACTGTAAGTAAGACATTCATAAGGTAAAAAATTTGATGGATTGCTTAGGATATATAGGATATTTTAACAGAAATATGATTTCAAACAGGTCAGCGGAACACCTTTTTATGGGGTTTTTCCACTAACATAAGCAATCATGAGAGATAATAATCGATTTGGACTTTTTGCATACAATGAATGCATATCGTGAATTGAATATAATGGGCCATTCGACAAGATGATTCAATAACTGTTTCTCCGAACTTCGAGGGACTTTATAAACTCTTTTAAATAATGTGTAGACGTACTGCAGTACTCTTTTCTTTAGGGAAAACTTTTCTCCCCACTTCTTGGTTTCGCTCTTTTCCGGTGCGAAAATCTCAGCCCCCTGAACCCAGTGCCTATTTATTTTCTTACGACACTCCATATCCCTTTAGCAATATCTGCGTGAGATAGAAACCGATGACGATGTCACTATAATCTGTGAATTGAAATATTAGAGCTAATACAAATTAAGCTTTAGACATTACTGATTAGTTTTAAAAATCTAGATCAGATGTTACATTCGTAGCACTCTCTCGACTTTACTATTTAAGCATAGATCTCTACAACAATAATCAGGCTTGAAAGGCTGGGAAATTTATCATTCCCAAGACTTGAAATTTAAATAGGGCCTCCAATGGAGTTCTGATTGGTTTAAAGCTAATGTCAAACCTTAAATTCTTGGCACATCCTTGACGCAGGTCCTTACATGACAATCAGATAGCAGAGCTACCACCCGGAGCCTTCCATACCAACTTAAAGTTGATAAATCTGTAAGTTAAACTCAAGGATTTAAAGATTAGCTTGATAATTCTTTTTTTTTTAATCTGCCCGCCAATTGCCTGCATTTTCGCTATTTACAAATTTCAAGCACAAAATCTGCTGGCTAAAATGGCCCTTTTTTCATGGCAAACAAAACGAGGCCAGGTATGTTTACATAGTAATTAACAAACCATTGCACTCTCTAAAGAAACCAACTTTACTATTTAGGCATAGATCTTTAAAAAAAATAATCAGGCTTGATAGGCTGGGGAATTATCATTCTCCAAAGGAGGGTATAAAAAGTTTGATCCACTAAATTAAAATGCATGCAGTTGAAAGACTACATATCACCATGCACTTTGTGGTAAGAAATGAGTTGCTGCGCTTTCCAGTGGCGAAATGCACTGCTTGATATTCAAATAGAGCGAACCATCGTACAGTGGTAGGTGTAGTTGGGCTTCTCGTTTTTGTGGCATAAACCACTTGCAGTTGGTTGGCATTTTTTTCAGTGTCAAGTACTCGAGATTAAGTGCACCAGACCATACTTGTAGTTGTCCTCAGTGTTGAGACTAAGGAATTCATTGAGCTTAGGCTGGCTTAGAGAGTGTCAGTTAAGACCAACTCAATAATATTGACCTTTTTATGGCCTATTTTATGTCTTGGATGTAATTATATATTATTCATCTGATAATGTACCATTTGTGGAAAACATGAATGACTCTGTAGGTGGTTAGGTAATAACAAGATTGTGAAGTTACCTGGTGACGTGTTTACTTCACTGGTTGAGCTGCAGAAGCTGTAAGTGAGGATTCTTACTTTATATTTATTTTCACTTGAAAGGATAACATTTTTCCTGGAAAGTTTTAGCGTAAAGTATTTATTGTTCTTTGTTAGGTCCTCAGCGAGTTTGTTTCCCTTTCCAAAAGTGCGGAAAAAAAATTGTTAATACGAGAAAATGTTACGTCATGGCAACAATGCTGAAGATGTACGACTTTATTCTTAAATCCAGGAAAATATTCCTGTAGGGATTGGGTAACAATCAGATTGTAGAAAATGTCTCTCTTTTTTAAATTTGAAATTGCAATTTTCCTCCTCTCTTTTGTATACTTTTTGTATTCACGCGCAGCGCGCGTGATTTTACAAATTCAAGTTAGTCAATCAGGTCAAAGAACTTTAACCTTGACACTGGAAAATTGACGTGGACTATTTTTTTCGCGCATGTTTGGTTGTTTTGTTTTTATGGATTTGTTTACTGTTTTTGAGTTTTTGTTCGAGGGAATTTGTTATCCCTCAGTTTGGAATTATAAGAAGTTTCTCAATTTTTATTTAATCAGAATGTTGTGGTTACTTTAACACACGTTTATTTAATGCATATTTCTGCGGAGTTTCGACCCAAGCCTCTTGCTTCGTCAGAGGATTTTTTACAGAGATAATGGGGGTACCTTTCGGGGTGTTTAATGACAGCACCAAAATTATCCAAATGCTAGTTAACAATTATTTTATGAGAGCAAGTCGAATGTGAGATGATGAATAACCAACAAAGTGCATAGCTCCGAGTTGTTGATAAAAATCTCATACTTTGACAACGAATGAACGAAAGAAGCCACTTCCTTTCCAAATGGTGCACAGTTCCAATAGCTTCAGCTCAAGTTCTCCAGCACTTTTCTAGTAAGAATATTTGATCTAGTGCTAACTGCTGGAATTGCCCTTTCCCAGTACATAGATAGACAAAACCCAGACACCTGCTCTCCCCTTTACCCCTTTATGACCAAGCACAGCCCTTTAGTATCTTTTTGACACAAAGAACATTGACGACACCACAAAGCTTCATGAAATAAACTTGTAAAGCGGGTAAAAACTTAGCCCTAAGGAAAATTGCTTCGCAACATCTTGTTCTGGTATCATACATCAGCAAGACCAGTAAAAACCGGCACGAACAGCAAAATTGAATAGAAACGAGTAGCAAGAGTCAATATAGTTTTGGGAACGATTACGTAGCTAAAAAATTGTCACCCTATAAACACCATTGGGTTTCTCTTCTATGTTAACCTTCGACACTCACTACTTTAACCACAAACTGACTCTGAACCTGAAATATTAGCTTAAAACAGACCGTAAATTCAGGGTAAACTTCTTTTTGTAGGTACTTACAGCACAATGAGATAGCAGAGCTACCAGCTGGACTCTTCAGTAACAACAGGAAGTTGACTGAACTGTAAGTAAAATATTCATGTTCCCGCTAAGTGACTGACTGTACGCCCTTTGCCAAATTTGTATTAAAATAGACTTTGTTAGCAAGCAAAAGGGGTCTGGGATAATTAAAAATTAGAAGCAGTAAACAAAGAATTAGCCAATTTTCCGTCCAACAGAGGACCAAAGAGCCAATACCTCTAGAGGAAGGACCGTATTAATGGCACAATTTGATCTAAAATAAGAAAAAACAAAAAACAAAAAACAAAAAACAACAACAACAAAAAAGCAGGGTCTTAATAACCCATACAGCAAGCGTTATATACAAATAACACATATGGAAAAACAAACTAGCGTTCACCTTATGGAAAATGAAGGTTGAATTCACGGAAAACGCTGCATTTTGCTAACGTTTGCCTGTGTTTTGCTAACGAAAAATCGAACGTTCTCTAGCTGTGTGTTTTCGCATCGGTAAATCCCAGTATCCGTATAGTTATTCGTTAGTTTTTCTTCGCCGAAAACAATTCATTTTCCGGCATTAACCGTTGGGTTAACGCATGGCAAAGAGTTTGTTTTGGTTTTGTTCATTGGCATTTCTTGAGTGAACAACAACGTATTCACCTGAATCAACGGTTGAAAATACGTATTTTCCGGGAAGGTTAATGTGTATAAATAGAGGTAAACGTAATGTTTTCCTGGGTTTGCCGTTCGTGTAACGTACAGAAAATGTCATGTTTTCTTCAGTTCGCAACCATTTTTCACCCGGTGAACGAAATGTTCAAAAGAGTTTTGTGGTCGAACGCATGCATTTTCGAACATTTTTCCACGATGGTGAACTCGAGGAAATTTGTTGAAACGCATTTTTCGGCGTTTTACCATTTACATGTATTGCTGATCGGTTAACGTTTGGAAAATACCATGTATTCTGCCATTCACAGCCGTTTTGCGTTCAGTTAATCGCTGTTCGACCCAATTAGTGCAAGTGACCCGATAAGCTCAATTTCCTCAAATGATCCAAACGGCTCAAATGACTGATTTGCCTGAAATGACCTAATCGGGGTCAATCTCCTCGATTAGATGAGATATCTACTGGCGTTTTCATGGAGCAGGATTAAGAGCAGGAAATAATGATCACGATTGACGTGGAGCAGGAAAACAATCGACAAACATCATGTTTTCATGGCATTCACTATTAGTTAATCTGTGAGAAAACGCTTGGCAAGTGCAGCTTCCATGTGCTTAAGAAAACTATAGAAAAATGTTCACCAGCGTTGTCGTGGAGCCGGAAAACAATCAACAACTATCATCAACGTCTGTGAATATATAAAAGTCAGATATTTGAACTGTGGTTAAAGAGCGAGTATGAGAGCGATCTTTGCATTAATGAACTCTACTTAAGCGTTGACTCATCATTTCACGGGTATATTACGAACCAACCTAATGACCAGCTCTCAGTTGGCTTCTTAGCCCATTTGGTAGAGCACTGCACCAGTATCGCAGAGGTCATGGGTTCGTATCCCGTAGAGGCCTGAAGTTTTTACAGCCCTCATTTTCACTACCACTTCAGCTGCGGTAACGAACACCACGGTGGTGTTCGTTACCGCGAAGATCGTTCTGATACTCGTTCTTTAACCGCAGTACAAATATGACTTTCATATATTCACAAACGTTGATTCATCAATTGACGAGTTTATTACGAACCAACCCAATGACCAGCTCCCAGTTGGCTTCTTAACCCAGTTGGTAGAGCAAGGCACCGGTGTCGCAGAGATCATGGGTTCGAATCCCGTACAGTCCTGAATTTATTTGAGGCCTCATTTTTAATACCGCTTGAGAGTGTGCGTCCATAAACTGATCAAGAATTCAGCGGTAAATTTTAAATTTTCAAAATTTCAAAATCGCCCAAACTTTGGCTATTAGTAGTCCATATTGAACTATTTATCGCTATGGGGTCGATTTGTCAAATGGTGTTTTCTTTCGGCAGAAAATGATGATACCCGATTTCAGGGCCAGGTATTGAAAAGTTAGACTAAAAAATTAGCCATTTTGAAGCTGACGGCTTGCCGTAACTATAAACCCAGAAGAGAACCACTCGCAATCAGCTAAATTCTGCAATGTTTGCAGGTTTCATATTAAAACTCCTATGATATTCGAAAAACAATAAGGTATTGAGTGAGACCTGAAAGGAAGCCCTGTGTTTTTCCATGGAAATAACTAGTAAACTTCAAAAAATAATTTACCCTACTACCTTTATCACAAATCAAATGGAATGCTTTTGCTTAGAACGCAGAAGAAGAGGGATTCTAGCTGATATCAATATAGTTTTTTTTTTCTGGGGAAATTAGTTTGTGCTATGTGAAAGTGTGCTCAAAATTGCAATTTTTCGGCAAATCAAACAAGAGATTGCCTGACCGACTTTGACAGACAGCTCTATCATTCCAGCCCAAAGCCCCAAAGTCGATTAAAATATATTTTCTTGTTGTGGCGGAGTTTTGTTATTTCTTGCTTTTTTGAAAAAAAAAAAAAAAAAACAGCAGCTAATGGAATGCTTGTTATATTACTAACTTGGATGAGATTCTTATGTGAACAGTGCATAATTATGCAGCACATTTACAGTATTTTTTCAAGTGAATGATGCTGTTTTACAGATACAAGGGTTAATCAATTGATACCATTGCTATTTTAGAACAGCCGCCAGCTGGATATAATTTATAGTTTAAAGAATCAAGATTTTATTACTGATCACTAGGGGCTATGCAATTGTTGATCTAAAAGCCTTCAAATGAACTATTTATCATTGTTGTTATGGTTGCTATTCATAAACAAGTTGTGATCCCAATTCAGTTATAGGGAATTTTTCCCACAGCCTGTCTCCAGCTATGCAACTCAGCAGTGGCGTTCACATGCTCCTTTCATAGAATAACTGGAACAGACTGCTCGTCTGATAGGTTAGATAAAAGCAAGAGTCTTGAAATTGTTACTTTACACAGTTGCTCAAAGGATATTTCGAGTCATTGTTCTCACTGGTCATTTTCTGGAGTGAAAACGGAAAGTGAACTTATACTTGCTAGAGTGGGTGTTTTCCGCGAGGACGAGACGCAGAGTTTAGACACAATCTGCTCACACCACCGCCGTGAACTCGGACTTGGCTGGCGGTAAAACCTTTCCAAGTGCTGGGTGCCACAAATCTTATCCCAACATGGAGCAAATAGAAAAGCGGATCGAGGAATTTCGAAAGTGGTGAGTTAATTCTCAGCTCCGCTGTCCCTGACCACTGTAGAGCATACGCTCTGAATGATCCCGACGACCCAAATTATTTTGTGACTTGTGGCCACGCCCATTGTGACAGCTGTGACCCACTGGGTGCTTGTCTCGTCTGTAATAAGGGAGATTGAGGAAGGCTTAGAAACGGCTGAATGCTCGGACAATGAAAAAGAAGAACTGTCTTTTGTTATTTCCCAGGCCAAACAGAGCACTGAATACTGGAAAGCCCATTTATCGCGGTCTATAAATCAGGATGAACGCAGACTTGACATCATGAGCGGCCTCAGCGCCCCACCCATTTTTCTAGTACTTGACTGGGTGATGAAATATCTTTCACGTAAGTTCCGGGAAAGCCAGTCGGATTGGTTTGGTAAAAGAGGTATATCGTGGCATATAGCAGTGGCGATTAAATGCAACAGCGGAGAAATGGAGATGATGACATTCGTTCATGTGTTTGAGAGTGCTACCGCCCAAGGCAGTAGCTCGGTGTCAGCCATACTTGATGACGTCTTTATTCAACTCAAGACTATTATGCCAGAACTACAGACCATCTATATTCGAGCCTACAACGCAGGATGTTATCATTGTGCGCAGACTCTGATTACAGCTCCTCAGACTACTAAGAGTCATGACCTTCAGATCTACCGGATTGACTTTTCTGAGCCACAGGGAGTCGAGGAAAGGGCGCTTGCGATCGCAAGGCAGCCATTATAAATTCACAGATGGTGAAATATCTGAAATCTGGACACCACATTGAGATTGCTGCATTGATGAAAGAAGCTATGGAGTCTTCCAGGGGTGTGCGCGGCGTAATTGTAAAAGTGTGCAGTCCTCCCAATGCTCCATCCATCAAGAGTTTCAAGTGGGAGAAAGTGAGTTTTGTCAGAAACCTTTGCTACGGCCAGGAAGGGATAAGAACGTGGAGAGCCTACGACACTGGCCCTGGAAAAAGTATTCCCTGGTCAAACTGCGATGTCCGTGAACAATCGGAACTGCCGACGATGGAGATCAGGTCCTCGACCAAAGAGACTATCACAAGCTTTGTTCCTGTAGTACCCAGACGAATAGGTGGCCGAACCCCCGCAACTGATATAGAAGGCAACTCCGATTGTGTAGATGAGTGTTCAGATGAGTCAGGCGTTGATGTTGATGTTGCTAACAATTGTCCATTATTTACATGTGTAGAAGAGGGATGCCCATGCTCAACGAAAAAGCTCATTGAAAATATAGTGGTCATTCCTGTGGTAGTTGAGTCCTGCTATTTGCATTCATCGCTGGTTCAACACTTGGGCTATGGAAAGCACAAGCGTGTTCTAGAGTATGAAACGCTCTTTGACAGGGCCACGATAGAATACGCGACTAATCTGGATTGTGGCGCGAGTAAATGCCCAACGGTCCTAGAAGGTAGTAAACCATGACTACCAACTGTGCCCACTACTCTTCCGATGGGATGGGCACTGAAATCGACACAGTCCCGTAGTACAAAGGTTACTGACAATCAAAAGCAGTACCTCAATTCCAAGTTTCAAAATGGAGAGAGAACTGGGAAGACAGGCGGACCCGACTGATGAAGTCTCTAAAGCCATGAGGAATGCAAAAGATAGCAATGGGGAGAGACTATCTAGCTATGGGAATTTTCTCACAAACCAGCAAATTAGCAGTTACTTTTCTCGCCTTGCTTCTAAGCCAGCATTCAGCATTCACATTTAATCATATATGACTCCTACAACTGTGAGTTAGCTTTGAACTCTTAGCTCGGCCCCTTTTCTGAACCTAGGTTACGGGGTATCTGTGAATCCTTTGGTCTTGACATATCGGAAATTACAGTTCTAAGTAAAAAGCCATTTGTGGCCTTGCTCTCAAACCTGGTACAAGGCTGTACCTGTAGCTGTGGCAAGCGCTCATAACTGTAGTCGGTACACGTTATTACTACCTGGCAGCTCGATTTCATCGTATCTGGCCACCAAAATGATTCTCGTCATTTTTTGGCGAAACACCGAGTTATTTGACAAATGAACCTTATTTAGAGATAAATACTATTATAGGGACGACTGATAGCCGGAGTTTGAACAATTTCGAGTTTTCACATTTTTGCCCCTAATTTACGACTTCGTTTGATCCTTGGAGACATTCGCTCTTAGTTTGTTGTAAAATTGAGAAGTATCTGTTCTGTAACATATACTCTGGTGTCTAGTATCTAAGTTAGTTGTTGCGAAAATTTTTTATGAATGGTTTGTAGAAGGCTTGTAAGCCAATTAAAAAACACAGTGGCGTAAACAAACCCACTTGAAAGCCAATTTACCGTAGGAAAAAATAAACCAGTCAACCTCGGGATTGAAAATGCTGCCCGAGTCTTGCGACCACGGGAAGAATTTTCAAGCCCGAGGTTGACCAGCTTACGGTTTTTCACTATATGGACTTCCCACCCGGCAAACCACACGAGCACGTTAACATATACATGTTAAAGATAACAATAAAACAAGAATAACGATAAAAACGAAAAGAAAAAAATTAATACAAATTAGTTTCTGAGCAGATTCAGAAGAACCTAGGTCATAAAACGGTGGCTTTATTGATGTTAAACTCCTTATTGGGCAAGTTTGGGGAACGCCTCAACAAATCCACAGCATAACAAATCACAGCTCCTCACGAACTGTTTCAACCGGTGAACAACCCTCTCCTGAACATACCATGTTTTCGTATTTAGTCTAAACTATAAGCGATAAAGGAGGAGAAGCAACAAGAGACGGAAACCTACGAACATTGTGCAGATCACTTGGTAAATATGACAAGGCCTCAAAATGTGACTTTTTTACAAAAAAACTCGGGACTGTGCACTTTGAAGGTTATTTATAATCTCACATTAAATCGCACTTGAAAAATTTTGATGCTGTTATTGAACTTTCCAAACATATCAAACTGCCTCCCCACTGCGATGGACATTCTTGCATTGTCACCCACGATGGTCAACGGCTTGCCTCTTGATTAATTTTTAGCCAGGTGTTGACACGATTGGCAAAAAGTCTCTTGACTCTTTATTCTTTGAGAAAGTGGCACACCTCGTGAATTCTTACCATGGGTGAGTTCCCAAAGTTCTCTTGCGGTGCGGTCGGGATGTTCACCAGCCTTCACCGCGATCTGGAAAGCATCTAGTACATCCCTGCCAAACGCAACCATAAAACTCGTGAATGGTACGTGTACAAGTATCATATCTATCAATGTACTTAACGAGTTGAACTGTTATACCATCCCTCCCCCCCTTTTCAGGAAGTCAATTACCATAACTTATCCAGTGCTTCCCAATAAAGATAATGGCGTAATCTTTCATTCTTGTAAGCTTTCTAGTGGAATTGCTGAACTGCAGAAACTCGGCCATTCAAAAAGATGATTTAAGAGCTCTACTCCTAAGAACTCCAGGTCCAACCATTCCTAGTTAAATTTTTTACTAACCAAATTGAAAAATGATGCTCAAAAGAACACAGTAACATATACCACACTCTAAAATACCTAAATTAAACGAGGCTTACCTGTAAGGTGAAGTTTGATTGGGATTCTGTGAGTCATTGGTCGGGAGCGAAGGAGTCATGTGAGAAGGCGCACGAGCCTGGGAAGATCAGTCTTTAACAGATGTTAGCACTTACACCCAGTCATGGGCGGGTTAATAACACATGAGTGGGCACATGACTCCTTCGCTCCCGACCAATGACTCACAGAATCCCAATCAAACTTCACCTTACAGGTAAGCCTCGTTTAATTTAGGTATTCTGTTTCGTCATTGGTCATTGGTCGCTACGGAGTCACATGAGATTTTAAAGCAGTGTGAGTGCGAACTCAAACGTAACAATGATTTATAGCAATATGAACCTGCTTTAAAAAAATTCTCTCTTAGCCATCAAAACATACAAATATAAGACACTATCTTAGGTGTCCCTACATACAGCTTTAAGGAGCTCAGTTCCGAAATTCTCTCGAGGTTCCACTGGTTTGTTGTAAAACTTAGTAAATGTGGACTCCTAGGACCACCCCGCACTTTTCATAATTGTGGCGATAGATATGCTGTTTGATTTTGCTGCAGATGTAGATGCTAATCGAGTGCTGTGTGCACTGTACTTCGAAGTGTCAATTCCAGCATCAACCAGTGTAGCCTTAATCCATCTGCTTATTGTATCGGGGGAAACAGCTTTATAAGGCTTAGAGTAACTAATAAGAAGCTGCTTTACATTACCTCGAAGAGTATCTGTGTGCTTCAGATATTGCTGAAGATGCTTTACAATACAAAGACTTACATCTGGTGCATAGGCCTGAAACTCAATACAAGCTAAATGTTTACCTGGTCTGGAAGTTTTTAACAATGAGTTAAAGGAAAACACAGCCTTCTCAGAACTTATTTGCATACAATCAATTGATAACGTGTGCAGAGTCTGGCGACGCTGTCCCGAAAGCAACGCCATTAACATAACCACTTTCAAAGTCAAGTTCTTAAAACTAAGTTTAACAGGTGGCCCAAGATTAGCTAGATAGTCGAATACCACCGTGACATCCCAAGTTTCTTGGTACCTTAGGAGAGAGGGTCTGCACTCAAAAATTCCTTTGAGGAAACGACAGACTAGGGGATGCAGTCCAAAAGTGTAACGCTCTGATGTAAAACAAACAGTAGACAAAGCACACCGTGCAGTGTTGAGGGCACTGTATCCGATCCCTGTGTGGTAAAGTTCTGCCTAAAAATTAATCCCATATTCTATAAAGGGATTAATCCCATATTCTATAAAGGGATTAATCTGAAAAGGGATTAATCTTCCTTTGACAACAGTATTTTTCCCATTTAGTGATGAATGGTTTATATTGTTGTTTGGTGCCCTTTCTCCAAGACTGTAGGATGAGTGAGGTAGCTGATTCCGAAAGCCCTCTGCCTTCAAGTGATTTCCTGACAAGTCGCATATCAGAAGTGTGAGCTTCTGATATAGTGGATGCACCAAGTCTGGCTGTTGAGGTAGAAATAAGGAGTGTTTCTTCTTGGGGAGCACAAGGGGTTCCTGAACCAACAGTCTCATCACCAATGGCCACCATGGCTGAGTTGGCCAGCACGGCACAACTAACAGTCCTGTGGTCTCCTCTGCTTGAATTTTCTGTAACATTTTTGGGATGATACTAAAAGGAGGAAAGGCGTAAAAAACATAAGGTTTCCAAGAAATTGAAAAGGCATTAATAGCCATTGCTTCAGGGTCTGGTTGGCAGGCAACAAATGGTCTTAGCTGGTAACTAAGCCTAGATGCAAATAGGTCAATCTGAGGCTCAACATGAAGTTTCTTAACGGCTGCGTGAAAAATTTTTCTGTCTAGAGTCCATTCAGTTTCTTTCCTAGATTTCCTGGACTCTGCATCAGCTAGTGTATTCTCTTTCCCTGGGATATGACCTTTGGTTAACCACATGTTATTGTCAAGGCACCACTCCCAGAGCGTACGGGTTGAATCATTTCGCTTTCTGGAATGGCTTGTGCCCATTTTACCTAAATCTGACACAGCAGTCATATTATCAACTCGCACAAGTACATGCTTTCCTGATAACTCTTTATGAAATGCCTTAAGAGAAAATAGCACTGCAAGCATTTCAAGATAATTTATGTGATTAGAAGCCTCTTATGGAGTCCAAGGTCCCCCAATCTTTGCACTATTGAGTACTCCTCCCCAGCCCTCTTTACTTGCATCTGTGTATAAAGTGGCCTCTGGCTGAGGAGGGCTTATAGGGTTGTATAATGATCTTGCTGAGTTTATCCACCACTGCAAATCACTGCGAGACAACTCAGACAGTTGAATAAATGCATCAAAGTTGCCCTTGTTTAGGCCCAAGGCCTCAGTTTTGTCCATGTCCAGTGACCTAAAATGTAAAGGCCCTAGCCTTGCTGCTGGAAAATTTGATATGAGGAACCCAAGGGTTGATGCCACCTCTCTTACTGTAGGGTGCGGACACTCCAACAGCCCTTGACAGGTATGAATGATCTTTTCGGTCTTCTCAGAGGTTGGATAAACTTTCATTGTGATTGAGTCAATGATAAACCCTATGAAGGTGATTCGATGTTGTGGAACAAAGGACGATTTTTCAGGGTGGACAGTAAACCCAAGAGAGTCAAATAATCTGACAGTATCCCAAACATTTCTTTCACAGTCATCATAGTCATCATCCTGGAGATACGAGTCATCGATATGACTTGCTGAAAGGTGTCCCAACTGTCTCAAATGTGAATATACTGGTTTTAATAATTTAGTAAACTTCCTGGGGCAAAATGCCAATCCATTTGGAAAGCAAACATATTTATACAGTTTTCCACGCCACTGAAACTTCAGGTATGTTTGGTCTGCAGTGGCAATAGGCACAGAATAATATGCATCCTTTAAATCTATGGATGCCATAAAGCACCCAGGTTTTACCATTTGTAAAACAGTATTAAGTGAGTCCATTTTAAAATGGTGGTATTGTACATGAATGTTTAAACGCTTGAGATTTAAAATTACTCTGAAAGAACCATCCTTTTTGGCCCTAGTGAAAATAGGAGAGATATATTCCCCTTTTTCATGGCTACTTGGGGTAATAACACCCTTAGCAAGGAGTTCAGCTATTTCAGTATCAATGACGTGTTGTTTGTCTAAATCAAGGATTTTCTTCTCTTTGGGGACTACTCTTTGATATGGAGTTCTGGTAAACTCGATTGGCTGGCCTAGTATCATTTGCAATATCTCAGGGTCTGAGGTTAAGGCCTGCCACTGATGATAATATTCTCCCAGCCCCCCTGCTTTAAAGCAGTGCGCCTTGTGCTCAAGGAACTGTAACATATTTACCTTGTTTGTTGGGATATCAGAGCATTTCACTGGCTGGATTTCTTCTCGGTTGCCTGTGGCTTGTAGGAATTGTGGTTGTGTGGCCGGTAAGACCGGCCCCTCTTCACTAAAAAAGGCTTTCCATTTGAGTGAGAAGATTTGCCCTTCCAGCCATCGCTATGGTTGCGATAATATGGCTTTGCAGTAATCGCATGGCCAATTTTGTTAGTTGCTTTGATATTGTTAAGCTGAGATTGCAGCTCATCTCCAAACAATAAACCCGTGATGGGTACTTGAGAGCCACACAACGAGGAATATTCGTTATTTAAGTTTGGTTTGATGGCGTCGCGTCGACGGTATAATAGGTCAATGTTTACATGGCCTAACAATGCCAGAGCGTCAGCATTATGCGTGATTAATTTCCCCAATTTCTCAGTGAGAGCCGACGCTGAAGTCTTCTCAGGATCTGCACGGATAGCCAACAGTGTGTCAGTCGATTTAGCGATTGCACTACCGACTTTGACAAGTACTTTCTGCATGTTGGCAAGGCGTAAATCTGCGCTCCTGGTCACGTGCTTCAGCTTATTCCAGATCTCGGGGTTGACCTTTGGCACAGTTAATTTCTCGCAATTATCGGGTCGATTGTATTTCGTCAATTTTTCTTTTAATTTGGCTTCCTCTAACCTTAGAACCCCATCGCCTATTGACAATATCCGCCAATTTATGAGCGACTTTTGGGTCAGTTTGCTCATCCGACTCAAAGTCTTGAGCAATTTCATTGAGCAATGCGTCAGAGCTGCCCAGTTTTGGCGGGTCGCCATTGGGCCGGAAATTAAGTTCCTCAGAATCTGACTTCTCAGGGTCTGAATCTCCACAATCACTCATGGTATTAGTTGTAGGAGATGTTCTCCTCTTTTTTGATGGTGTAGCATGGTCTTCTGGTGCGCCAGCTAACCGTTTCATTTCGTTTTCCATGGACGACATGGTAGAACTCATTTGGGTCATGGCCGACAATACATCAGCAAGCACTTTGTCTGTACCCCGATGCGAAGAATTCGCTGTCTCGTTTTCTTCAGAAAGTAAATTTTCTTCTTCTACCGGTGAAAGGGGGTCCCTTCCACTCATATTTTCGGCAGTCATCTAGTTTCCTCAGTGTCGAGCAAACACCGTCCGACCTTCCCGAAAGGATCGTACACAACTGATCTTCTCAGGCTCGTGCGCCCTCTCACGTGACTCCGTAGCGACCAATGACCAATGACGAAACAGAATTATGATTACCCTTTCAGCTTTGCCAATTTCGTTACTTGTATAGGCGGATTCATGCTGACGTCATTGTTTACATTTTTGCTCATTTGCATACGGCTTTGCGTAAAGAAGGAAGCATGTTAGATACAAATTGACTTCAGGCAGCTAAAGAGCTAGAAAACCTTAGTAAACGGTGAGTTTTTTAGCTCTTTGGGTGTAATATTCAAGGAGAAATAGTCCATCAAAAACTGCAAACTTTCTGGGTGGCAAAAGCGCTAATGAGCTCATACATTCTATGTAAAATTTTGAGTTTTTAAAAACCGTGTTGCACAAAAAATATTCAATGCATCAGGCTCATATTCATTGGCCGAGTTAATCGTACTTTGACCTTTCAATATTCAGAACTGATCTATTTTTAGCTCCATCAGAAACTGAATTGCTTATGCTAATGAGGCAAATATTGTAAACAAGGATTCCCCTATAGAAACAAAGTCAAGGAGTTACCACCTGGAGTTTTCAATGACAGCTCCGGGTAGACTCGCTTGTACATAATACACTCAGGCGTTAATATCTGACCAAGTCAAGAGTCCAATTCGGTCTATAATCATACGATCAATCAACAAAATAGGACAACCGCGAAGCAAGAAGTCCTGTTACCAACTGATAAAAAATATGACAAAATTGGAGAAAGTAACTAGACATCGCTCATAGATTTTCGTAAAAAAAAAAATTATTAACTCGGTGAAGCCCACAACAATCGTTCTTCTGTGCTTAAGAAATTGCTGGCTGGTAGCAGCCGCACTAAGTTACTCGGAAGCGAAATAGCGCTATTTAATTTTGATAATGAAAGTATGCTACGGTCTCTTTAAATCTCATCAGGGCTAAAAAAAAAAACTCAGGTTTTGTAAACAAGAGAAGACATTAGATTAAGGATATATCCTTTTCGTAGTGACTTGGATGACACTGAACTAAATAGAGGAGCTACCACCTGGAGTCAGCCATTCCAAGAGACGTACTGCAAAATTGTAAATTTTCTTTGGCCAGACAGAAACTGGGACAACAAAAATACATGGATGATAAAATTAATGTTTAACCTAAATTTAGGATATATCCACCATATACAGACTTGAGACAACTTGATGAAGGAGCTACTACTTGAATTCTTCCCAAATACAGCGATTATCAGTCATTTGCCATAAATGTATCAACAACAGCTTCCGTTTGGCTCTAAAAAATGCTCAGATATTTGTCCATTTTCTGTTCTGAAAAATGGAGAGCGAGGCTAGAGGGAAACTGCAAACGACAAGGCATTCAAGCAATATTAAAGATCGTATTTAGTACGACCAGAAGGCACTCTCAATCCAGCTAGACAGTAATGAATGTGGTAAAATTTAGATTAGTGAAACAAGAAGACCTATGCAGAAGAGAATGAGAGAACACGAAAGAGCTATATCTTTAACCCGTACCGAGACCTCCGCCGTTTTTAAGCATGCCAACAAGACCGGCCACCGTTTGCCTCGAAGAAATGCTCCGATATTTGTCCGTTATCTGTTCTGCAAAATTAAGAGAGCGAGGCTTGAGAGAAACTGTGAGCTTCAAGGGAAAAAATAATAAAAGGACAAACACTCAGTCTTATTTTTAGGTCAAACGGGAATATTGTGTTCATTCTCCTTCAAATATTTCATTAAGTACGTTTAATAAGTCATTTAGAAACTTATTGACGAGAAGGAAAGTTAATTTAAGAGTATTTAGGCTCAGGGGTCTTCGAAAGGGATAATACGTGATTAAAAGAGAGCGGAATGACTTTTAGAGCGTGTGAGTCAATCAGAGGAGAGTATCTTTTTTCATTAGTTACCGGTGACTTGAATAAGATCTCTTAACCATCACTGGTGACCAATTCCGCCCTCTTAGAGCACCTACTTCATTTGCATTTGCGAACACATCTTCATGACTGGTAACAATAAAGTAATGTTAGAAGAACTTTCATTAATAACACAATCAAGAAACTGCGTGGAGATTTATTTGGTCCATCTATCACACTGCAAGAGTTGCAAGTTAAAAAAAAAACATCTGCGTCTTAAAAATGTGTCTGCTACACGACACATTTTTAAGCGACTAATACAGATCCTATCACACGCTTAATTGGCAGGATTCGAAATCCCATTGCCATTGTTATCAATCCCACTACTTTAAAAAGAAAAAGGGGTTGAAGGAACACAATTTCCGTTATATCAATCAAGTTTATTCAACCCATATGATCACCCAGTCCAAGGTAATATTATCAGTCCCAATAAAAATTAAAAAAAGAATTGTTGAGAAAGACAAATTGACCTTAATCTTAAAATCACGGTGTTGTATTTTATCAATCGCAACTAATCCCACTGTCTCAAAACAAGTTAGCGGATCACCTTTCATGTCATTTTTCCCCTAACAAAAGCAATCAAAATAAAAAATAGTCCACTTGGATTTCTCGGCATACAAGGTATGCATATGCTGTACTGAAGAAAATGGGGCATTCGAAAAAATGATTTAAGAATTGTTTCTTCGAGCTCCTAGGGTCTTCATAAAATGTTTTAAATGATTATAAGAGTACTACAGTACTCTTTTCTCAGTCCGACACCAGGGGTAACTGTGTTTCCAAGCTCCTTGTTTTGCTCTTGTCCCTTACGAAAATAGATAAATCTCAGCCCCCCTCGCCCCAGTGCCTATTTATTTTCTTAGGACACTCCATATTCCTATAGTAATATCTGCGTGAGATAGAAGCCGATGGCGATGTGATTATAATTTATGAGCTAAATTATTAGAGCTAGTACAAATCAAGCCTTAGACATAACTGGTTTACAACATCACGTACAACACATCATAGACCATAACTTTCTAAACGTATCAAGCGTGCAGATATTTTCCGTAGTTTCAAGAAATGCTCAGTCAGACATCTTTGGCAGAGCAGAAGATAAGCCATCCTAAGGAGGAAAAACGCAATTCTCCCCTTTTCTCCTTTACTATTTAAGCATAGATATTTAAAAAAATAATAAGGCTTGATAGGCTGGGGAAGTATCATTCTCCAAAGCAGGGAATAAAAAGTTTGATCCACTAAATTAAAATGCATGCAGTTGAAAGACTACATATCACCATGCACTTTGTGGTAAGAAATGAGTTGCTGCGCTTTCCAGTGGCGGAATGTACTGCTTGATATTTAAATAGAGCGAACCATCGTACAGTGGTAGGTGTAGTTGGGCTTCTCGTTTTTGTGGCATAAACCACTTGCAGTTGGTTGGCATTTTTTTGAGTGTCAAGTACTCGAGATTAAGTCCACCAGACCATACTTATGGTTGTCTTCAGTGTTGAGACTAAAGATTAGCTTGATAATTCTTTTTTTAATCTGCCCGGCAATTGCCTACCTTTTCGCTATTTGCAAATTTCAAGCAAAAATTTCTGCTGGCTAAAATGGCAAGCCAACTTTACTATTTAAGCATAGATCTTAAAAAAAATAATAAGGCTTGATAGGCTGGGGAAGTATCATTCTCCAAAGCAGGGAATAAAAAGTTTGATCCACTAAATTAAAATGCATGCAGAGTGTCAGTTAAGACCAACTCAATAATATTGACCTTTTTATGGCCTATTTTATGTCTTGGATGTAATTATATATTATTCATCTGATAATGTACCATTTGTGGAAAACATGAATGACTCTGTAGGAGGTTACGTAATAACAAGATTGTGAAGTTACCTGGTGACGTGTTTACTTCACTGGTTGAGCTTCAGAAGCTGTAAGTGAGGATTCTTACTTTATATTTATTTTCACTTGAAAGGATACCATTTTTCCTGGAAAGTTTTTGCGTAAAGTGTTTATTGTTCTTTGTTAGGTCCTCAGCGAGTTTGTTTCCCTTTCCAAAAGTGCGGAAAAAAAATTGTAAATACGAGAAAATGTTACGTCATGGCAACAATGCTGAAGATGTACGACTTTATTCTTAAATCCAGGAAAATATTCCTGTAGGGATTGGGTAACAATCCAATTGTAGAAAATGTCTTTCTTTTTTGAATTTGAAATTGCAATTTTCCTCCTCCCTTTTGTATTCTTTTTGTATTCACGCGCAGCGCGGGTGATTTTACAAATTAGTCAATCAGGCCAATTGACGCGGACAGTTTTTCTCGCGCATGCTTGGTTGTTTTGTTTTTATGGATTTGTTTAATGTTTTTGAGTTTTCGTTCAAGGCAATTTGTTATCCCTCAGTTTGGAATTCTAAGAAGTTTCTCAATTTTTATTTAATCAGAATGTTGTGGTTACTTTAACACACGTTTATTTAATAAATATTTCTGCGGAGTTTCGACCCAAGCCTCTTGCTTCGTCAGAGGATTTTTTACAGAGATAATGGGGGTACCTTTCGGGGTGTTTAATGACAGCCCCAAAATTATCCAAGCGCTAGTTAACAATTATTTCATGAGAGCAAGTCGAATGTGAGATGATGAATAACCAACAAAGTGCATAGCCCCGAGTTGTTGATAAAAATCTCACACTTTGACAACGAATGAAAGAAAGAAGCCACTTGCTTTCCAAATGGAGCACAGTTCCAATAGCTTCAGCTCAAGTTCTCCAGTACTTTTCTAGTGAGAGTGTTTGATCTAGTGCTAACTGCTGGAATCCCCCTTTCCCAGTACACAGATAGACAAACAAAACCCAGACACCTGCTTTCCCCTTTACCCCTCTATGACCTAGCACAGCCCTTTAGCATCTTTTTGACACAAAGAACATTGACGACACCACAAAGCTTCATGAAACAAACCTGTAAAGCGGGTAAAAGCCTAGCCCTAAGGAAAATTGCTTCGTAACATCTTGTTCTGGTATCATACGTCAGCAAGACCAGTAAAAACCGGTACGATTAGCAAAATTGAATAGAAACGAGTAGCAAGGGTCAATATAGTTTTGGACACGATTATGTAGCTAAGAAATTGCTACCCTATAAACACCATTGGGTTTCTGTTCTATGTTAACCTTCGACACTCACTACTTTAACCACAAACTGACTCTGAGCCTGAAATATTAACTTAAAACAGACCGTAATTTCAGGGTAAACTTCTTTTTGTAGGTACTTACAGGACAATGAGATAGCAGAGCTACCAGCTGGACTCTTCAGTAACAACAGGAAGTTGACTGAACTGTAAGTAAAATATTCATGCTCCCGCTAAGTGACTGACTGTACGCCCTTTGCCAAATTTGTTCTAAAAGAGACTTTGTTATTAATAGCAAGCAAAAGGGGGTCTGGGATAATTAAAAATTGGAAGCAGTAAACAAAGAATTAGCCATTGTTCCGTCCAACAGAGGACCAAAGAGCCAATACCTCTAGAGGAAGGACCGTATTAATGGCACAGTTTGATCTAAAATAAGAAAAAACAAAAAAACATAAAACAACAACAAAAAAGCAGGGTTTTAATAACCCATACAGTAAGCATTACATACAAATAACACTTATGGAAAAACAAACTAGCGTTCACCTTATGGAAAATGAGGTTGAATTCACGGAAAACGCTGCATTTTATAAACGTTTCCCTGTGTTTTGCTAACGGAAAACCGGACGTTTTCTGTGTGTTTTCGCATAGGTAAATCCTAGTGTCCGTTTAGTTATTCGTTAGTTTTTCTTCGCCGAAAACAATTCATTTTCCGGCATTAACCGCTCGGTTAACGCATGGCAAAGAGTTTGTTTTGGTTTTGTTCATTGGCATTTCTCGAGTGAACAACAACGTATTCCCCTGAATTAACGGTTGAAAATACGCATTTTCCGGGAAGGTTAATGTGTATAAATAGAGGAAAACGTAATGTTTTCCTGGGTTTGCTGTTCGAGTAACGTACAGAAAATGTCATGTTTCTTCAGTTCGCAACCATTTTTCACCCGGTGAACGAAATGTTCAAAAGAGTTTTGTGGTCGAACGCATGCATTTTCCAACATTTTTCCACGATGGTGAAGACGAGAAAATTTGTTGAAACGCATTTTTCGGCGTTTTACCATTTACATGTATTGCTGATCGGTTAAAGTTTGGAAAATACCATGTATTCTGCCATTCACAGCCGTTTTGCGTTCGGTTAATCGCTGTTCGACCGAATTAGTGTAAGTGACCCGATAAGCTCAATTTCCTCAAATGATCCACACGGCTCAAATGACTGATTTGCCTGAAATGAGCTAATCGGGGTCAATCTCCTAGATTAGACAAGATATCTACTGGCATTCTCATGGAGCAGGATTAAGAGCAGGAAATAATGATCACGATTGACGAACGTCTTATTTTCAGGGCGTTGACCGTCATCATTTTCCAGAAAAAACACTTTAAAAATGCATTGCTCAGACGCGTTGGAAAACAGCAGAAAAACGTTCCGGAAAACGAACTATTCATTAGCGTTTCTATGAAGCAAGAAAACAATCGACGAACATCGTGTGTTCTTGCCATTCATCATTAATAATTCTGTGTGAAAACGGTTAGAAGATGCAGCACTCGTGCGCTCACGAAAAATTCAGAAATTCGTACAGGAAAACAATGCCAGCTGTTCACGAGCCTTTCAATGGGGCAAGAATAGAATAGACGAAGAACACGTCTTCATGGCCTAATCATAGTCGTTAGTAATCTTGTTAGAAAACACTTGGCAAGTGCAGCGTCTGCTCGCTCAGGAAAACAACAGAAAAACGCTCAGGAAAACAAGCAATACACTCGCGTTTTCGTGGAGCAGGGAAGCAATTGACAAACATCACGTTTTCATGGCATTCACTATTAGCTATTCTATGAGAAAACGCTTGGCAAGTGCAGCTACCGCGTGCTTAAGAAAACTATAGAAAAATGCTCACCAGTGTTCTCGTGGAGCCGGAAAACAATCAACAACTATCATCAACGTCTGTGAATATATGAAAGTCATCTATTTGAACCGAGGTTAAAGAGCGAGTAGGAGAGCGATCTTTGCAGTAATGAACTCTACTTAAGGGTTGATTCATCATTTCACGGGTATATTACGAACCAACCTAATGACCCGCTCTCAGTTGGCTTCTTAGCCCAGTTGGTAGAGCACTGCACCAGTATCGCAGAGGTCATGGGTTCGTATCCCGTAGAGGCCTGAAGTTTTTACAGCCCTCATTTTCACTACCACTTCAGCCGCGGTAACGAACACCACGGTGGTGTTCGTTACCACGAAGATCGTTCTGATATTCGTTCTTTAACCGTAGTACAAATATATGACTTTCATATATTCACAAACGTTGAATCATCAATTGACTGGTTTATTACGAACCAACATAATGACTAGCTCCCAGTTGGCTTGTTAACTCAGTTGGTAGAGCACGGCACTGGTGTCGCAGAGATCATGGGTTCGAATCCCGTACAGTCCTGAATTTATTCAGGCCTCATTTTTATTACCGCTTGAAAGTGTGCGTTCATAAACTGATCAAGAATTCAGCGGTAAATTTCAAATTTTCAAAAATTTCAAAATCGCCCAAATTTTGGCTATTGGTAGTCCATAATGAACTATTTATTGCTATGGGGTTGATATGTCAAATGGTGTTTTCTTTCGGCGGAAAATGATGATACCCGATTTCAGGGCCAAGTATTGAAAAACTAGACCAAAAATTAGCCATTTTGAAGCTGACGGCTTGCCGTAACTATAAACCCAGAAGAGAACCACTTGCAATCAGCTTATTCTGCACTGTTGCAGGTTTCATAATATAATTCCTATGACATTTGAAAACAATAAGGTATTGAGTAAGACCTGAAAGGAAGCCCTCTGTTTTCCCACGGAAATAACTAGTAAACTTCAAAAAATAATTTACCCTACTACCTTTATCACAAATAAAATGAAATGTTTTTGCTTAGAATGCAGAAGAAGTGGGATTTTAGCTGATATCGATATAGTTTTTTTTTCTGGGGAAATTAGGTTGTGCTATGTGAAAGTGTGCTCAAAATTGCAATTTTTCGGGAAATCAAACAAGAGATTGCGTGACCGACGGTGACAGACAGCTCTATCATTCCAGCCCAAAGCCCCAAAGTCGAATAAAATGTATCTTCTTGTTGTGGCAGAGTTTTGTTATTTATTACTTTTTTGAGAAAATACAGCAGCTAATGGAATACTCGTAATATTACTAACTTGGATGATATTTTTATGTGAACAGTGCGTAATTATGCAGCACATTTACAGTATTTTTTCAGGTGAATGATGCTGTTTTACAGGTACAAGGGTTAATCAATTGATACCATTTCTGTCTTAGAACAGCCGCAAGCTGGAGATAATTTATAGTTTAAAGAATGAAGATTTCATCACTGATTACTAGGGGCTATGCAATTGTTGATCTAAAAGCCTTGAAATGAACTCTTTATCATTGTTGATATGGTTGCTATTCATAAAGAAGTTTTGATCCCACTTCAATTATAGGGAATTTTTCCCACGGCCTGTCTCACTCTATGTAACTTAGCAATGGTGTTCTCATGCTCCTTTCATAGAATAACTGCAACAGACTGCTCGTCTGATAGGTTAGATAAAAGCAAGGGTCTTGAAATTGTTACTTTACGCCATTGCTCAGAGGATATTTCGAATCATTGTTCTCACTGGTCATTTTCTGGAGTGAAAACGGAAAGTGAACTTATACTTGCTGCTCAGAGGATATTTCGAATCATTGTTCTCACTGGTCATTTTCTGGAGTGAAAACGGAAAGTGAACTTATACTTGTTAGAGTGGGTGTTTTCCGCGAGGACGAGACGCAGAGTTTAGACACAATCTGCTCACACCACCGCCGTGAACTCGGACCTGGCTGGCGGTAAAATATTTCTAAGTGCTGTGTGCTACAAATCTTATCCCAACATGGAGCAGATAGAAAAGCGGATCAAAGAATTTAGAAAGTGGTGAATTAATTCTCAGCTCCGCTGTCCCTGACCACTGTAGAGCATACGCTCTGAGTGATCCTGACGACCCAAATTATTCTGTGACTTGTGGCCACGCCCACTGTGATAGCTGTGACCGCTGGTTGCTTGTCTCGTCTGTAATGAGGGAGATTGAGGAAGGCTTAGAAACGGCTGAATGCTCGGACAGTGAAAATGAATAACTGTCTTTTGTTATTTCCCAGGCCAAACAGAGCATTGAATGCTGGAAAGCCAATTTTTCTCGATCTATAAATCAGGATGAATGCAGACTTGACATCATGAGCAGCCTCAGCGCCCCACCCATTTTTCTAGTACTTGACTGGGTGATGAAATATCTTCCACGTAAGTTCCGGGAAGGCCAGTCGGATTGGTTTGGTAAAAGAGGTATATCGTGGCATATAGCAGTGGCGATTAAATGTAACAGCGGAGAAATGGAGATGATGACATTCGTTCATGTGTTTGAGAGTGCTACCGCCCAAGATAGTAGCTCGGTGTCAGCCATACTTGATCACGTCTTTATTGAACTCAAGACTATTATGCCAGAACTGCAGACCATTTATATTCTAAGCTACAACGCTGGATGTTACCATTGTGCGCAGACTCTGATTACAGCTCCTCAGATTGCTAAACGTCATGCCCTTCAGATCCCTCGGATTGACTTTTCTGAGCCACAGGGAGTCGAGGAAAGGGCGCTTGCGATCGCAAGGCAGCCACTATAAAGTCACACATGGCGAAATATCTGAGTTTTGGAGACGATATTGAGATTGCTGTATTGATGAAAGAAGTTATGGAGTCTTCCAGGGGTGTGCGCGGCGTAATTGTGAAAGTGTGCAGTCCTCGCAATGCTCCATCCATCAAGAGTTTCAAGTGGGAGAAAGTTAGTTTTTTCAGAAACCTTTGCTACGGCCAGGAAGGGATAAAAACGTGGTGAGCCTACGACATTGGCTCTGGAAAAAGTATTCCCTGGACAAACTACGATGTCCCTGAACTATCGGAACTGCCGACGATGGAGATCAGGCCCTCGACCAAAGAGACTATCACAAGCTTTGTTGCAGTAGTACCCAAACGAATAGGTGGCCGAACCCTCCCAACTCCGATAATGTAGATGAGTCTTCAGATGAGTCAGGCGTTGATGTTGATGTTGCTAACAATTGTCCATTATTTACATGCATAGAAGAGGGATGTGTCAAGACGTTTATACGGCATTCATCGCTGGTTCTAGAGTATGAAACGCTCTTTGACAGGGCCACGATAGAATACGCGACTAATCTGGATTGTGGCGCGAGTAAATGCCCAACGGTCCTAGAAGGTAGTAAACCATCACTACCAACTGTGCCCACTACTCTTCCGATGGGATGGGCACTGAAATCGACACAGTCCCGTAGTACAAAGGTTACTGACAATCAAAAGCAGTAACTTAATTCCAAGTTTCAAATTGGAGAGAGAACAGGGAAGACAGGCGGATCCGATTGATGAAGTCTCTAAAGCCATGAGGAATGCAAAAGATAGCAACGGGGAGAGACTATTTAGCTATGGGAATTTTCTCACAAACCAGCAATTTAGCAGTTACTTTTCTCGCCTTGCTTTAAGCCAGCATTCAGCATTCACATTTAATCATATAGGACTCCTACAGCATCTATGAGTTAGTGTTGAACTCTTAGCTTGGCCCCTTTTCTGTACCTATGTTACGGGGTATCTGTGAATCCTTTGGTCTTGACATATCGAAAATTACAGTTCGAAGTAAAAAGCCATTTGTGGCCTTGCTCTCAAACCTGGTACAAAGCTGTACCTGTAGGTGTGGCAAGCGCTCGTAACTGTAATCGGTACACGTTATTACTACCTGGCAGCTCGATTTCATCGTATCTGGCCACCAAAATGATTCTCGTCAATTTTTGGCGAAACACCGAATTATTTGACAACTGAGCCTTATTTAGAGGTAAATACTATTATAGGGACGACTGATAGCCAGAGTTTGAACAACTTCGAGTTTTCGCATTTTTGCCCCTAATTTACGATATTGTTTGATCCTTGGAGACATTCGCTCTTAGGTTGTTGTAAAATTGAGAAGTATCTGTTCTGTAACATATACTTTGGTGTCTAGTATCTAAGTTAGTTGTTGCGAAAATTTGTTATGAATCGTTTGTAGAAGGCCCGTAAGCCAATTCAAAAACACAGTGGCGTAAACAAACCCACTTGAAAGCCAATTTACCGTAGGAAAAAATAGACCAGTCAATCTCGGGCTTGAAAATGCTCCCCGAGTCCTGCAACCTCGGGAAGCATTTCCAAGCCCGAGGCTGACCAGCTTACAGTTTTTCACTATATGGACTTCCTAGCCGGCAAAACACACGAGCACGTTAACATATACATGTTAAAGATAAAGATAATACAAGAATAACGATAAAAAAAAATTAATAGATGTATATAGCAGGACTCAACTACTACAGGAATGACCACTATATTTTCAATGAGCTTTTTCGTTGAGCATGGGTGGAAATAATAGATCTGTCTGTCTCGGTCGGTCGCAAAATCTCTTGTTTGATTCGCGAATATGTGCGAGTTTAAGCGCTCTCTCATTGACTGCAGCCTTATTTCCCCAGAAAAAAAGTCATATCAGTTAAAAGCCCATTTTTGAAGGGGTTTGACCTCTAAGTTTCGGTCAATTTGTGCGAAAGGTAGTAGGGTAAATTGATATTTCAAGCTAGGTAGTGATTTCCATAAAGAAACATGGGGGGATCTTTTAAAATCTCGCACAATATGAGATTTCCTTTTAAATGTCATATAAATTACAGTGTAAAACCTGGAAAAGTTGTGAAATAAGCTGATTGCATGTAAATATCTTCTGGCTCTTTATTTAAGGCATAAGATTTTCTTGAAAACTGCTAATTTCCAAGCCTAATTTGCTCACATCTGGCCCTGAAATATAGTATCGCCATTTTCCACCAAAACAAAAATCTATTCGAGAAATGAACCACATAGCGATGAGTAGTTCAGTATTGACTATTAGTAGCCGGAGTTTGAGGAAATTTCGCTTTTCACATTTTTGCCGCTAGTTTCCGATTTTGTTTGATTCTTGCAAACACTCACTCTTACGTCGTGCTTGTTACTGGAAAGATCGCTCTCATAGTCAACAAACATGTTTTCATAGCATTCACCGTTGGTAATTCTGAGGTAAAACGCTTGGAAACTGAAACCCAGCTTTCGTGCGCTCGGGAAAACTATAGTAAAACGTTTAGGAAAACAAGCTATATGCTAGCGTTTTCGTGGAGCAGGAATACAATCCCAGACATCATGTTTTCATCGCATTCACCATTAGTTATTCTGTGGGAAGACGCTTGGGAAATGCAGCGTTCACGCGCACGGGTAAACTTGAGAAAAAGCACTCAGGAAAACAGCTATTCATTGGTATTTTCCTGGTGCTGAATAACATGCGATGAACATCGTGCTTTTCTTCAGTTTTACTAAGAGCGAACAATGAATCTGCCGTCCGTTTCCAGATATCTGAAAACGTTGGTATAATGTTACATTTTTCAGTCATTCACCATTTCGAACCTTGATAACCCCAGTAAACAATGCAGATGAGCAAGCGTGGTTGGAAATCAATTTGCCAAAGAATGCAGTACTTGAACAAGTGCTTGTTCGTTTGTTCAGACGAGCTTTGTAAGCCAGAAGTTTTGGGAAAAGGTGTCCAGTCCTTCCAACCTTTCTTCAAGACTTTGCACTCGGTGAAAATCATAATCTTTGAACACACTATCCGGCTCAAGTAAAAAGGAACTATTTTGTCGCGTGCTCCACTTCAATTTCAAAATCATGAACAGCCCACTTATGTTTGTGGTGTGTACTTTTAGGCTTCGAAGGTTCAAACACAAAAACTTCCTTGTGGTAACTTTTAGAGTTCAAAATCAGGTAGACTTACTCATTGCTGCTTCTTCCGCTTCTGAAAATTGCAATTGAAGAGGAAGAGATCAATGCAAAGTGCAACTGCCTCTTATTAAAGTGAAACACCTTTCATTACATTGGCTGGCAAAATATACATGTGTTAATGAACTAAAAGAAAGGTAAACTAAATATATGCGTGATTTTCCAGTTTCCTCGTGATCAAGAAACCCTGATAAAACACTTGCCCTTGTTTATGAAATGCTACCTCCAAGAACTTTAGCTATTATAGTTCTCAAGCTCTTTTCTAAAACGACACAATAACATAGACTGGCTCACTTTAGGAATCATGGTTATCCATTAAGGCTACATATTAAATTTCTTTTTATTCCATTTCTTAGGCACTTAAATGACAATAAAATCAAGAAGCTACCAGCTGGAGTCTTCAGTAACTACTCCGAGTTGACTAGACTGTAAGTAATACATTGATAAGTTAATATTTGATGGATTGTTTAGATATGAGCTCAAAATTTCTTTATTAACGGCGCAGTCTCGTTAACTTCGGTACTAAGCTCCTTCTTTGATTTCTTGCATCAGAAAGAGTTTGTAAGGCTGCAATTTTTGTTAAAGCTGAGTTTGAGGTGTTTAAGCTCAGGAGTCTTCGACAGTCATAATATGCGACTTAAAGAGAGTGACATGACTGTTAGAGCGTGTGAGTTGAACAGAGGCGAATAACTTTTTTTATCAGTTACTGCATACTTGAACAAGATTTCTTGACTGTAGCAGGTGACCATTTCCGCCTTCTTAGGGCATCTCTTTCGTCTGTATGAGCGTATATATCCTTATGAGTAGTAAGAATAAATTATTCTCAAGAAGAAAGATTTTAAAACCTCAATGAATATTACACTTAAACAACTTCAAGAAACTGCGTAATATTTATCTATCCGATTTGTCGAGCTGTAAGAGTTGTATGTGAGAAAAAACATCTATTGTGCGCTCCACGACACAAAATTTTAAGGGACTAATACTGAGGGTCGAAACATGGAAATTGATGCAAATCTTATATCTCAACGCGCTCTTTTACCATAAACGCGGTTCCAAATTTTGATACGAATCCCATTTGCATTGTCATCGGTCCCAGTGTATTAAAAAAGATTGGTTTAAGGGACGTTATTTACGTTTTGTTAATCTAATTTATTCAACCCATATCATCATCCAGTCAAAGGTTATGACATCAACCACAATACCTATAGAAAATTGTTCTGGAGGACAAATAGAGTCCTAAAGTGTGACGTCACGTTGCCATGACAGCATTTTTTTCTGGTCTAAACAGTTTAAACTCATACTTCAAACATGGCGTCTTTATCGATATGCTCACTCGTTTCTTTCTTTTCTGGAGAGCGGAAATCGCTTGATCGCGGAGAAAACCACTTCAAATCCGACCATGTCCAAAGCTTTATTTATTCCAGGGGAGTCATCAAAGGTGAAGTCCAAGCAAGCATGAAAAATAAGGACTACAAAGTCACAGTAAGTTGCCAATTTGGGATCACAACACGTATGTTCAATTCGAAGAACTCCCAACCCCGATTTCACCTCCAATTTAATGTTTATATTGCGGAATATATATTGCAACTTACGTGTCTGTTTCGAATTATCTTTTTATCAGATTTATCTCGATGAAAACCTTGAAATAAAAAACACAGAATGCGAGTGTCCTCGCGGCGAGTTCAAGTGCAGACACGCGGCAGCCATATTTATTTATGGCATCCATAACCTTAGCAGGACGGACCTGGAATGCCAATGGAAACGAAAGCGAAAGGCAGAAAGCGTACAGTCTGCAAGCCAGATGTTTCCAGCGCCACCGAAGAAGAAGGACTACAGCCCTTTGGCGCGCGATCCTAGCCGAGATACTGGTCACATGCCCCTGACCTGGATTTAGTTGAAATGACAATTTAAGAATGTCACTGGTTTTCATTATAATCTATTTTCACAGAACACATAGTAGTTTGTATTAATGAACATAAAGGAGATGAATATCAGAAAAATGTAAAACTGACCACATCATATTTTTGACCAAAGCTATGTCAATACCATTTGATCTGTTACAGTAGGGCTTCTAGTAATACAAAAATAATATTAAAAACTCATTGTACTATAATTTAGTTGAAAAAAAGTTCTATTCAGTCAAATTCAAAGTCTTCGCAGCCATCCTTGATCAATGGATACTGCAAATTAACAAGAGCTGAGCACAGTTGGCATAGCTTGTCAGCATGGCACCTCAAAAATGCTGGGATGAAGCCAAGGATGCGAAAACTCTTAAGTCTCGCATTTGCACGCTCTACGTGGATGCGACATCGAGCTATTGATTTTGTCGCCCTTGCCTCACTCTCTGTAAACTTTCCATTGTTGAGAAATGGTGGTATGTTCACTGAAACACCTCTTGGAACTACATCGCTGATGAGAAAACCTTTGTCTGCCAGAACAAGATCACCAGCACTCAAATGTTTACAAAACCCAGACTCTTTAACCATGACCTTGTCACTGACTGAGCCAGGAAAAAGATCACTAACATAGGTTATAACTCCATTTGGGGCAACCCCTATAATGACTTTGAAAGAGTTCATTCCCCTGTAGCTGGAATATGTAGCATTCTGCTGGGACATGAGCTTAGGTGCAGCAATTTCAATGTCTGTACAATCAATCACAATGCGGCAACTGCTGTACTCAGTGAAAGAAGATGGCAAACACATCTTGTTCTTTTCTCTAGATGGCACAGTTGTCATGATGTCTTTGAACAGGAGAGAATGCAGAACATGGACAAAAGTTAGTACTATGTTAGCAACAGTTGCAACACTGCATGAAAACAACTGGGCTAAATGTAGATTGGTATAATTTTGTTTCAGTTTCATCAGAGTGATAAATATCTGGTCCTCAAGTGTGATCGCCTCAACCTTCCATCCAGCATACTAGTTTATTTCACCCTTGAATCTTGAAACACATCCCACAACAATATCAAAAACATCCTTAGTGGGTAGACCTGTCTCCATCCGTATCACCTCAGGGCTCAAGCTCTTAGCAGAGTAGTGTGCACTATAGTAACTTGACACTTCCTTGTGTTTAGCAAGTTCTGTTGAAGTCATATCAAGCTCTATTGACAGCAGAGCTTCTTTGGAACTTGTCTTTTCCTCTTGTGAGCATTCAGTGGAACATGGTTCAGAGTTCTCTTTAATCTCTTCAAGCACAGATGCTACAGTTGGTAATTTCGTGGGCTCGGCAGACACTTTCCGTTTTTTCTTGGGGGTAGGTGTACTGGGAGGTGTTGGTCCTGTACCTGGCAGCAAGTCCAAACTATCAAACAGCTTGTGCCTGTTTCAATCACTGATGGTTGGCATATTTTCTTTTCGCCCATCTTTAAAGTGACAACTGCAAAGTCGCGTATGTTTGCTGGGCTTTCTATCTCCTCTCCTATAACAGAAAAAGACAGAAGCAGTTACTATACTTGCGCTTAAAAAACCCAAAGTTTAGTTGGTCACATGCTTAACCTTGTAGTCTAAGACGTGAATGCGAAGCGAGTATTTCTCTGAGCTTGTTACTTAATACTAGTTAGTGTAAAAGCTTTGATACTCACAACTATCATATAGTTTTTTAGTAACTAAATAATCTTAGATCAAGACTGAAGACAAGGAAAGGCAAAGCCGCGAGAAAAGAAATAAGACAAGAAAGAGAAACAGCTAATCGTGAATCAGTTTGAGCATAGCTATGGTTTGAGATAAAAAAAAAAACAGCTATTTCTAATCGATGGTACAGCATCGAAATATATATTTTTCGAAAAATACTCACCTTACAAATGATATCCACTTATCATAGAGTGTTTTATGTTTTTTCTGGTCTGGAAACGAAAAGAATCGGCAGCAATGGCTTTCAGATGTGTGATTGCAATCTGGATGAAAACACTGGCCCATCGCAAACTTCGTCTCCGTGGCGTTTTGACTCGAATTATTGCTCACCAGGTGCTTTTGTCCGCTTATTATACTCTTCAATAGTAAGGCCAAAGGTTATCTTGATTCTCTTTATCTTATTTCTATTATTGGAGGATAAAATGCGCTATTATAGCTCTTGAAGTGTTCGAGGTCAACGACAATGTGTCACGCTAGGGACGCCATATTGGTTTGTTTAGACCACAGAATTCCGGTGCTATGGAAACGTGACGTAAGCACTTTAGGACTCTATTTGCCTTAACCATCACATCGCGGTTCTGTATTTTACCAGAAATGCGATTTCAATCGTTACTAATCTGACTAATCACTGACATGATTAAAGGCCAAATCAGATTACATATAGTTATCCGGTTGTGTCTTTGATTTTCTTTGATTTCTCTATTATTATTAAAAAAATACAGTAGATAATCCCTTGAAATGGAAGGAAAAGCTCTCGTAATGAGGCCTTTAATAATCAAATATATATATATATATAATTATTACGAACTGGTTCACGATGAACTGCCTCTGAAGTCTTAAACCAGTTCGTAATAGTTATCAATGCTCCTCTAAGAGTTGAGCGCTCTTCGAAATACATTCAAATCAAGTCCAAGAATTTATATGTGTGTTTTTGTGTGTGTTTGAACTTCGCTTTTTTTTTTTACGCGTGGTGAGGTAGTTTTAATCATAGGTTAAGTATGCGTTAATAGAATTGGCAATCGATGTCATTCACTTACAACCACTGCAGCTTGACCAATGGAGAAAATAGATCTCCATGCAATTTCTTGATGTTGTTTTCGTGTAACCAGCTATAGATGATTTTAAAAAACTTTGTCTGAGAATATAATCACCAGTAATTAAGCTTTTTGTGTTTTCTAAAAGAAATCACGGCCTTGCTAAGGTGGATTTGGTCATCCGTTTATAACTGAGAAATCTTATAAAGGTAACTGCAAAACAGAGAAACCTGCTTTCGTTTTGCTCACACACTCTCTACAAATGATGCCACTCTCTTTTAGTGGCATATTATGGTTTTCGAAGGTCCCTGGGCTTAAACACTCACACGCACATACTTCTCATACTTTTAGCACTCGAACTTTTTAAACTTTAGCTAGAAAAGGAAATCATAGACACTACTGGACGCCAATAGATAACTGACCCATATTTAGTCTAATTTGGCTCGCAATCGTATGAGTGATTAACAAAATCAATTTGGTAAACATGAGTAGGATTAGAAACAGAATTGGATGACATTAAGCCCTGTTGCCCTGTTGTCCTGTTGCACTGTTAAAGGCGGGATTCAGGTCTGATTTATTCTGACTATTTCTCTTCACCAAGCTAACACTCTTGTAAATAACCAATCATTCTTGAGTAAATATCCATCCTGCGTATATATATATAAAAAAAGAAAACTCGGGAATTTTTCCGCCAATAGAGAGCGTTTTAAACATATTTGAAAGATAGTAAACACAGTATTCTCCATTTTCCCCCAAAAATAGTCGTATATTTGCCCCTGAACATTGTCTGTTCCTCGAAACTCACGATTTTCGCATCATTCATAGCCTGAATTTCAGCCACATCCTACGCTCGCTAAGTAGGGACTTAAAGCAAACCACGACGGCTACGGCAACGAGAACGTGGAAAAACAATAGATCTAATTGGCAGAACAATAGCCCAGCACGTGCGTTTTAAAACTTTGTACATTTCTTAGCCGTCCTTTGCAAACAACAACGTGAAATAACTAAAATTTGCGTTGTCTGCGAAGCGAAACCGCGGCGGCAAATTATTTTAATTTACATTTGCAACTCAACGCTACTTTTATGTGATATGTTGAGCTTGAGGTCTGGCGCCTAATGAGACGGTAAACACATGCATTCATTTTCGAAATTGTAACTAACAGTAGAAACTAATTTTTTAATCGACGTCTTCCGTGGCGTTGCTGTCCTGACTGCTTAAAGTCCGTAATCACTCGAGGAGAGAGCTGAAATTCAGGTTACATCACTTATATCCGTGCATATTTTCGCGCTAAAAGAGGCTATTGTTTATAAATGTTGAAATCAAAGGGATACAGCTGTGTTTGTTATCTTTCTAATATACTCTAAAAGGTAAGGGATTAGCCATTTATTATCGCCTAAAGCCTTGGTCAAACGGCGCATGATAGTCGATGATAGTTGGTTCTCTTCAAACTATCGTCAACTATCACCAACTATCATTCGCATGGTCAAACGGCCAAAAAAGTTCGTGATAGTTAATGATAATTCACCGGCAGTCACGCGAGAGGCTAGTTCCAGGCTCTTTCCGCGTAAAATGTGAACGCTTACATGGCTTCGCGTGAGACAAACAAACTTGTTGAAGTATGAATTTATCACGACGAAAGAGGGCGGCAGCTTGCTTACTAGTAATCGATTTGTTGGAGGAATGTACGGAGGATGAATCTGGAGAGCGTTGGTGGAAGAGAGGACGGACAAGGGAATGGATTAAAAGGAGAAACGAAAGGGGGATGTTGAAGAATTACGAGTGGAGGACACTGCCGCTTACAAGGAAATGTTGCGAATGAACTTTGAAACATTGCAGGAAATATTTACCGCTATCGGGCCTGAGATTACCAACGAGCCCGCCGATTTTCGGGGAAAACAGCTGACCAGAAACTATCATGAACTATCATACGCGTGGGTAAGCGAGAAAAACTATCATCGACTATCTTGAAGAATTTGAACAAGCTCAAAATGAATGATAGTTGGTGATAGTCGATGACAGTGCATGATAGTTGGTGGTCAAACGGAAGCGCGCGCTTCAACTATCATCGACTATCATGCGCCGTTTGACCAGGGCCTAAGGGACAAAACCAAAATCCTCCGCCCACCCCCTCCCCCTCCCCCGGGGATAAATGATAACTGATAACTAAACTTCTGGGGGTTTCCACTCAAATTCCAAGGATCTTCTCCAGACGGAGACGACTCTTGAAACAAATTGAGACTTCAATTTCTATTTCGTGGCTTTTCGAACCATGTAGTTCTGTTGCTCAGTTAGGGACTTCATTGCAATTTTTTGTTTTTAGAATCTTTAGAACCATTTGCCGTTTTATTTATCCGACCGAAATAAAAAAATGTCTAAGAGAACACAATTTACCCATCACTTCCTTGTCTTTTCCCAACTGAAAAAAAAAGGATTATAAAGAAAAACTATCGATTAACATTGACTATTTGTTACAACACGTAAATTTAATCAGGTAAGTTAACTTACATTCTGTTTTATCCATGATAAAACGGGACACAATTGCAAAAAGGCGGGATACAGGTCTGATTTATTTTGCCTATTCCATATGTTCCCAGTTCACAGTTTTGATATGGAGAATTTATTTCAAAGTTATCAATCCAATTTCATGAAAGGATTGTGTGATTGCAGAGTGAAAAATCCATTTAGCTAGCTATATTTACAGAAATGAGACATTCTCTACTTATCTTGGTGGCTAAAGTATCTTTTCTCTTGGGTTACTTTACTTGCTTATTTACGCGAGCAGAGTATTGTGATTTGAAAAAATTTGAAATACTTATAGATTTTTATACAAAAACAACATCAAGAGGCTGCATGGTGACTCGTTTGCTACATTGGTCAGACTACAGAGGCTGTAAGTGTATAATATTTATCAAGTGTTCCACAACATGAATTTGTTAGCAACTGATGCAGAGATAACGTCAGACAAATACATTTAAAAAAAATTGAAGTCGTTATACAGAACTGGTTTATAACATTACGTGTTCAATGGTCTTACTTCATAAACTCTGGCAAGAATCTCGACAGGCGACTGCCTAAACAATGCGGCACTTATTTGGTTTAAACACATGACTAAGCAGCCGCACTAAGTTTCCTTGAAGCGAATTGTCGCCATTTACCTTGGGTAATGAAAATATGCTATGGCCTCTTTAAATTTCATCAGGGTGTAATAACCCAGAAAAAGCATTAGATCAAATAAAATATTTTTCTCACCTTGCTTTACACGCTTTAAACTTTTCACAACTTTGCCTGTTTCTGTTGGTAAGTCCGGCCTTGAATAAGTCAATTAGACAAAACAACTTATCGCAGATGATAAAGATTATTGCGCGATAATTTTCATTTATCGCGCGATGATTTATTACTTATCGCGCAATAATCTCCACTTATCGCGCGATAATTTGTCATTTATCGCTTAATAATTTCCATTTATGGCGCGATATTTTGTTCTCATCGCGCGATAAAAAATATGTGGCATGTTCCCTACGGACCACCGGACATTTGTATTGTTTTTGTATTTTTTTCGCATTCACGCGCAGCGCGTGTGATTTTACCAAATACTGTAGTAAATCAGGTTAAAGAGCTTTAACCTTGACATTGGAAATTGACGTGGACAACTTTTCTCGCGCATCTATGTTGCTTTGTTTTCATGAAGTTGGTTATTGTTTTTGAATTTTCGTTGAAGGAAATTTGTTATCCCTCAGTTTGAAATTCAAGAAGTCTCTCCATTTTTATTTAATCCTAATGTTAAGTCAGTAAGACTGGTAAAAACCTGCACGATTGGCAAGATTGAATTAAGACGTGTAGCAAGAGTCAATGTAGTTTTGAGAATGATTATGTCGCTAAAAAATTCCCACCCAATAAACACCATTGGGTTTCTGTACTATGATAACCTTTGATACTTACTATTTTAACCACAAACTGACTTTGAAGCTAAAATATTAACTTAAAACAGACCGTAATTTTGTTACAAGGATCAGAATTGTGCAGAAAGTTCGCGAAGGTCAATGTCACGCAATCTGTTGTTTTGAGAATTTTCTAGAACTGTGACTCATCAGTTTAAGAATAGAATCTACTGTAATAGTTATAAATAGTTACTATTGTAATGGTTATAAATAGTTACTTTTGGAAACTTCTAGACTCTCTTCGGATGCTTATATAAGCAGCTCGCTAGTCAGGTTGTTGTGGTGATTTGGGACTTCGTTCCCTGTTTGTGATATACAAGTGATATTGTGTGACAAGTGACAAGTGAAGGGATTTTCCCGTTCGGATGTGATATTGACATTCTGCTGTCAAGTCCAGAGTTGTTTACAGTCGAGTGCGAAACATCGAAGGAAGTCTTCCGGAGATTTCACCAAAGAGAAGGACAGTACTTTGCTTGTGGTCAGATAAGCGTAGATAAGTACGTAGTTAATCATAGTTGAATTGTTCCAAGAGTAGTCGCTAGCTCGTGTTAGTTTATCTCCCGTTGTTTACAGTTGAATAAATTGTGTTTCGTGGAAATAGCGAGGTTATTATCTTTCTGCCGGTAATCAGTTACCGTAACAATTTAAATTCAGGGTGAACATCTTTTTGTAGGCACTTACAGGAAAATGAGATAGCAGAGCTACCAGCTGGAGTCTTCAATAACAACAGGAGGTTGACTGAACTGTAAGTAAAATATACATGTTCCCGCTAAGTGATTGGCTGCACGCCATTTGCCAAATTTGTACTAAAATAGACTTTGTTATTAATAACAAGCAAAAGGGGCTCTGGGATAGTTAAAAAATGGAAGCAGTGAACAAAGAATTAGCCATTGTTCCGTCCAATAGAGGACTGAAGAACCAATACAGAGGAAGAAACGTATTAATGACACAGTTTGATCTAAAATTCAAACAAAAGAAAAAACAACAACAGTGTCTTAACGACCCATACAGCAAGCGCTAGATACAAATAAGACATATGGACTTTTCACCTGCAATCAATGCACTTGCAGAAACTCACGCGGCAAACAAACTAGCGTTCACCTTATGGAGGGTTATGTGTGTAAATACAGGAAATCGTAACGTTTTCCCGGGTTTGCTGTTCGTGTAACTCATAGAAAATATTATGTTTTCCTCTCTTCGCAACTATTTTTCACCCGAAGAACGAATGTTCAAATGAGTTTTCTGGTCAAAAGCTTGTATTCTCCAACATTTTTCCGCGATGGTGAATTCGAGAAAACTCATTGAAACGCATTTTCCGGCGTTTTGCCGTTTACTTGTATTGCTGATCGGGTAAACTATGGAAAATACCATATATTCTGCCATTCAAAGCCGTTTTACGTATTCCAACGTTATGTTCACTGGAATTAACCAGAAAGCATTCATTTTCCGGTGTTTTTTGCAACGTTGAATTCGTCCAAGGCATGCATTTTCCCGCGTTTACCGCCGCTCTGTTAGTCGCTGTTCGACCCTTCGTGCGAGTGACCCAACTGCCTGAAATGACTTAATCCACCAAAATGACCCAATATTTAAGCTCAATTTCCTCAAATGATCCAAACGGCTCAAATGACTGACTTACCTCAAGTGACCTAATTGGGGTCAATTGTCTAAATACTAGACAAGATATCCACTCGCGTTTTCATAGAAAAGCATTCAGAGCAGGAAATAAAGATAAGATCGACGAACATTTTCTTTCTTTAGGTCGTTGATTGTTATCATTTCCCAGATAAAACACTAAGAAAATGCCTTGTTCGGGCGCGTTGGAAAACAGCAGAAAAACGTTTCGCAAAACGAACCATTCATTAGCGTTTCCGTGAAGTAAGAAAACAATGGACGAACATCGTGTTTTCTTGCCCTTCACTTACTACTTACTTACTGCCCATCATGCCTGTGGGGCACATAGGGCAGCAACGAAATCCTTCCAACCCTGCCTATCTTTAGCCAGTTTTTCAATGGTGCTCCAGCTGTAATTGAGCTCCCTTAGTCCCTTCTCTACAGTCCTGCGCCAAGTTGTTTTTGGGCACCCTCTGCTTCGTTTGCCCTCAGGTGTCCAGCGCATTGTAATTCTGGCTATGTTGCTAGTGGCCTTCCGCATCACATGTCCGATCCACCTCCATCTTCTCCTGCTGACAAGTGTATGAATATCCTCCTACTTGGTTTGCCTCAGTAGCTGGTCGTTTGATACTTTCTGAGGCCAGAAGATTCTCAGAATCTTCCTGAGGCTAGCTGTGTGGAAGGATGCTAATCTTGAGAGATCTTGTTCTGTCATTTGCCAGCATTCCGAGCCGTAAAGGAGAGCTGAAAATACGCAGCTCTGATAAATTCTAAGCTTCGTCTTTGCGCTGTAGCTTGCTGACCTCCACACTGATCTTAAGCTTATAAAGGCATTTCTTGCTTTGTTCAATCTGCTTTGTATATCTACACTAGTACCTCCATCTTGGCAGAGCACACTTCCGAGGTATGTGAACTTGCTGTGTATAGAATGTCCTGTCATCTTACCCTGACCTTTGCTGGGGAAGGGACAATAACACACATGACCTGTGTCTTCTTCCAGCTAATCGTCTGCGAAGTCGAGGTCTTCGAGCGTAGTAAAAGGGGTCCATCTTATGTCTCTTCGCTGCTCTTCCATTGTTCGACAAAGGACCCAGTCGATAGCAATATTGAATAGCATTGACTACATGACACATCCCTGCCGTACACCGGTTCTGACTTCAAAACTTAGATCCCCTGACCGATGCAACATGTGAAATTTGAGTAGAAGCATTTCATGATGTTAACAATACGTTGTGGAATGCCATATGCTCTCAGAATCTGCCAAAGACTGTCCCTATGAATGCTGTCAAACGCTTTCTCATAGTCGATGAAATTTACATACAACTCCCTGTTCGACTCAGTACATTGTTCAAGTATGTTCCGCAGTGTAAACTTGTGATCCGTACATCCACTTCCCTTGCGAAATCCAGATTGCTCGTTCCGCAGGATGTCATCAACAGCTTGGGTGATGCGCTGTATAATGACCTTGCAAAAGATTTTACTCGGCATAGGCAAAAGGGTAATTCCTCGCCAGTTGTTATAATCACTTAGAGACCCTTTCTTTGGGATCTTGAATATCACTCCTCCGCTCCAATCTGTGGGAATTTCTTCCCATTTCCCGATCTTTGTAAACAGAATTGCAAATGATGCCCTTCATCATTAGTAACTCTGTGTGAAAACAGTTGGAAAATACAGTGCTCAATAGATAAAGAACACGTCTTCATGGCCTAATCAGGGTCGTTAGTAATTCTGTGAGAAAATGCTTGGCAAATGTAATGTTCGTACGCTTAGGAAAACTGTAGAAAAACTTTCAGGAAAGGAACCTATACACTCGCGTTTTGGTTCATTCTCGCTGTTAAAGCCTGTGAATCTCACGAATTACGTAAAACAAAGACAAGAAAACATTAGAAACAATAACGTACAGCAAAACAATACCTCATGAAACAAAGAAAGCTTTGTCAGGTTTTTACAACGAGGATGACCCTGCGTTTTCATGTTTTCATGGAGCCGGAAAACAATCGACAATCATCATGTTTTCATGGCATTCACCATTAGTTGTTGTGTGAGAAAAAGCTTGGCAAGTGCAGCGTCCATGTGCTTAGGAAAACTATAGAAAAATGTTCAGGAAAACAAGCTATACACTAACGTTTTCCAGTAGAGCAGGAAAACAATCAACAAACATCATCAGCGTTTGTGAATATGTGAAGGGCATTTATTTGAAGAACGAGTATGAGAGCGATCTTCGCGGTAACGAACACTACTTAAGTTGGCTTGTTAGCCCAGTTGGTAGAGCACTGCACCAGTATCGTAAAGGTCATGTGTTCGTATCCTGTACAGCCCTGAATTGTTTAACAGCCCTTATTTTCACTACTGCTTAATAAGAGGCGTTGGTTACCACAAAGATCGCTCTCATAATCGTTCTCTAACCGCAGTTCAAATATGTGACTTTCATATACTCACAAACGTTGATTCATCAATTGACGGCTTTATTACGAACCAAAATAATGACCAGCTCCCACTTGGCTTGTGACCTCAGTTGGTAGAGCACTGCACCGGTATCCCAGAGATCATGGATTCGAGTCCCGTACAGGCCTGAATTTATGTCAGGTCTCGTTTTTACTACCGCTTAAGTAGTGTTTCGTTACTGCGAAGATCGCTCTCATTCTCAACAAACATTGTGCTTTTATGGCATTCAATGTTGGTAATTCTGCGGTAAAACGCTTGGAAACTGAAATCCAGTTTTCGTGCGCTCGGGAAAGCTATAGTAAAACGTTCAGGAAAACAAGCTATACAGCGTTTTCGTGGAGCAGGAAAACAATCAGAAACATCGTGTTTTCATGGCATTTACTGTTAGTTATTCTGTGGGAAGATGCTTGGGAAATGCAGCGTTCACGCGCACGGGAAAACTTAAGAAAAACATTCGGGAAAACAGGCTATTCATTGGTATTTTCCTGGTGCTGGATAACTTGCAATGAACATCGTGCTTTTCTTGAGTTTTCCAGGGAGAGAACAATGAAATTGCCGTCCGTTTCCAGTTATTCCAGATATTCAAAAACTAGTATAATGTTGAATTTTTCAGTCACTCACCATTTCTAACGTCGATATCCCCCAGTAAGTAACGCAGATGAGCAAGCTTAGTTGGAATCAATTTGCCAAAGAATGCTGTACTTGAACAAGTGTTTGTTCGTTTGTTCAGACGAACTTTGTAACCCAGAAGTTTTGGGAAAAGGTGTCCAGGCCTTCCAACCTTTCCTCAAGACTTTGCACTCGGTGAAAATCATAATCTTTGAACACACTATCCAGCTCTAGTAAAAAGGATTTTTTTTGTCATGTGCAGCATTTCAATTTCAAAAACATGAACAGCCCACTTATCTTTGTACTGTGTACTTTAAGGCCTTAAAGGTTCAAACACAAAACTTCCTTGTAGTAACTTTTAGAGTTCAAAACCGGGTAGACTTACCCATTGCTGCTTCTTCCGCCTCTCAAAATTGCAATTGAAGGGGTCAATGGAAAGTGCAACTGCCTCTGATTAAAATGAAAACACCTCTCATTACATTAGCTAGCAAAATGTACATGTGTTAATGAAGTGAAAGACAGATAAAATAAATATTTAATTGAGTGCGTTCAATTAATCATCTAGAAACATTTTACTGAGGGAAACGAAGGTCTATCATTTCTGCACGACATTAAGCTATGAATTTGTAATGAAATAAATTTATTTTGACCTTCGGATTAAAAATCAAAGAAATCATGGTCCTTGTATGTGAGGTGCAATTTGACTTGATTTGAAGAAAATAAGCTTGAAAAAAAACTAGGCCTGCACGGGATACGAACCCGTTTCTCACAGATACTAATAGGGTGCTACTAAGCTATGATACTTACAGTTGAACTAAAAGTTTAGCAATTGCGGAAAAGAAGTCTGAGAAAAGAAAATTTATTCTTTAAGCCCGTCAACGTTTTTCTGTTAAATATTCTAGGTGTATTAAAAATCTTATGAACTTACCAATTTGCTACATTTTGTTCATTAAGGAGCTTCACAACACTTTTTAAAGGGTTTTTTTAAACCCATTCACTGTTTAGTTTATCTAAACCCATGTAAACAGACACATGTTCCAAAGGACAAATAACATAAACTCACTCCAGGAATTATGATTACTCATTAAGGAGCGATCTTTGATTCAGTTGTTTCCATTGTTAGTGGTATAAACCGCTTAAAGTTACACGGTATTTTTTCAATGTTAAGTACTCGAAATTAAGTGCACTAGAACATAACCGGATCCAAATGTATAAGTGTACAGACATTTTCCGAAGTTTCAAGAGATGCTCCGTCAGACATCTTTGGCGGAATAGAAGATAAACCATCCTAAGGAGGAAAAGCGCAACTACCCCTTTTCTCCAGAGGGAAAAACTAAGCAAAAACATAATGTGACTTCACAACAACTTTTAAATGGTATTATCAACCCATTCCAGTTTAGTTTATATAAGCCAATTTAAACAGCAAAAAAAAAGTGGTGAAACGTACAAATAACGTAGACTTACTCTAGGAATCCTGATTACCCATTAACGAGCGATTTTAGGTTCACTTTTGTCCATTTCTTAGGAAATTAAATGGAAATCAAATCAAGAAGCTAAAAGCTGGAGTCTTCAACAACAACTCCGAGTTGACTGAATTGTAAGTAACATTCATAAATTAACACTCGATGATTGTTTAGAAAATGATCTTAAAATCTTGTTATTTACATTGTACTCTCATTAACTTTGTTATTAAGCTCTTTCTTTGATTTCTTGCTCTAAGGGTATTTAAGCTCAGGGATCTTTGAAAGAGATAATATGCGAATAAAAGGGAGTGGCCGAGCGTATGAGTTAAACATGACTAGTTCCATGAATAGTTCCATGACTAGCCTAGAGCACCTTGTAATTTCATCACAGGTTGACTCTGATTGGTTTTGAAAGCGTAGATCAAACCTTACATTCTTGGCACTCTCTCGACTTTACTATTTAAGTATAGATCTCTAAAACAATAATAAGGCTTGAAAGGCTGGGGAACTTACCATTCTCAAGGCGAACTGTAATGCTTGAAATTTAAATAGTGCCTCCAATGGCTCTCCGATTGGTTTAAAAACTTAGGTCAAGCCTTAAAGTCTTGGCGTATCCTTTATGTAGGTCCCTATATGACAATCACATAGCAGAACTACAACCGGGAGTCTTCCATGTTAGCTCGGTTATTATCGTTTTTTGCCCGCCAATTGTCTTTTTTGCAAAATTCAAGAGCAAATTTTGTCTAGCTGAGATGGACCTTTTTATTCGTGGCGAAAATGGTAAGAAGTGATTTGCTCTACTCTCCGGTGGCGAAATGTATTGCTTGATATTTAACAAAGCCATTAAATGCACAATGTTGTGTAACTCAGGTTATCTGTTTTAGTGGTATTAACCGCTGGTAGTTACTTGGCATTTTTTTAATTACTTGGCATTTTTTAAATGTCAAGTACTCGAGATTAAGTTCACTAGAACATACTTTTCTAAATGTATCAGGCGCACAGATATTTTCCGAGGTCTCGAGAAATGCGCAGTCAGACATGTTTGGCAGAGTAGAAGATAAGCCATCTTAAGGGGAAAAAACGCATCTTCCCCTTTTCTTCAAAGGGAAAACCTAAGCAATAGCGTTAGGAGACTTCACAACACTTTTGAAATTGTATTTTAAACCCATTCCCAGCTTAGTTTATCTAACTCAGTTTAAACAAATGGTCAAAAGGATAAATAACATGGACTTGCTCGATTGAAATGCGATTGAAATGTGATTTTAATCGTTAATAATCCCACTAAGTTTCAAAACAGCTTCAAGTCGATAAATCTGTAAGTCAAAAATTCAAGACTTAAAAGATTAGTTCGGTAGTTTTTTTTTCATTTTTCCCGCCAACTGCTTTCTTTTTAAATTTCAAATTACAATTTTCCTCATCCTCTCCCCCATTTGTATTCTTTCTGTATTCACGCGCAGCGCGCGTGAGTTTAAAAATTAGCCAATCAGGTCAAAGAACTCTAACTTTGACTTTGAAAATTTTTCGGGTATCCTTTGCTGTTTTATTTTTCGGAGTTGTTTTGGTTTTTGAGTTTTCGTTCGAGGTAATTTGTTATCCCTCAGTTTGGAATTCTAAGAAGCTTCTCAAGTTTTATTTGATCCGAAAGTTGTGGTTGTTTTAGCACATGTTTGTTAAATATATATTTCTGTGGAGTTTGGACTCTACCCTTTGTTTTCGTAATTGGATTTTTTACACAGACTAAAGGGGAGCACCTTTTGGAGTGTTCAATAATAGTACCAAAATGATCCAAGTGCTCTTTGACAATTATTTTGCAAGAGAAAGTGGAATGTGAGATGATAAATAACCAAAAAAATGCACAGCCACGAGTTGTTTATGAAAATCTTACATTTTGACAACGAACAGAAGTAAAAAGCTACTTCTTTCCAAATGGAGTACAGTTCCAGTAGCCTCAGCTAAAGTTCCCCAGCCCTTTTCTAGTAGGAGTGTTTGATCTAGTGCTAACCGCTGGAAACTCCCTTTCCTAGTACACAGATAGACAAAACCCAGACACCTGCTCTCCCCTTTACCCCTTCATGACCTATCAGAGCCCTTTAGTACCTTTTTGACACACAGAATAGTGATGGCAATACAAAGTGAGGCGAGTAAAAACCTGGCCCTAGGAAAATTGCTTCCCTATATCTTGTTCTGGTATCATACATCAGCAAGACTAGTAAAAACCGTCACGATTGGCAGAATTCAATGTAAACGTATGGCAAGAGTCAATATAGTTTTGGCAACGATGATGTCCTTAAATAAATTGCTACTTCATAAGCACCAGTGGGTTTCTGTTCAATGTTAACCTTCGACACTCACTATTTTAATCACAAACTGACTCTGAAACTAAATTCGAAATATCAACTTGGTACAGACCGTACATTCAAGGTAAACTTCTTTTTGTAGGTACTTACAGGACAATGAGATAGCAAAGCTACCAGCTGAAGTCTTCAATAACAACAGGAAGTTGACTAAACTGTAAGTAAAATATTCATGTTCCTGCTAAGTGACTGGCTTTACTCTACTAGACAAACTTATACTAAAATAGACTTTGTTGTTCATAGCGAGCCAAAAGAGGGCTGGGGTAGTTTAAAAAAATGGAACCAGTAAGCAAAGAATTAGCCATTGGGTGTAGTTCTGTAGAACAAAAGACCAAAGAGCCAATACAGAGGAAGAATCGTATTGTCGATAAAAACATTGCTACCCTATAAACACCACTGGGTTTCTGTTCTATGTTAACCTTCGACGCTCACTATCATTAACCTAAAACTGACTCTGAAACTCTGGGGTAGTTTAAAAAAATGGAAGCAATAAACAAAGAATTAGCCATTATTCCGTCGAACAGAGAACCAAAGAGCCAATGCAGAATAAGAGCCGTATCATTAACACAATTTGAACTAAAATAATAAAAAAGCTACGTTAGTTCACGGCCTCTTGCACTATTTACCTCAGGCAATGACAGTATGTTATGGACTCTTAAACTTTACTAGGTTATAAAGAAACTGGGCCTTAACACAGGTCGCACATAAAAAAAAAATGATAAGTGTTAACAATCTTTTTTATTTTAATTTTTTTGTAGACAGGCGTTTACACTAGCGATTAGTGCTATATCTCATTTAAAAGAGGACAGAATAAGCTTTAAAAAAATAGTTTGTTTCCTAAAATGCATGTATTTTAAATAATGTGAAGGAAATGTCATAAAATTTGCCTAACTTAATATAATGATAATAATGATAATAATAATAATGATAATAAAAATAATAATAATAATAATAATAATAATAATGTAAAGATGAAATAAACAATTTTTAATAGAAGAGAAAAATCGAGTTTCCAGATGGGATTTGAACCCACGACCCTCCGTGATCTAGTCTACGGAGGGTCGTGGGTTCAAATCCCATCTGGAAACTCGATATTTCTCTTCTATTAATAATAATAATGATAATAATAATAATAATGATAATAACAATAATAATAATAATATTTAGACAGGATAACCCCTTCAGTGTACTAAACACTGGTATCAATGGGGGTCCTGTTATTAAAATACGTAATTAAAAAATACAAAAAGTCTAAAAGGTAAAAAGCACTAAGAAAAACTGTTGCATGGCCGACATCAACAAAAAGAGATGTACATCTACACGAAAACGTCCAATAATTAGGAAAAAGTCCTTCGTGGCCCTTGAGAATTCAATAAAGGATTCCTTTGCTTTTATATGGTGAGAGAGACCGTTAAATTCCATCGCGCCTGTAAAATAAAAAGATTTCTTGGGGAACTCAAGGTTGACTTTTGGAAGATGAATGTCATTACAGCGTCTAGTAGCAAACGTGTGCAAAGAGGTATTTAAATTAAAATAGTGATTCAGATAAGGCGGTACCGAGCCATCAAGGCATTTTCTAGCTAACACGACAATATGAAGCTTTCGTCTATCAATCAAGGGTACCAGACACAGAGTAGCATTCAGCTCTTTAGTATCGAGACCACAATTTGGAAAAATTAACTTTGCTGCTCTATGCTTTAAGCGCTCGTGTACATCAGAATTAGCTTTACGACAGCCGTGCCAGGCCACATCACAGCAATCAAAAACAGGTAAAATCATCGTCTTGTAAAGGCAATCAGCAGTAGCCATGGGAATAGAAATTCTCAGACGCCTAAAAAAACCCAATCTCCTTGAGACCTTATTGACCACGCGCTCAATATGGTTTTTAAAACTCAAGTGCTGATCAATTACAACGCCAAGATATTTGAAAGACTCGGATTTTGCCGAGGAAGATCCATTGCAGGATAAGCTTATACTATCCTCCCGCTTAAGCCGTTGATGTAGGCCATATGTCACATATTCAGTCTTGCACATATTAAAAAAAAGCTTATTTTCTTCCATCCACGAAGAAATACGGTTGATATCGTTGCTTAGGCTTGCTTCTAACTCAATAGCAGTTTTAGTGGTAAAAAAACAACACCATATCGTCTGCATAAAGCAGAACTTGCGAGAAGCAGATGCAGGAGGGCATGTCGTTTATGTGCAATATAAAGAGCAGGGACCCCAAAATTGATCCTTGAGGGACGCCAGAAGCTATATCCAAGGGCGAGGAGAGAGCTTTGTCGATCTCTACGCAATGGGAATGGCCTAGCAAATATCTAGAAAACCAAAGAAGAGTCCTGCTACATATGCCATACCTCTGTAGCTTGTTTAGAAGGATATGGTGGTCTAGCGTATCGAAGGCCTTCTTCAGGTCAATGAAGACCGCCCCAGTGAGAAGACCATTATCCATATTTCTACCGATTTCATCCACAAAAAAGGTGACAGCTGTTTCAGTGGAGAAATTCTTCCGGAAGCCAGATTGACAGGACGACAAGAAATTGTTTGCGTTTAAACAACTAAACAATTGATGATATACGACTTTCTCGGCGATTTTGGAATTTACTGGGAGAATAGAGATGGGACGATAGTTATCCATTTCTTCTCTATTACCAGACTTGAACAACGGAACAACTTTTGTGAGTTTGTTTGAGTTTTTAGCTAGCTTTGCATTTTGCCTTTATATCGGAATGTTTGGAATGTTGGTTTGTCTATTCGCATTTAGCTTAGCTTCTTCCTTATAAATTCATATTTCAGTTTACGATAAGTACTTGGATACCACGACTACGTTAAATAAAACGATTCAAGGCTTGTCCGTAAAATATATCCTCGCTTCATAGTGTGTCTTCATTTGCGAAACTCATAGTTGTCGTCGAAATTTTGCTTCGCTTGTGTCGGCCGCTACAGTAAAATAACACCGTTACGAAATTGTCGAACCAAAGATCTTCAAATGTCGAGCTTATCCCTAGAAAACGTGGAACAAGAAATTCAAATCGAAAAGGCAGAAACTAGCTCTCAACAATGGGATGATTCACACGGCGTTGGACACGTCCCAAACTCGGATACGGAAGACGGTAAACCACAAGGGCATCAAAGACGTGGATTTCAGACGCGAACCCCTACCCATGGAACGCGCCTTAGGAGTGCAGTGGTGTATAGAGTCGGATACTTTCAATTTCACCATCTCTCTTAAAGACAGACCTTGCACAAGACGCGGAATCCTTTCCACAATCAGTTCGATTTACGACCCGCTCGATTTCGTTGTTCCAGTTCTACTAGAAGGGAAAACCATTCTACAGGAGTTTTGCAGAAATAATGCTGGATGGGACTATCCAGTTCCCAATGATGTACGATCGAAATGGTTCATATGGAGGGCCGAATTAGAAGAATTGCAAAATTTCGCTATCCCACGCTGTTACAAGCCTATAGATTTCGGAAGAGTCGTCAAGGCAGAGATCCATCACTTCTCGGACGCGAGTTTCAAGGGCTACGGGCAGTGCAGTTGTTTGAGACTGGTAAATGAGAATGGCAAAATTTGCTGCGCTTTCGTACTAGGAAAGGCTCGAGTCACGCCTTTGAAAGCAGTAATCGTCCCGAGGCTAGAGCTCACAGCAGCTGTCCTATCGGCACGAGTCAGCGAGCAGTTAAAGGGGGAGCTGGACATCGAGATAACAGATGAAGTATTCTGGACAGACAGCAGAGTGGACCTCGGCTACATCGCTAACAGCGTCAGACGTTTCCACGTATTTGTAGCCAACAGAGTCCAAGAAATCCAAGATAAAACCTCGATATCGCAATGGAGGTATGTGGATACGAAGACCAATCCTGCAGACGAAGCGTCCAGAGGGTTAAGAGCACGGGAGCTCGTCCAGTCGAAGTGGATTCAAGGACCAGATTTTCTTTGGAAGCCAGAGACTGAGTGGGGTGTCACGTTAAACCAATCAGTCGGCGACGCTGAGCTTCTAAGTGGTGATCCAGAGGTCAAGAAAGTTGTCTCTCTCGCTACTGCTGTCACACCATCCTGGCCGACCATGGTAGACCGCTTAACATACTTTTCGGATTGGCACCGCGCTAAGAAGGCGATCGCCATATGCCGCCGTTATACACGTCTATTACGAAGTAGAATTCAGAAAGGAAATGATTCCAAGATCACCAGGAAGTTGCCAAGCGGAAGGAGTTTCCAGCCTGTGTCAACTCAGGAACTGTATGAAGCAGAAGTCGTAGTCCTGATGGCTGTACAACAAGAGTTCAACCCCGACATCTCACCATCAGGTCCTCTTGGTAAACTGGATCCATACAAGGATTCAAACGGCACTATTAGAGTTGGTGGACGACTCAACCTATCTGATAACCCGGGGCAATGCATTCACCCAGCAATTCTGCCGAAAACCAGTCACGTCACTGAAATCATTATCAGGCACTTTCATCATAAAGAAAAACATCAAGGCAGAGGGATCACGATTAATGAGATTAGAGCAAGCGGTTACTGGGTCATAGGAGCTATTTCAACCGTATCGTCTGCAATACGTGGATGTGTTACGTGCCGTAAATTACGTGGTAAATTACAGGAGCAACGTATGGCTGATCTACCGCATGATCGATTGGAGCCAGCGCCCCCAATTCACCAACTGCGCAGTTGATTATTTTGGCCCCTTCGTGATCAGAGAGTGTCGCAAGGATCTTAAACGCTACGGAGTGCTATTCACCTGTATGGCTTCTAGAGCAGTACACGTCGAGGTGTCCGCTACTTTGGAGACCGATTCCTTTATCAACGCCTTCCGAAGGTTTGTCTCCAGGAGAGGTCCTACTCGGCAGTTACGCAGCGACCAGGGTACGAATTTCGTGGGTGCCAGAAGAGAATTAAAGGTAGCTTTGGAAGAATTGGACAATGATAAGATTCGAGGCGCGCTACGGCGCCACGACTGCGATTGGTTTGTCTTCAAGATGAACGTTCCGTCAGCCAGTCACATGGGTGGTGTCTGGGAGCGACAGATTCGCTCAGTGCGCAACGTCCTGTCGTCTCTATTGCAAACCAACGGTTCCCAACTCAACCATGAAGCGCTTGAAACCTTCATATGCGAAGCGGAGGCAATAGTAAACAGCCGCTCGCTTACGATTGACTCCTTCAACGATCCAACCTCCCTGAATCCGTTGACGCCCAACCATCTACTAACGATGAAAACGAAAGTACTTCTACCACCACCTGGTGTGTTCCAAGCCCCTGATAAGTATTGCAGAAAACGCTGGCGGCGAGTACAGCACTTTGCGAATGAATCTTGGATCAGATGGAAGAAAGAGTACTTCTTTAACCTGCAACAAAGGCAGACATGGAACAAGCCCGGACGAAACACGCGTGTTGGTGACATCGTCTTCATAAAGGATGATGAGAATCTTCCTCGCAATATATGGCAGCTTGCTCGAGTGACCCAAGCCCACCAGAGCGCCGATGGCCATGTACACACTGTCAAACTTGCTGTCGCAGATCGCACGCTGGATAAAAGGGGTAGACGTGTTAAACCGTGCAGATACCTGGAACGCCCCGTACAGAAACTTGTACTGTTACAAGAAGCAAGTGAGACCTGAGGTTCATCCCCAACGAGGAGCCACGAATACAAGTAGTCATTAACCTTATTTCATCCTCATTACTCTGCGGATATTTAGTCGTGCTTAATGACCTTCATTAGCTTTGTATATTAGTGAAATGTGGACATTTCAGGGGAGCCATGTAACGGCTGCCATGCTTTTTGCCTGCTGTTAAGAAGACGTTAACAAACTTGTGCGCGCGTGACTCGCGTGCGCGTGCTTTGAGGTTACGAAGAAATCTCGTAAGCAAATCACGCAGACCCTTTTTAATGTTGACGTGTGCGATTTTTACAGGAGAGTCGTTGAAGTTTTTTTTGTTTATCGTTTGGTTGTTGTCGTTTGCCGTAAGACTACAGTTTTCTGTGTTAGAGTAAGTGTCTGTTTGGATTTCCCGTTTCGCTTCCGAATACCTAACTTATATTGAAGTTCGATTTGGTTCAATTCTTACAAGCGGGACTGTTATGTAAGTGCTAATGTTCCTTTCCTTGAGCTTATATATAGTTTTTTTGTGAGTTTGTTTGAGTTTTTAGCTAGCTTTGCATCTTGCCTTTATATCGGAATGTTTGGAATGTTGGTTTGTCTATTCGCATTTAGCTTAGCTTCTTCCTTATAAATTCATATTTCAGTTTACGATAAGTACTTGGATACCACGACTACGTTAAATAAAACGATCCAAGGCTTGTCCATAAAATATATCCCCGCTTCATAGTGTGTCTTCATTTGCGAAACTCATAGTTGTCGTCGAAATTTTGCTTCGCTTGTGTCGGCCGCTACAGGACTTCTTGCACTCAGAAACTCAGCCATTCTAAAAGATTATGTCAGAAGTATAGTTCTTCGAACTCAAGGTTCACCGAGACTTCAGTCGCTTTAAAGGACTTAAATTGTTTTGTTTTTGTTTTTTCATGATGCTTAGACTTATTACACTACTCTTTTGTCGGCTCCGCACGAGTGGACAGCTCTTCTCCCCTAGTTTCTGGTTTCTCTTATTGCCGAGCAAAAGTAAATAACCTCAACTCTCTTGCCCCCAACTATATATATTCTTATAGCCCTTTGATATTTACTTGCCGTAAAAACCGATTACGACGCAACAAAATTTCCTGACCTTAACCATTCCAGCTAATACAAATCAAGCTTTAGAAAAAACTGGATTACAATATCACATGTTCAGTCGTCTTACATTATTCAAAAACATCACAAGAGATATGTTGATGTGAATAATCACGTTAGTAGTTATCATCCGCCTCCCTGTTAGCTCAATTGGTTAGAGCGCCCGATTGTGTTATGCGGGAGGTCGAGGGTTGAGGCCCCGGCCGGACCGATACTCATGGTCTTAAAATTAGCGAGGAGAATTTACTACCTTTCTTTAATCAAGAACTGGATAGATATTCTAGTCTTCTCGGATAAGGACGAATAAACCGTAGGCCCCGTCTCCTGCAGGGTTAAGGGTAGGAGACGTTAATTTCCCACGCAGGAGATTACTCTGTTGTGGATGTCCTCCCCTGGGGTGGGATGGGTAGGATGGGTGCTAGTTAACAGTTATTTTACGAGAACAAGTCGAATGTGAGATGTTAAATAACCAACAAATTGCACAGCACCGAGTTGTTTATAAAAATCTCACATTTTGACTACGAACAGGAGTAAAAAGCTATTTCCTCAGTTCCAAATGGAGTAGAGTTCCAATCGCTTCAGCTCAAGTTCTCCAACCCTTTTCCACTAAGAGTGTTTGATCTAGTGGTAACCGCTGGAATTTCCATTTCCCAGTACACAGATAGACAAAACCCAGACACATGCTTTCCCCTTTACCCCTTTAACCCTTTATGACCTATAACAGCCCTTTAGTATCTTTTTTACACACACAACATTGACGGCACTTCAAAGTAAGGCGAGTAAAAACCTAGCCCTGGGGAAAATTGGTTCAAAACATCTTGTTCTGGTATCAAACGACAGCAAGACTGGTAAAAACCGGTACGATTGGCAAGATTGAATATAAACGTATGGCAAGAGTCAATATAGTTTTGGGAACGATTATGTTGCTAAAACATTGCTACCTTATAAAGTCCTTTGGGTTTCTGTTTTATGTTAACCTTTAACACTCACTATTTTAACCACAAACTGACTCTGAAACTAAAGTATTAATTTAGAACAGACCGTAAATTCAGGGTAAACTTCTTTTTGTAGGTACTTACAGGACAATGAGATAGCAGAGCTACCAGCTGGAGTCTTCAGTAACAACATGAAGTTGACTGAACTGTAAGTAAAATATTCATGTTCCTGCTAAGTAACTGGCTTTACGCCATTTGCCAAACTTGTACTAAAATCTCATTATCATAGCTATCAATGCCACTGCTTTTAGCCCTTATTTTGACCCAGTTCAAGGTAATAGTATCAATCCAGGAGAATATAACTTATAAAATGTTTACTGACATCCTCTTGATCAGAAGGAGATACTTAACTTCAACTTCAAATTGCAGTTATTTTTTCATCGGAAACTGATTTCAGTCATTATTAAGGCTACATATTAAATTTAATTTAATTCTATTTCTTAGGCACTTAAATGAAAACAAAATCAAGAAGCTGCCAGCTGGAGTCTTCAGTAACTACTCCGAGTTGACTGGACTGTAAGTAATACATTCATAAGTTAATATTTGATGGATTGTTTAGAACATGAGCTTAAAATCTCTTTATTAACAGCGCAGTCTCGTGATCCTCGGTACTAAGCTCCTTCTTTAATTTCTTATATCAGAAAGAGTTTGTAAGGCTGCAATTTTTGTTAAAGCTGAGTCTGAGGTGTTTGAGCTCAGGGGTCTTCGACAACCATGCTACGCGATTGAAAGAGAGTGCCATGACACAGGATTTTAAGGGACTAATACTGAAGCTTGAAACATGGAATTTGATGCAAATCTTATATCTCAACGCGCTCTTTTACCAACAACGCGGTTCCAAATTTTGATAGGAATCCCATTTGTATTGTCATCGGTCCCAGTGCATTAAAAAAAATTGGTTTAAGGGATGTTATTTACGTTTTGTTAATCTAATTTATTCAACCCATATCATCACCCAGTCAAAGGTTATAACATCAACCACAATACCTACAAAGAATTGTTCTGGAGGACAAAATTGCCTTAACCATCACATCGCGGTTCTGTATTTTACCAGAAATGTGATTTCACTGACATGATTACAGGCCAAATAAGACTATAATTGGAATAGTCATCTGGTTGTGTCTTTGATTTCCTTTGATTTTCCTTTTATTATTAAAAAAATGCAGTAGATGATCCCTTGAAATGGGAGGAAAAGCTCTTGTAATAAAACCTTTAAAAACCAAATATATATATATATATATATATATATATATATATATAGATATATATCCGTGTGTGTGTTTGAACTTCGCTTTTTTTTACGCGTGGTGAGGTAGCGGCGTGTACTAGAATTGGCAATCGATGTCATTCACTCACAACCACTGCAGCCTGATCGATGGAGTAAATAATCTCCATGCAATTTCTTGATGTTGTTTTCGTGTAACCATCTAAAGATGATTTTAAAAAACTTTGTCTGAGAATATAATCACTAGTGACTAAGCTTTTTGAGTTTTCCAAAAGAAATCAAAGCCCTGCTAAGGTGGATTTTGTCATCCGTTGATAACTGAGAAATCTTATATAGGTAATTGCAAAACAGAGAAACCTGCCCTAGTTTTGCTCACACACTCTCTACAAATTATGCCATTCTCTTTTACTGGAATATTATGGTTTTCGAAGGTCCCTGGGCTTAAAGAACCACACGCACATAATTCTCATACTTTTAGCAGTCGACCGTTTTTAACTTTAGCTAGAAAAGGAAATCATAGACATTACTGGACGCCAGTAGATAACTGACCCATATTTAGACTGATTTGGCCCATAATCATGTGAGTGATTAACCAAAATCAATTTGGTAATCACGAGTAGGATTGCAAACAAAATTGGATGACACTAAGCCCTGTTGCCCTGGTGTTCTATTGCACTGTTAAAGGCGGGTTTCAGGTCTGATTTATTCTGCCTATTTATGTTAACCAAGCTAACCCTCTTGTAAATAACCAAATCATTATTGAGTACATAATCCATTTTGCGTAAAAAGAAAACAAAACTCGGGAATTTGTCCGCCAATAGAGAGCGTTTTAAACATATTTGAAGGATAATAAACACACTACTCTCCATTTCCCCCCAAAAATGGTCGTATATTTGCCCCTGAACATTGTCTGTTCCTCGAAACTCACAAGTTTTGCATCACTCATAGCCTGAATTTGAGCCGCCTCCTCCGCTCGCTAAGTCACTCGAGGAGAGAGCTGAAATTCAGGCTACATCACTTATATCCGTGCATATTTTCGCGCCATAAAAGGCTATTGTTTATGTATGTTAAAATCAAAGAGATACAGTTTTGTTTGTTATCTTTATAACATACTCAAAAAAAGTAAGGGATCAGCCATTTGTTATCGCCTAAAGGAGAGGGGTGGAAGATTTCGGGGGGGGGGGTAACATGGTTTCTGCAGGGGAACAGAGCGGAAATCAGCCGTGGAACTATAGACAACTGATAGCCAATTTGCTGCCACTAAGGGGAGGGGATCTGAAGGACATTTCAGTCTCCTATGGGGGGATCAGGTGAAGTAATCGGGACAAAACCAAAATCCTCCACCCACCTCCCTTCCTCCCCCGGGGGATAAATGATAACTGATAACTAAACTTCTGAAAGTTTCCACTCAAATTCCAAGGATCTTCTCCAGACGGAGAAGACTCCTGAAACAAATTGAGACTTCAATTTCTATTTCGTGGCTTTTCGAACCATGTAGTTCTGTTGCCCAGTTAGGGACTTCATTGCACTTTTTTTGTGTTTAGAATCTTTAGACCAATCTGCCGTTTTATTTATCCGAACGAAATAAAAAAAATGGTTAAGAGGTCACAATTTATCCATCACTTCCTTGTCTTTTCCCAACTAAAAAAAAAAGATTATAAAGAAAAACTGTCGATTAACATTTACTATTTGTTACAAAACGTAAATTTAATCAGGTAAGTTAAACTACAGTCTGTTTTATCCATGATAAAAAGAGAGACAAAAAGGCGGAATACAGGTCTGATTTATTTTGCCTCTTCAGTATGTTCCCAGTTCACAGTTTTAATATTGAGAATTCATTTAAAAGTTATCAATCCCATTTCATGAAAGGATTGTGTGATTGCAGAGTGACATTCTCTACTTATAAGATACAATGATATATATGAACTTCATATATTTCATTGTATCTTATTTATCACTTTCATGGGTTTATTACGAATCAACTTAACGGCCTTCTCCCATTTGGCTTGTTAGCTCAATTGGTAGAGCGCTGCACTAGTATCGCAGAGGTCAGTGGTTCGAATCCCGTACAGGCCTGATTTTTTTCAGGTCTGATTTTCGCTATTGCTTAAATAGCGCTATCTACTGCGAGGATCGTGCATCATACGTATTCTTTACTTATCTTGGTGGCTAAAGAAATTTTTTCTCTTGGGTTACTTTACTTGCTTATTTACGCGAGCAGAGTATTGTGATTTGAAAAAAATTGAAATTCTTATAGATTTTTATACAAAAACAACATCAAGAGGCTACATGGTGACTCATTTGCTACATTGGTCAGACTACAGAGGCTGTAAGTAAAAAATATTTATCAAGTGTTCCACAACACGAATTTGTTAGCAACTGATGTAGAGATAACGTCAGACAAACACATCAAAACAAAAATTGAAGTCGTCATACAGAACTGGTTTATAACACTACGTGTTCAATGGTCTTACTTCACAAACTCTAGCAAGAATCTCAACAGACGACTGCTTAAACAATGCGGCACTTATTGGTTTAAACACAGGACTAAGCAGCCGCACTAAGTTTCGTTGAAGCGAATTGTCACCAGTTAACTTGAGTAATGAAAGTATGTTATGGCCTTTTTAAATTTCATCAGGGTTTAATAACCCAGAAAAGACATTAGATCAAATAAAATATTTTTCTCACCTTGCCTTACACGCTTTAAATTTTTCACAACTTTGCCTGTTTCTGTTGGTAAGTCCGGCCTTGAATAAGTCAAGTAGACAAAATAAATTAGCGTGTGATGATAAAGATTATTGCGCGATAATTTCCATTTATCGCGCGCTAATTTATCACTTATCGCCCCATAATGTCCATTTATCGCGTGATATTTTGTTCTCATCGCGCGATAAAAAAAAATGTGGCATGTCCCCTACGGGCCACCAGACATTTGTATTCTTTTTGTATTTTTTCGCATTCACGCGCAGCGCGTGTATTTTACCAACTACTGTAGTTAATCAGGTCAAAGAGCTTTAACCTTGACATTGGAAATTGACGTAGAGAACTTTTCTCGCGCATCTATGTTGCTTTGTTTTCATGAAGTTGGTTATTGTTTTTGAAGTTTCGTTCAAGGAAATTTGTTATCCCTCAGTTTGGAATTCAAGAAGTTTCTCCATTTTTATTTAATCCTAATGTTGTGGTTACTTTAACACATTTGTTTAATACATATTTCTGCGGAGTTTGGACTCTAGCCACCTGTTTCGTCACAGGAAGTTTTACACAGATAATGGAGGTACCTTTTGTAGTGTCCAATGACAACACCAAAATTATCCAAATGATAGTTAACAACTATTTTACGAGAGCAAGTCGAATGTGAGATGATAAATAACCAACGAAGTGTATTGCCCCGAGTTGTTAATTAAAATCTTGCATTTTGACAACAAACGAAAGGAAAAAGCTACTTCCCTTCCGAATGGAGTAGAGTTCCAATAGCTTCAACTCAAGTTCTCCAGCCCTTTTCTAGTAAGAGTCTTTGATCTAGTGCTAACCGCTGGAATTCCCCTTTTTCAGTACACAAATAAACAAAACCCAGACACCTGCTCTCCCCTTTACCCCTCTATGACCCATCACAGCCCTCTAGGATAATTTTGATAAAAAGAACATTGACAGCACCACAAAACTTCATGAAATAAACCTGTAAAACGAGTAAAAACCTAGCTCTAAGGAAAATTGGTTCGCAACATCTTGTTCTGGTATCATACGTCAGTAAGACTGATAAAAACCTGCACGATTGGCAAGATTAAATAAAGACGAGTAGCAAGAGTCAATGTAGTTTTGGGAACGATCATATCGCTAAAAAATTGCGACCCTATAAACACCATTGGGTTTCTGTTCTATGATAACCTTTGATACTTACTATTTTAACCACAAACTGACTTTGAAGCTAAAATATTAACTAAAAAGGGACCGTAATTTAAATTCAGGGTAAACATCTTTTTGTAGGCACTTGCAGGACAATGAGATCGCAGAGCTACCAGCTGGACTCTTCAGTAACAACAGGAGGTTGACTGAACTGTACGTAAAATATTCATGTTCCCGCTAAGTGACTGGCTGCACGCCATTTGCCAAATTTGTACTAAAATAGACTTTGTTATAAATAACAAGGAAAAGGAGGTCTGGGATTGTTAAAAAAAGGAGGCAGTAAACAAAGAATTAGACATTGTTCCGTCAAAGAGAGGAACAAATAGCCAATACAGAGGAAGAACCGTATTAATGACAGAGTTTGATCTAAAATTCAAACAAAAAAAAAAACAACAACAACAACAGGGTCTTAACGACCCATACAGCAAACGCTAGATAAAAATAATAAATGCACTTACAGAAACTCACACGGCAAACAAACTAGCTTTCACCTTACGGAAGGTTATGTGTGTAAATACAGGAAAACGCAATGTTTTCCTGGGTTTGCTGTTCAAGTAACGCACAGAAAATATTATGATTTCCTCTCTTCGCAACTATTTTTCACCCGGAGAACGAATGTTCAAATGAGTTTTCTGGTCAAAAGCTTGTAATTTCCAACATTTTTCCGCGACGGTGAATTCGAGAAAACTCATTGAAACGCATTTTCCGGCGTTTTACCGTTTACATGTATTGCTGATCGGTTAACCTATGGGAAATACCATGTATTCTGCCCTTCAAAGCCGTTTTGCGTATTCCAACGTTACGTTCACTGGAGTTAACCAGAAAGCACTCATTTTCCGATGTTTTCTCGAACGTTGAATTCGTGCAAAGGATGCATTTTCCCGCGATTACCGCCGCTCGGTTAGTCGCTGTTCGACCCGTCGTGCGAGTGACCCAACTGCCTCAAATGACTTAATCCACCAAAATGACCCAATATTTAAGCTCAATTTCCTCAAATGATCCAAACGGCTCAAATGACTGACTTGCCTCAAGTGACCTAATTGGGGTCAATTGTCTAGATGGTAGACTAAATATCCACTGGCGTTTTCATAGAAAAGGATTAAGAGCAGGAAATAGTGATCAGAACGACGAACATATCTTGTTTTTAGGTCGTTGATTGTTATCATTTCCCAGATAAAACACTTTAAAAATGCCTTGTTCCGACGCGTTGGAAAACAGGAGAAAAACGTTTCGGAAAACGAACTATTCATTAGCGTTTCCGTGAAGTAAGAAAACAATCGACGAACATCGTGTTTTCTTGCCCTTTACTTACTACTTACTTACTGCCCATCATGCCTGTGTGGCACATAGGGCATTAACAAAATCTCTCAACCCTGCCTATCTTTAACCAGTTTTTCAATGGTGCTCCAGCTGTAATTGAGCGCCCTTAGTCCCTTCTCTACATTCCTGCGCCAAGTTGTTTTTGGGCGCCCTCTGCTTCGTTTGCCCTCAGGTTTCCAGCGCATTGCAATTGTGGCTACGTTGCTAGTGGCCTTCCGCATCACATGTCCGATCCACCTCCATCTTCTCCTGATGAAAAGTGTATGAATATCCTCCTACTTGGTTTGCCTCAGTAGCTGGTCGTTTGATATTTTTTTGGGCCAGAAGATTCTCAGATTCTTCCTAAGGCTAGCTGTGTGGAAGGATGCTAATCTTGAGAGATCTTGCTCTGTCATTCGCCAGCATTCCGAGCCGTAAAGGAGAGCTGAAAATACGCAGCTCTGATAAATTCTAAGCTTCGTCTTTGTGCTGTAGCTTGCTGACCTCTACACTGACCTTAAGCTCATAAAGGCATATCTTGCTTTGTTCAATCTGCTTTGTATATCTATACTAGTACCTCCATCTTGGCAGAGCACACTTCCGAGGTATGTGAACTTGTTGGTGTATGGAATGTCCCGTCATCTTACCCTGATATTTGTTGGGGAAGGGACATTAACACACATGACCTGTGTCTTCTTCAAGCTAATCGTCTGCGAAGTCGAGGTCTTCGAGGTAGTAAAATGGGTCCATCTTATGTCTCTTCCCTGCTCTTCCATTGTTCGACAAGGAACCCAGTCGATTGACGACATGACACATCCCTGCCGTACACCGGTTTTGACTTCAAAACTTAGATCCCCTGACCGATGCAACATGTAAAATTTGAGTTGAAGCATTTCATGATATTAACAATACGTTGTGGAATGCCATATGCTCTCAGAATCTGCCAAAGACTGTCCCTATGAATGCTGTCAAACGCTTTCTCGTAATCGATGAAATTTACATACAACTCCCTGTTCGACTCAGTACATTGTTCAAGTATGTTCGGCAGTGTAACCCTTTCTTTGGGATCTTGAATATCACTCCTCTGCTCCAATCTGTAGGAATTTCTTCCCATTTCCAGATCTTTGTAAACAGAATTGCAAATGATGCCCTTCATCATTAGTAACTCTGTGTGAAAACAGTCGGAAAATGAAGCGCTCAATAGACAAAGAACACGTCTTCATGGCCTAATCAGGGTCGTTAGTAATTCTGTGAGAACATGCTTGGCAAATGCAGTGTTCGTACGCTTAGGAAAACTGTAGAAAAACGTTCAAGAAAACAAGTTATACACTCGCGTTTTGGCTCATCATCGGTGTTAAAGCCTGTGAAGCTCACGAATTACGTAAAACAAAGATGAGTAAACATTAGAAACAATAGCGTTTGTGAATATGTGAAAGGCATTTATTTAAAGAACGAGTATGAGAGCGATCTTCGCAGTAACGAACATTACTTAAGTTGGCTTGTTAGCCCAGTTGGTAGAGCACTGCACCAGTATCGTAAAGGTCATGTGTTCGTATCCTGTACAGGCCTAAATTGTTTTACAGCCCTTATTTTCACTACTGCTTAATAAGAGGCGTTGGTTACCACGAAGATCGTTCTCATAATCGTTCTCTAACCGCAGTTCAAATATATGACTTTCATATATTCACAAACGTTGATTCATCAATTGACGGGTTTATTACGAACCAACATAATGACCAGCTCCCACTTGGCTTGTGGGCTCAGTTGGTAGAGCACTGCACTGGTATCCCAGAGATCATGAATTCGAGTCCCGTACAGGCCTGAATTTATGTCAGGTCTCGTTTTTACTACCGCTTAAGTAGTGGTTCGTTACTGCGAAGATCGCTCTCATTCTCAACAAACATTGTGCTTTCAATGTTAAGTACTCGAGATTAAGTGCACTAGACCATAACCGGATCCAAATGTATACGTGTACAGACATTTTCTGAAGTTTCAAGAGATGCTCCGTCAGACATCTTTGGCGGAGTAGAAGATAAGCCATCCTAAGGAGGAAAAGCGCAACTACCCCTTTTCTCCAGAGGGAAAAACTAAGCAAAAACATAATGTGACTTCACAACAATTTTTAAATCGTATTTTAAACCCATTCCAGTTTAGTTTATATAAGCCAATTTAAACAACAACAAAAAAGTGGTCAAACGCACAAATAACGTAGAATTACTCTAGAAATAGTGATTACCCATTAACGAGTGATTTTAGGTTCACTTTTGTCCATTTCTTAGGAAATTAAATGGAAATCAAATCAAGAAGCTACAAGCTGGAGTCTTCAACAACAACTCCGAGTTGACTGAATTGTAAGTAACATTCATAAGTTAACACTTGATGATTGTTTAGAAAATGATCTTAAAATCTTGTTATTTACATTGAACTCTCATTAACTTTGTTATTAAGCTCTTTCTTTGATTTCTTGCTCTAAGGGCATTTAAGCTCAGGGATCTTGGAAAGCGATAATATGAGATTTAAAGGGAGTAGCCGAGTGTATGAGTTAAACATGACTAGTTCCATGACTAGTTCCATGACTAGTTCCATGACTAGTTCCATGACTAGTTCCATGACTAGCCTAGAGCACCTTGCAATTTCATCACAGGTTGACTCTGATTGGTTTTGAAAACGTAGATCAAACCTTACATTCTTGGCATTCTCTCGACTTTACTATTTAAGTATAGATCTCTAAAAGAATAATGAGGATTGAAAGGCTGGGGTACGTACCATTTTCAAGGCGAACTGTAATGCTTGAAATTTAAATAGTGCCTCCAATGGCTCTACGATTGGTTTAAAAACCAAGGTCAAACCTTAAAGTCTTGGCATATCCTTTACGTAGGTCCCTATATGACAATCAGATAGCAGAACTACCACCCGGAGTCTTCCATGTTAGCTCGGTTATCAATTTTTTTTTTGCCCGCCAATTGTCTTTTTTGCAAAATCGAGAGCAAATTTTGTCTAGCTGAGATGGACCTGTTTATTCGTGGCGAAAATGGTAAGAAATGATTTGCTCTACTCTCCGGTGGCGAAATGTACTGGTTGATATTTAAGGAGGCTCGAAAGGGTTTTTTTGACCGCGGGGAGAATGGATTCCAAGATACACGCAAGCTTATTACTCGCGAGATAAGCGATGGCGCGCGCGATCAGATCCGCGGGCGAGTTGTAAACAAACATGGCCACCATGAGCGTTTCAAAACTGCCGGATACCTCTAGCTCTATTGTTTCCAGCGGAAGTGGTTATTTGAGAAACAAAAATGGAAAGTTTACTTCTTGAAAGCAGGTAGGAAAATGTTTGGATGGCAGGGTTCTTGCCGAAAGTGGTCAAAAAAATTTATCTAACAAGCTAAAGGAGGATGGTGAAGTCCGACACCCCATCAATAAAGTCGTGTCGAGTGGATCGGTAGGTCTTACTTTGTTCCGCGAGAAATTTAAGTGGATACCTCTGAGTGCTACGATTTGTTTCGCATTGTATTTGACTCCTAATAAAATGAAATGACAGAGAACTTTCCTAAACAACTCACTGGAAGATGAAAAGGAAAATGAAATCATTGTTGGATCCAGGATTGTAAACATTGACAGTTTTATGAACAGAAATGGAGAAGTGTAAATGTTGCTATAGAAATTAACATAATTTTCAGTGAACAAGGGATCGTAAAAATGTAGATGAGACTTTAAATTAATTCTAATTCAACAACAGACGGTAAAATTAAAATAAAGTATTCATCTTAAGCTTGTGAGAAAGATTGTTGATATTTCCCTCGATACACTGCAAATTACAACTACGGAAAGGCAAACTCGCATTTGTTAAGAAAGGATTGCAAAATTTGTTTTGTTTTCCATTTAAAATGGAATAATGAAAGTTCACGGTTATGGCAGTGGCAAAGAGAAAAAAAAGGAAAATGAAGCCAAGTCTTGTTCATACCTCTAGTACCTCGAAAATTATAGAAATTCGCGAAATCTGCGACGACCAACAAATTACTGACGTATACGAAACCCTAATTTCCACTGAGTTTGACGCTCATGACAATCTGGAAGACGTTAAAGCAAATTCTTTTCACTACAAACTATTTTCACTCCTCCACTTCGAATTGCACATGAACAATAATTATATCGGTCAATCATGGTAAATGCATGTGCATCGCTGAATGAGGACTTCGATCAAGCCATCTTCTCGGAACAACGACAAGATACCATCCAGACGTTCGATGGAAAGCTTCATCTTTCGACAAACATGGTCCAGAAGCTGGCAGATGCTGGTTTCTCTCATGTTACACTACAATCTGTGTACGAGAAACTCAACATTACCGGCCTCAATGGAGTACTGGCATTGGCGCCATCTGCAAAATCAACTTGTCATCATATATCGAATTCCGCTAGAGAATTCTCTCTGGAGTTCATTTCCAACTGTCGTAACAGTAAGCAGTCTGAGTCTCAAATGATGACTTATTTTTCAGGAAGGTGTAAAATTACAAAAAAAATGTGAATCCATCTTCAGGATGAACGATTTTTTCCGCTCTGAGGGCATCCATCGATTAATCGTGCGGACACGAACTCGTCCTCGCGAAAATGAGCCTGTGAGTCAGCGGTATAGTTAAAAACGCGTGACCGGATATAAAAGTGTAAGCTAGAATTGCAAAAACCGGAAATAAACCTTGCTAAGTTGATGAGCTAATATCTCGAAAATTATTTCGGTGACCTACCCTGACTTTTTGTATACAAATTATTTACATCATTAGGCATTCCTGAAGAAACTTTAAAAAAAAGTTATCTAATGGAAATTTTTTTACATTTTAAAACAGCATTTTCCTAAATAATTCAAGTTCTACTAGGTAGCTTTTTTTATATCACGTATACAGGTAGAGAATGTGATGACGTTTAAGAAATTTGAAAAAAAAAAAAAACTAGGTCACCGACTTGGTTTTTGAGATATCTTTCAAAAACTGAGTTTTAGAGGGTCTTTTAGCACTACTGTACTGTTGCCATGGCAACAGATAATGCCTGACGAACCCCCTTAAAAGATTGCCCTAACATAGTGTTATGCATATGTCGAGTTATTATCCTGATGATAAGTTTGACAGCCCTAGTATCTTTTACTGATTGGCGCTTGCTGTTAATTGTTGAAAACCCTTTCGAGCCTCCTTAACAAAGCCACCAAATGCACAATGTTGTGTAACTCAGGTTATCTGTTTTAGTGGTATTAACCGCTGGTAGTTACTTGGCATTTTTTCAATTACTTGGAATTTTTTAAATGTCAAGTACTCGAGATTAAGTTCACTAGAACATACTTTTCTAAATGTATCAGGCGCACAGATATTTTCCGAAGTTTCAAGAAATGCGCAGTCAGACATGTTTGGCAGAGTAGAAGATAAGCCATCTTAAAGGGGGAAAAATGCAACTTCCCCTTTTCTTCAAAGGGAAAACCTAAGCAATAGCATTAGGAGACTTCGCAACACTTTTGAAAAGGTATATTAAACCCATTCCCAGCTTAGTTTATCTAACCCAGTTTAAACAAATTGTCAAAAGGATAAATAACATGGACTTGCTCGATTGAAATGCGATTGAAATGTGATTTTAATCGTTAATAATCCCACTAAGTTTCAAAACTGCTTCAAGTCGATGAATCTGTAAGTCAAAAATTCAAGACTTAAAAGATTAGCTCGGTAATTTTTTTTTTCATTTTTCCCGCCAATTGCTTGCTTTATAAATTTCAAATTACAATTTTCCTCATCCTCTCCCCCATTTGTATTCTTTCTGTATTCACGCGCAGCGCGCGTGAGTTTAAAAATTAGCCAATCAGGTCAAAGAACTCTAACCTTGACTTTGAAAATTTACCTGGAAAACTTTTTTCGGGTATCCTTTGCTGTTTTATCTTACGGAGTTGTTTTGGTTTTTGAGTTTTCGTTCGAGGTATTTTGTTATCCCTCAGTTTGGAATTCTAAGAAGCTTCTCAAGTTTTATTTGATCCGAAAGTTGTGGTTGTTTTAACACATGTTGGTTAAATATATATTTCTGTGGAGTTTGGACTCTAGCCTTTGTTTTCGTAATTGGATTTTTTACACAGACTAAAGGGGAGCACCTTTTGGAGTGTTCAATAATAGTACCAAAATGATCCAAGTGCTAGTTCACAATTATTTTGCGAGAGAAAGTCGAATGTGAGATGATAAATAACCAAAAAAGTGCAGAGCCACGAGTTGTTTATGAAAATCTCACATTTTGACAACGAACAGAAGTAAAAAGCTACTTCCTTTCCAAATGGAGTAGAGTTCCAATAGCTTCAGCTCGAGTTCTCCAGCCCTTTTCTAGTAAGAGTGTTTGATCTAGTGCTAACCGCTGGAGATCCCCTTTCCCAATGCACAGATAGAGAAAACCCAGACACCTGCTCTTCCCTTTACCTCTTTATGACCTATCACAGCCCTTTAGTAGCTTTATGACACACAGAACATTGATGGCAATACAAAGTGAGACGAGTTTAAACCTGGCCCTAGGAAAACTGGTTCCCAACATCTTGTTCTGGTATCATACATCAGAAAGGCTAGTAAAAACCGTTACGGTTGGCAAAATTGAATGTAAACGTATGGCAAGAGTCAATATAGTTTTGGCACCGATTATGTCCTTAAAAAAATTACTACCTTATAAGCACCAGTGGGTTCCTGTTCAATGTTACCCTTCGACACTCACTATTTTAACCACAAACTGACTCTGAAACTAAATTGAAAATATCAAGCTGGTACAGACCGTAAATTCAGGGTAACCTTCTTTTTGTAGGTACTTAGAGGACAATGAGATAGCAGAGCTACCAGCTGAAGTCTTCAATAACAACGGGAAGTTGACTAAATTGTAAGTAAAATATTCATGTTCCTGCTAAGTGACTGGCTTTACGCTACTAGCCAAACTTATACTAAAATAGACTTTGTTGTTCATAGCGAGCTCGAGCAAAAGGGGGTCAGGGGAATTTTCAAAAAAATGGAAGCAGTAAACAAAGAATTAGCCATTATTCCGTCGAGCAGAGGACCAAAGAGCCAATACAGAAAAAGAGCCGAATCAATAACACAATTTGATCTAAAATAATAAAAAAGCTAAGTTAGTTATCGGCCTCTTGCACTATTTACCTTAGGCAATGACAGTATGTTATGGACTCTTAAACTTTACCAGGTTATAAAAAACTGGGTCTTAACACAGATCGCACCTAAAAAGAAAAAATGACAAGTGATAACAACCTTTTTTATTTTAATTTTTTGTCGAGAGTCATTTACACTAGTGACTAGTACTATATCACATTTAAAAGAGGACAAAATAAGCTTTACATAAAATTGTTTGTTTCCTAAAATGCATGTATTTCAAATAATATGAAGGAGATGTCATAAAATTTGCCTAACTTATCAAACAACTTGTGACTCTGAAACAGCCTAAGCCTGAATGGAGTGGAATTAGAAGGAAACTTTTAAACAAAAAATATGCCTTATTTTATGGGCAAGATATCCAGAGAGTTTCGCTGAAAAAGAATAGAATGATACAGAATTAATAACCCATATAACTACCACTACATACAAATGATACATATGGACATTTTTTTTGCAATTAATGTACTTGCAGAAACTCACAGGACGAAAAACCTAGCATTCGCCTTTCGGAAAACGAAGGTTGAATTCACGGAAAACGCGTTATTTTACTGACGTTTATCAGTGTTTTTCAAACGGAAAATCCGATGTTTTCTGTGCGTTTTCGCATCAGTGAATCTAAGTATTCGTTACATTATTCAGTAGTTTTCCCCCGCGATAAATGTAGGTAAAGGATTCATTTTCCGGCATTAAATCCTCGGTTAACGCAAAGCAAACAGCTTGTCTGCGTTTGTACATTGGCATTTTCTGAGCGAACAACAATGTATTTACCGGAGTCAACGGCTGAAAACACGCTTTTTCCGGGAAGATTAAATGAGTGTAAATACGAAAAAACGTGGTGTTTTCCTGTGTTTGCCGTTCATGTAACGCATAGAAAGTATCAAACTTTCTTCTATTCGCAACACTTTTCCGCGATGATGAATTGGAGAAAATTCCTCGAAACTCATTTCCGGCGTTTTACCATTCATTGCTGTTCGGTTAACTTCTGGAAAGTAACTTGTACTCTGCAGCAGTTTTTTCGCATTCCAACGTTGTGTTCGCTGGAGTTAACCAGAAAGCACGCACTTTCTGGCGTTTTCTGCAACGGTGAGTTCGTGCAAGGTATTCATTTTCTCGCGTTTACCGTCGCTCGGTTGATCGTTGCTCGACCCAATCAGTGCAAGTGACCCAACTGCCTGAAAAGACCCAATCCACTTAAATGACCCAAACGGCTCACATGAGTGAGTTGCCTCAAATGACCCAGTCGTGGTCAGTATTATGGATATTAGACATAATATCCACTGGCGTTTTAATAGAGCAGGAAATAATGATCATGATCGACGAACATCTTGTATTCATGGCGTTGACCGTCAGCATTTCTCGGATGAAACACTTTAAAAATGCATCGTTCGGACGCGTAGGAAAACAAGGAAAACGTTCCGGAGAATGAACTATTCATTAGCGTTTCCTCGGAGCAAGGAAACAATCGACGAACATCGTGTTTTCTTCTCGTTCAGTCTTAGTAATTCTGTGTGAAAACGCTTGGAAAATGTAGCGCTCGTGCGCTCAAGGAAACTACACAAAAACTTATACGAAAATGATGTAAGCTGTTCACGAGTGTCTCTATAAAGCAGGAAAAAAAATAGACGAACAACAAGTCTTCATCACCTAATCAGGGTCGTTAGTAATTCTGTGATCACGAGAAAACGCTTGGCAAATGCAGCGTTCGCGCACTTGGGAAAGCTATAGAAAAAAGTTCAGGAAAATAAGCAATAAACTAGTGTTTTTGTGGAGCAGGAAAACAATCAACAAACATCATTTTTTCAAAGCATTCACTGTTGGTAATTCTGCGGTAAAACGCTTGGAAACTGAAATCCTGCTCTGGTGCGCACGGGAAAATTATAGTTAAACGTTCAGGAAATCAAGCTATACACTATAGTATTTTCGTGGAGCAGGAAAACAATCACTAACATCATGTTTTCATGGCATTCACCATTAGTTATTCTGTGGGAAGACGCTTGGGAAACGCTGCGTTTGCGCGCACGGGGAAACTATAGAAAAACATTCAGGAAAACAGACTATTTATGGGTATTTTCCTGGTGCTGGATAACATGCGATGAGCATCGTGCTTCTCTTGAGTTTTACTGAGAGTGAACAATGAAGTTGCAGTCCATTTCCGGATATAGGAATCGTACATCGTTTCCTTAATAATCGCATGTGACAGCAAATGCTCTTATTATCATACTCTTAGTTTTAGTATTTCTTCGCACATGGCTTTTCAGTTAAGCAATAAATGTCACCTATTTGAAGTATTCTCGAATTTCGGTTCTCAGTGAACTTCATTTCTATTTAAAAACTGTGTTTACCAACGAAGGTATTCTTTTTTAATTCGCTCTGCGATGAAGTTCAGCGCGGGCTTTCGGTAGCGCGAGAGAGAGAGTTGAATAACGTTTCTTCTCTATGAGAATGCAAGTAAATACGTCAAATTCGGATTGGGTTTAAATAGAATGAAGTTGAACAGAATACAACTGCAAACAAACAGCCAAATAGGTCAAAATACGACAAATGCTTCCAAATAACAGCCTTTTGCGAAGCTGAAACTTATGTTTATGAGCAAGCAACAGATGAAATAGGCGGTGCCAGGTGATGGATGTGATAAAATTATTTCAGGAGTGGATAACTTGTATCGCACTCCACTTTCACTGATTTCCCTTCGTCCTTGTTGTTGTTGTTGTTTTTCTTAACTCTAAGAGATGCGTTTGCAGTGAAACATTGTTTTTTTAGAACTGAGTCTGGCAATTTCCAATTGAGTAAAAAAGGGTTCTGCTAAGAATATTGTTCAGAAGTTTAAAAAACCTATTCTTGGTCGGGGAAAATGCAAAAAAAAATCTTGATGAAATGCATAAGGTGATAACTCGGCGTTCAAGTCATTCTAAATACTAAAAAATAACTTTAATTGCCTATGACACTTATTTTGTATTATTTTACTTCAAAATGTATTGACTCTAGAACATGTTTTAGCAACATTAGAGGTGTTTTACCGTTTTCTGAATTTTTTATCAAGCTTTATAATCCGAAGATAAAATGTCTGGCCGAGCAAGAGGGGACTGGGTGCCGTTACGTTACAGTAGTAAGCATATGTTCTTATCATGCAAAGAAATGAGCTTTGTAGTTAGTATTTCCCTGGCTATTTCGGTCATAGGTTCGTGTCATTATGTCCAATAATTCCTGTTTTTCTGACGAAAGTTTCTTCTCCAATGACTCGGAGTTTAATTATATTCCGGACTATGAGGCGATTGAATCCGAAATTGCAACTCAAAACGGTGAGATGGAGGTCAAGGAGGACAACATAGAAGGGCCAAATTTAAACGAGCCATTAGCGTATCGAAAACAAAAAGAAATGGGACAGAGTATTAACAAGTCGTTTGAAATGTCTCGAATCTACGGAAAGTGGTACGTTACGTGTACTTTTTCCGACTTTAGGGACCATATACATGTTTAAGCTGGACATCGTCGTCTTCTCAAGCCGGGTTCTCAAATCTTAGGTAAGATTTAGTTTTGAAGAGAACAACTTGTAATTTGTTTGATATGGTTGAACACATACAAAAACGTATATTTTGTAATCAGCGCATCATCTTAGATGTTTCGAGCGGGAATTTACAAACTGTAATTAGTCTTCTAGTTTAGTTTGTGAATGGATGATTAGGTGTTTTTCTGGCAATTGATGCACCGAGTCCTTGCTGAATTTTACAGAAGGCATTGTTGTCAAAAGAGCAAAGAATGTTCTCATTTTCTCAAATCGCCGGCTGTAATGGAAGATACGAGAGAGTCGATCGGTTGAGAAATCCTCCGGCTTGAAATGTACCATATTTATTTGCGAGGCTGAGCCATTTTTGCACGAAAATACACTGAGAACTAATCAAAGGTTAACAAGACTAGGGGCTCGGCTTACGGCCGAGTATTTCTTTAAAAAGTAAGATTCTTACGAGAAAATACCGTAAATGTAATGTATATTCGGCTAAGAGCCGTGCGATCATCAACTTACACAAATTACTGGTCTTACGCAAAGTTGTAGTTACCCAATCACTTTTATTTGAATGGAGCCGCTTTGTTAAGTGATAAATTCAAGAATGAGTGTTAATTTGTCATCTTCTTTGCTTTCGACCTCAAGGCCATCCTATCGTCCGGTAGTTCGGGAAATTTCGTCCGTGTGGATGTTATCATCTTTTGTCGCGCTGAGCGCGTTCAAAATCCCGCGTGTTATAAACGAATTCTCCATCATCTCATCTGGAATTTCTTCTCAAGCCCGTTTCACTTTGAATCGCTGCGCAATTCCTTCACCTTTATCCGCAGAATTTATCCGTAAAGAATGAATAAAAGTCACACGATCTGACAGAAATCAGCTGAGGCTTTAATTCCAAACGTTGCTTTTTATCGTGACTACTATGCCCGAAAAGGCGAAAACCACTTCAGAGGTGTTTGAACTAATACAGGATACTTTGAATACAGCTCGCTTTGCTGAAATTTTAAGTATATTATTCGTCTCAGTTGACAACTCTCGAGGACCTTTTTAAAATATTTCAACAAAACTTTTGGTCTCGGCTTATAGACGGGATCTGCTTAAAGGCAAATGATTGCAGTATTGAACATACGCGTGAGTTTGAAGTCGTTGTCCCCTTGTGGCTTATTTTTAATAAGAATCCAACAGCTTCTGAAAGCTTAGAGTTTAGGGTCTCGGCTAATAGCCAGGATCGGCTCAGAAATAAACAATTACGGTATTGAACATATGCGTGAATTCACCGTCAGTGTCCAGTTAGCGCACTGCGCTCACAAACTGAATCCACCTCTTTCTCCTTTTCATAGCCTCTGGCCTTTAATCGCCCTCAAAAGGAATGTCGTGGAGCGAAATATTCTTTTTCGAGTCAGGGGTATTCGAACAAACCCAAACTACACACCAAAATAGCATTTTTTTGCTTAAAGATCGTAAACAATAGATTTCACACTCACTTTGATTCTCTAATTTAATAAACTTGGTCTTACTACCTTGACGTCACGAATATTTGGGTACGAGTATTCTTTCACGCGGGAAGAGATACGGGAAGCCTAAGTTCGCTACAATTTCGGACTTTTATCGCCTCGTAAAATATCAAAGACACATCAGAACCACTCCCAAATCTTACCAGACACCCTCTACATGCTTCTATTTTATAATTTGATGCAAAAAAATTGGTGTTATAGGCACTTTAAAGGACACCACCCTCAGTATGGACCATCTCACCGGAATGGGATAAGATAGGTGAAATTAGTAAAATAATGTTATGAGCCGGAACAAAAGGCAACACTTCGCCAAATAAAATAAAAGGTGCGAAAAAGAAACGAACGGATTTTTCTATCTCTGGACTAGAACTTTCGACTAAACGGTCGAGTGCAGAACTAGTTATTCATGTTTGTTATATTCATATTACAAATAAAGTGACCTTCATTAGATCTAGAGGAAAATTAACACAAATCAAAAGTACAATGTGTCATAAAACTTACGATGTTTACTGGAAAATGGCATTTTATCCGAAAAAGTCTAGTCCATAGTGGCGAGTAAAAAGTAAACACGTAATTGTAGCTGGATAGTACAATATTTAATTGATGGAGAGTTTTTAGAAGCAAAGAAACCGACATTTACTAAGGCAAACGACGAAGAAATTCAATATAACTTGTTGGTCTTTTCAACCTTTGCAAAAAGAGCAACCACGAGGCAAAAACAAGATTAACAATCAAATATGATTTATGCAAATGTTTTTCGCAATTTTTACCCGGGTTAGCAAAAATTGCCTTCCAAAACTTTGCGTGCGTTGTAATTGACGGGCCGGTGGACAAAACAGGTTTGAACTTGAAAATGGTAGAAACATTTCGGCCTGACGACCTTTCTGATCCCAACCGATCATAGCGAAAACTTCCTAACGAAGGACATGAACCATTACACTGAGTAGATGAGCTCACGAGTCTTGTTAATGTCATTCTTGATGTGTGTTAAACTTGGGTTGATTCCTCCGCAACGTATCGTGGTACCCTTATTTCCTGACATGATTGGCATGAGGGACGGCATTCTGATTTGCGCAGCAACAACCCCAATGCTCTGATCTGGTTGGAACGTGATTCGTACTCTAATGCGGCAATCTAACTAGTTTGTAATACACCAAATTTTAAAAGTGCGGCAATCTGATTAGCAAGTGATATATACCCTTATGAGGCAATCTGATTGGTTTGTGACACACCAAAATGCAAAATGCGGCAATCTGATTGGTGCGAGTGACGTACCACTCTTTACGCTGACATAAAGTATTTGTTTTTGTTTGTTTATTTTTTTTTTTTAATAAATCTCAAAAGGCATAAAACTGTCTATATAATACTCTTATCAAAGAGTTTTATCATGGCTAGTTGCATGGAGAGTCCTTCATATTCATCGAAAAACCTTCCTTCAAAGCTAATCGAGCAATGTTATTTTTCTCAGATGAGAGATGAAATAATAGTTAACTATTTACTTCAAGGCAAGAGAAATCGGTTAAAAAAAATCGAACAAACCGCCGCAACTTCATTGTCGGTATTTTTTTTTTAATTGTGGCTGATTGACAATAGGCCTTTATAGATTATGCTAGCATAATTTTTGGCATAATTTGAGCAAACTGGCATAATTTGTCAACTAGCAATGCAAGCATAACTCACATATTTTGATAATTATCGGATCATTTTTGATGCTACAATTTGATTATTGGTCATCTCTTCTGCCAAGCACTTGGTGACGTTATTCGATTTTTTAAGTCTTAGTTCAAGTAGTAGCATTTGCAGCTCACTGTGAATCACTGAGCGGCGTCTGAAACGGTCTGAGCCCGGGTTTAGGGTGCACCGGAACCGGAAGTCACATTGTACGCCATGTTGGTCCCAGTACCTCTCATCAGGCAACTCGCAGATAAGCTACAAGAGAGTATATTCCAGTACTAGTCTGCATGTTAACATGAACCACATGTTTATTTGAATTTCATTGTGGATTTGTTGCGTTTCTTTCTTGTATACCAACGGTTTCTAATCAAAAATGTATTTTTTAGACTTATCTGCATTTCTTTCAAAGAGCATAGTTTTAAAAAAAGGGGCATAATTTGGAAAAAAGAGCATAATTTTAGCATAATTTATCCAAAAAAAAAAGCAGCGCTACTAGCATAATATGCTACTTTTACTATTATAATCTATAAAGGCCTAATTATCAGCCGTCCTTACCGAAGCATTAGTTGGAGTCTCTTATTGCTAAAATCAGCAATTCCATGAAAAAAAGACTCGTTGATTCTAGGATTTTGTCCGTCTCGACTGCTTCACTTTTGAATACTGGCAAAGGCCGACAAAATCTAAAAGGTCAGAGAGCGTTGGGTTTCTTTAATTTTGACCGCTGACGTAAACCCCATTGCGACTTCTTACGCACCGCGTAGGTTATTACGCCAGTAAACTGATAGAAAATGTGGTCATTTTGCTTTAAAAATTAACTCGTTTGGACCATTCAGAATCGGTTGTTCCCGTTGGGTATATTCATGTTATATGAATAAATAAACTGACCTTCACAAGAGAAAATGGACACAAATCGATAGAACAATGTGTGAAAAGCTTCAGTTTATCGAAATATTCGTTATTAAGTCTTTGGTAAGCGTTAGATACTATTGCTTTATTTTCATTGTCAGGGACGTAAATTTTATCGATGGGATTGTAAACATTTTAGCGAAAGTAGCGGCAATAAAATATTTCAAGGAGGGTTAGGGGGAGTGGCTTTTGAAGTGAAGTATGATTTCTAATACAATGTCGACTTAATTATTTATGTAGCTATTTAAAACAGTCGTCGATGTATGAGTCGTATGAGTGAGGGGGGAGGGGAAGAGGGCAATCGAGAGCCGGCTAAACTATTACCTTTTGTTGTTCCAATCCAGAAAAATCTTGAATTATCTGTCTATATAATATTTCTACCAAATAGTTTTATCTTAGCTAGTTATATGGAGAGTTCCACTTCTTATTTATCAAGGAAGCCTTCTTTCAGATCTCATCGACCAATGTTATTTGTCTCAGATGAGAGAGGAAATCATAGTTAACTGATATTTGGTAACGTTCAGGCCTATCCTTACTTATGTATTTCAAGGTGAAAATTAAATCAGCAAATTTTTGAGCCCTCTCCACCCGGTGAGAGTCGTTCGTGTAAAGCTCTAGGCATTATCTAACAGTGCAAATCTAACCACCTGATGCAATGATTTCTTGTTAAAAGGGACTTGTCCAATAATCAGTTTAAGAACTTACCCCTGGAAGTTTTGAAAAGGACTACATGGCTCAGAGAACTGTAAGTACCCGCAACCAACATAAATCTTTATATACTGCTGTAACATCCATGCGAGTAATGGGACGGACTGAGACAGTTTCGGGCAGAATTCCACTACTTGCAAATGAAAAATATAAAGTCGGTGGAGAAAAAAAAAAGTCAACGCCTGGCGAGTAAAACAAACACCGCCGGTCAAATTCTACATCACCGCCCCCATGCCCCATCGGTCCCTTTTCACAAACTCCATCCCCCCACCAAACGAGGACGAGAAGCTGACCTTTGCCGAAAAAGTCTGCACCATAAACGTTCCCAATACGAATTGTATGCAACAGGTTAGAGCGTGTTTTTTTTTCTGGATTATTGAGTCCCAATAATTAAATTTAGCTGAAAACAATCCACTTTATGTCAAGAAAGCTGGCACTTATTTCAGAATTCATCCAGGTGAGAGAAATCGATAAAAAGTATTATATTTCTCGTTTGATTTGTATAAAGTATATCAAAAAGGTGATTTTGACCGAGTTTTGTAGTTTCTAGAGCCGTGCCTTATTGAACGTAGACCTGCCAGAAGCGATCACTGATTGTAACCATACGCTGGATATGACTATCACTAGAAGTGATAACCAGACCTTCTGTTCGATATATGTCGGCCGCGAGTTAGGGATCTCAGACAATGTGCGACAAAGAGTGCACAGCACGTTACGGAGATTTATATATGGCGAAACATCACTTGAACTCGATAAAGAACTTGTTGGAAACACTTGCACCGCTACACGGAGCCTCGACGGCTTCCTTGATTTCATTGACAATATTTAGACTGGAACGAGACCCAAATAATTGCTTTTTAGGTAAATGGAACCTCAAATAGACGACCCTATAGATTTCATAAGTAACTTTAAGAAAAAAATTAAAATCACCTGACTAAGGTATTTGACACCCTCAGGAGACAGCTATGGCGAGTCTCGACTTAAACCTATGGTTAGGGTTGGTGTTGCAGGAATCGCTTCAGTTCCATTGACCTTTTTCCTGTATTTTGACGTTAGGTTTACAGTTGGGTTAGGGTTAGGGTTAGCACAAGTCAAGTGACCAGCATTTTCATTGCCCTTCAGCACCCTGGGGCAAGTAGCCAGATGGCACTGGTCTTGCTGAGCCCAAAACATTTTGCACTAACCTGATAATGTAAAAACTGACCACTCCCCTTACCTGCACTTTGTGTTCTAATCCCAAATTGAGCCCTGCAAGGCTTTTGACAACTACCCTCCCCCTCTAAATTTTTATTCTTTAGTAAGACTCACAGATAGCTAGAGACATGAAAATAGCAATAAAGTGACAAAGGGAAGATTTTATTAATGAATTCATTAATACACGATAACAGTCCGAGTTATTTCAGTCTGGTGAATGCCTTTCCCATTTTGATGGCAATCTCAGAAATAATTTAACTTGGGTGCCGCACAAATATAGCTTGACAGTGACATTTATTGACATTTTGGACCGGGCTTCCAAGATCACAGTTCTTCATTTAATTTAATTCGTGTGGGTGTTTCTCGCAGTTTTAGAGATCGCCATTTACCCAGTAACATACTCGTGTGGAGGCAGTTTGAGGTTATAGAATAGAGAATCCAAACCGCCGGCAACTCCACTGTTTTTCATAATACACAGACGCCTGGTTTTTGAACTGTGGCTGATTGACACCTGTCCTTACCGAAATTTTAGTTGGAGCGTCTTGTTTGCTCAAATCAGCAATCCTACTAAAGTAATATTGCTGATTCTTGGAATTTGTCCGTCGTGACTGTTTCCGTTTTTTAGACTAGCAAAGAGCTGATTCAATTTAAAAATTAGATAGCAAGACGATTCTTTTAATATCCCAGAGACACGAGCCACTTTATCCGCCGAGGGGATTATAGACGCCCAGTCTGAGCGATTCTCTCATATGCTAGGCAAAGAACATTCTAATTGTAAGGAGCGAAGAGACGGTGTGTTACTCATGAAATAAAACAAGTATGTGTCTGGGCGAAAATTGTAATACGGAGAATGATTTTAAAGTTGATATATTTAGAAAAAATTGGACACTGGTCAAGGAGGGAGGAGTGTGGGAGGGGAGGGTGGGGCAAGTTGAAAGCTCTCTCTAACAACACATTTCAAACTTTCTCACTTGATGATTCCTTGTTAACGGGGTAAGTAAAAGTGAGTAAGACTTAATGCCATGTGATCATAAGATCCCAGATGTTTTTTATCCCCCAGGAGTAGTTAGCCCTTATCAGGGCTCAGTCACGACATGAAAATCTTGTCAAAACTGCTCACCTAAGATTACGCTTTAAAGAAAGTTAACAGTGTGGTTATATTAAGAGAACTGTGGTTTGGTTAGTTCAGCCTTTCTCGATTTAATTTTTGTACTAGTTGCCCTCTACGGGAGAATTAAATAGGTTTCGGGCGCATTCATCATTGCGTGAATAGGTTTAATTTGTCTAGTTCCGTGGAGAGGTATTGGACAGATCGCCTCTCGTAAAGGGTCCAATTTTTTTTCCTTTAACTTTTTAAATCGTGTCTATGATCTCAACAACAATCTTTTGAAGTTGTTAACTGATTCCAAATACATTGCGGATGCTGTTGGGAGCCACACTGCAGAGTCGAGAAAATCTCTCTAAACACGATAGATACATTTGCATTTTGAATGGAATAGCACAAACACGCACCTTCAAAGCAAACGATTGTGATGTGGTACTTTCTCTCGATGTCTAATCACAACTGAACCCATACAGCTAGTTTACCCATTTTCATCTTTCGCAATTTCTTTACTCGTGAGCTTTTGTGAACGGTTTGAAATTATACGGAGAGGTCAGATGTCAAATATTTCGAGAGTAAATTAGTTAACACTGCACTGGCTTATCAATGATTTTTGTTAATTTGCACTCGGTTAAAATCGTAATCTTTTAACACACTATTCAGTTCTAGTAAAAAGGCATTTTTTTTGTCCCGTGCAGCTTTCTAATTTCGAAAACATGAACAGCACACTTATCTTTGTGCTATGTACTTTTAGGCTTCCAGGTTCAAACACCGAGACTTTCTTTTGGTAACTTTTAGAGCTCAAAATCGGGAGGACTTCTCCATTGCTGCTTCTTCCGCTTATGAAAGTTGTAATTAAGGAGGTCAATATATAGTGCTACCGCCTCTGATTAAAAAGCTGAAGTACAAAAATACAGAAAACGCCTTTCATCACATTTGCTAGAAAATATGTACATGTGTTAATGAAATAGAACTTTAGCTCCAGTTCCCGAGCTCTTTTCTAAAAGGACGCAATAACATGGACTCACTCTAGGAATCATGACCACCCATTAAGGTTACTTATTACATCGCAAGCAGCGCCCGTGGGAAAGGTGAAGCGAATCTTGTGTTCTGATTGGCTGCCGGAGCGGGAAAGATCGGCCCTTCTTGCCCACTCGGGATTACCCACCTTGATCCCGCTCATGAAAGAAATAGAATAAGAACTACTTTCGTAACTCTTGGACAATTACAGCACAGAAACGCAAAAAGCGTTAGAAGATAGTCGAAACAAATAAAACAGAAACGACTCTCGTGAGTTTGTTGTACTGCAAACACAGCTGGCTTTCCTTCCCTGCACTCGAAGCAAACGGGTTATTATTAATTCTAAATAAAGCGAAATCTTTTTGCAATATGATAAATCCTTTATTAACCAAGCTTGTTCGGTCAAGATGGCTGGATATCCGGCCATCTTGACCTCACGCTTGGTTAATAACGCATATATCTTAAACTTAGTTATTTCCATTCCTTAGGTACTTTAATGGAAATAAAATCAAGGAGCTACCACTTGGAGCCTTTAATAACAACTCCAATTTGACTCACCTGTAAGTAATACATTCATAAGCTTATATTTGACAGATTGTTTAGAATATGACCTCTAAATCTCTTTATTAACAGTGCAATCTCATTAACATAGGTGTTAAGCTCCTTCTTTGATTTCTTGCTTCAGAAAGAGTTTGCAAAACTCCAATTTTTGTTAGAACATAGCTAGCAGAGCCACGCAATCAAATTCAGTATACGTAAGCGTGCTCAAAATCCCGATAGTGCACGCTGATAGCGTGAGCAAATCGCTTCGCAAGAAATTTTTTTTTCGCGCGAGCGGCTATTCTTAGCGCGGGGAAAAATAATATACATCGCGACAATAATGGACACAAACAGAGACTCGGCCTACTAGTTCCAAAACGAAGACAATTTGTCGACCTGTTCCCTTTGGCCAGAGTTCTTAAATGAGGCAGAAAAAGAGAAAAACAACGGAAAAGGAGACTCGGTATCGGCGCTGTCACGATTCGCTTCAATTGATATTGTTGTCCGTTTTTCGCTTCGGATTGGATGCACAATTCAATCGGCTATGTTCTAAAACAATTGGTTCACGCTTTGAGCTGTGCACTATCGAGTTATGGAGCACGTGGGAAGTTTGGAGAGCTCTCAAGAAGCTAGAGTTGCTCTCAGGTATTGCCTGCGGCAATTATTACGCTTCTTTCGTGCTCTCCAAACTTCCCGCGTGCTCCATAACTCGATAGCGCACGCTAAAGCATAAACCAATTGTTAATTAAAAGCTGAGTATTAGGGTGTTTAAGTTCAGGGGTCTCCGACAGCCATAATATGAGATTAAAAGAGAGTGGCATTGTTAGAGCGTGTGAGTTAAACAGAGGTAAGCATCTTTTTTCATCAGTTACTGGGTACTTGAATAAGATTTCTAACTATGGTAGGTGACCAATTCCGCTCTCTGAGGACATCTAATTCGTTTTCATAAGCGAACACATCTTAATGACCATTAATAACGAACTATTCTATAAAGAAAAAAGGAAAAACCATTTCAAAACCCCAATGAACGTTTACACTTAAACAACATCAAAACAACTGCGTAATTATTTATTCATTCGATTTGTCGAGCTGTGCGAGTTGTGTGTAAAAAAACATCTATTGCGCGCTACACGACACAAAATTTTAAGGGACTAATACTGACCCCATAACAGGCTAAAAACATTAACATCTAAATTTACTCAGATTATTCACCAAAAACCCGGTTCCACACTGTCATAGAAATACCATTCTCATTGTCATCAGTACCACAGGTTTCAAAAAGGTTGTTGAAGGGACGCTGTTTATTTTTTATTAATCTAATTTATTCAACCCGTATCAGCCACCCAGTCAAAGGTTATAATACCAACCACAATGCCTATAAAAAACTGTTCCGGGGGACAAATTTATCTTAATCTTCAAATCACGGTTTTGTGTTTTACCAGAAATGCGATTTGAATCGTTACTTATCTAATTTAGTTTCAAAACAAGTAATAGGATCACTTTCCACGGGTTTTTTCCCTTAACGCAAGCAATCATGATAAAAATAATTGATTTTGACCTTTTTGCATGCAACGAATGCATATGCTGGACTGAAGAAAGTTGGCTATTTGAAAAAATTATCTGAGTATCGTATTGTTTTTCTAAACTTCAGCTCCATGCAGCTTCAGTTGCATTAAGGGTCTTCATAAAATTTTTTAAATGATGTTACTTCAGTACCATTTTCTCAGTCCCGTAGCAGGTGGTAACTGGAGTTAGTGGTTTCTCTGTCTTCCCGTGCGAAAATAGATAGATCTCAGCCCCCTTGTCCCAGTTCCTATTTACTCTTTCAGGACAATCACTAGCCCTTTATTAACTCGTGAATTGCGCTTGCGTAAGAGCGAGTTGTAGGTATGATGTGATGAATGGCGCTCGCTCGCTCGCTCGATTGGTCGATTCCTGTAAACTTTTTTCTATTTTAGGCTTTTGAACGCATTTGATAGTTTTTGGCGAGTGATAAACAAACGAAATGGTGACCTTTGTTGCTAAGAATAGTGTTGGGGTGAAAAAGAAGCCAATGATAATCTTGAAAGAGTACAAAAGTAAACGTTTTTCATTTGTGAATTAATTAAAGTTTGCCCAATCTCCGAAAAACTTTGATCTCTTGCAGCGTATATCTCAGCTATGGCGTCAATACTTCTATTTTTAAATGTATAAATCCAGGAAAATGATTATTGTGTCCAAAAAGAAAACAAAGAAAAGTTAAGCAAAACGCAAAATGTAATATGGAAGGCGGTTTTGAACCACCTGCGTCGTTAGCCTGGGATCGACATTTACCGCCCCGCTATTTACTGTAAAGCCACCGCAGCATTTTGTTAAAGACTTCTGAAACTTTATCAACCTATATATTTTACATTTAAAACGCTGATCTTTTGGTAATTTCAAACGCGGGCTCAAACGACTCGAGTCGCTGCTCACCGATAGTCCGATATTGAAGTGTCGCTCACGGTCAACTGCTCGTAAAGTGGCTTTTTTTAGGCTTGTTAGGTATTCCTGGAGCTGTATCGACGTTGGAAAGTGGTTCACAAGTGGGAACTGCAGTGAAAGAAGCTCAAGCATAAGTTCAATCAATCGATATGCTCTTTCTTCAATGGTGTAACTCGCACTGTGTATACGTATGTTATTAGTGCACTGTTAAGTTTATATGTTTCGAAATACCTTGAATTAAGGATTTTTTTTTCTTAAAAATGCGTCCTGGAGTGAGGAACAAGAAGTTCTAAAGATGAGGATTGATATCACTCAAATTGAGAGTAACTATCAGTTCTCAAAACAAGGAATATACACTGACAGTGAGTGACAAATACTGCCTAAAACTTATAACAGTCCTTACTTTAAGGTGACTGAAGTTTCTCGTAGTAAGACCTATTTTTTTTCAAAATGAGTAAGTAAAGATCTCAAAAGAGAGCACTTACTCCTTAAAGATTGTTAAAAATACGTCATCCCTATGTCCTTGAGACAAGGATCTTAACTCCAGGAAGTGGTTCTTTCTATCAATATTTTGTGCATGTAACACAGGTTAGCCAGGCCATACTACAAACTCAATAACAACTTTTAATCTGACGTAATAAACCCAAATTGTGCTTTCTGTTAAATTTTATCACAAGTTGACTTTGATTGGTTTCAAAAGTTAAGTCAAACCTTAAATTCTTGGAACTCTCTCAACTCTACTATTTAAGCAGAGATCTCCACAATAATAATCAGGCTCGATAGGCTGGGAAACTTATCATTCTCGAGGGAAAGAAATAAAAATTTGGATCCACCGAATTAAAATGCATGAAAAGACCACATATCACCATGTGTTTTGCTGTAAGAAAAGATTCGTACCGTTTTTCAATTGCAATGGCGAAACGTACTCCTTATTTCTGTTGTGTTTAGTTGGGCTTCTTGTTTTATTGGTAAAGATCACTTGCAGTTAGTTGGCATTTTCTCAATGTCAGATACTCTAGAATAAGTGCACCAGACCAAAATGTATCAAGGGTGCAGATATTTTGCAAGGTTCAAGGAATGCTCAGTCAGACATCTTCAGCACAGAGAAAAGGATGAAAAACACAACTTCATTTTTTTTCCAGATGGACCAACAAACATAACGAAAGCGAAACAAAAACGAAACAAAAAAACAAAAAAACAAAAAACAAAAACAAAAACAAAAAACAAAAACAAAAACAAAAAACAAAAACAAAAAATAAAACGCAAAGAGGAAACAAAATGTTGAATGCACACCTAAATTACTATTCTTGCTATTGGGACTTGGGTTCCAATTGGTACCTCAGCCTACTGTAGCTATTTAACGACGTAGGTATTCCCCCCAAATCTTACACTCCCACACTTTTGTAATATTTAGTCAATGAAACGTGAGATGCAAAATTTTCACCTTGCGTATCGGCTGACAACGCGTCAGTTAATCATTCATCCGCAACAGCCTCTAAACTTTGCCTCGCTCCCAACGTGCCACATGATGAAGAATTTGTAAACAAATTTGGGATTATTTTCTATTTTGAAAGAAGTTTTATACGAAACACTTTAAATGTGTTTAAAATGTTAGGAGTTTACTAATTTGCTACATTTTTGTTCATTAAGAGAATTCGCAACATTCTTAAAATCCTACTTTGACACATACCCAGTTCAAGTTATCTAGCTCAATTTTTACAAAAAATGGTGAAAAGGACTCAGTGACATCGACTAACTCTTGGAATCAAGGAGAGATCTTTAATTAAGCTATCTCCATTTCTTAGGTCCTTGAATAATATCCAAATTAAGGAGCTACCGTTTGGAGTCTTCACTTACAACTCCAAGTTGTATCACCTGTAAGTAACACATTCATAAGTTAACATTTAATGAATTGTCCGAGCTCCAGCTCTTTGCAGCTCTAGCTGCATTCAGGGACTTCATCAAAGTTTTTAAATGATGTTTAGATGTAGTACAGAACACAGTTCCGCGCCAGGAGCTATCTGATTTATTAAATTTTCCGACAGGCAGGGACACCACAACAGCTTTACATCAATTACTGCGGGCCCAGTAACCCACCCATCCCACCCCAGGGGAGGACATCCATCACACAGTAATCTCGTGCGTGGGAAATTAACGTCTCCTACCCCTAACCTTGCAGCAGACGGGACCTCCATTTATTCGTCTCTATCCGAGAAGACTAGAATATCTAACCATTTCCTGATCTTATAAAAAGGTCGCATATTCTTCTCAATCATTTTAAGACCTTGAGTGTTGGTCAGGCCGGGGCTCGGACCCTCGACCTCCCGCACAACAGTCCAGCGCTCTATCCATTGAGCTAGTTCCTTGTTTCGCTCTTTCCTGTGCAGAATTAGACATATCTCTACCCTCTCGCACCAGTGCCCATTTACTCTCCTAGGACACCCCATAGCCCTTAAGTAATATCAACGTGGCACAGAAACCGATTACAATACAAAAAGGATTTTTGATTCGAACCATTAGAGCTAATAAAAATCAAGCCCTATTCATACCTTGTTCACAACATCCCAACGTCAATCGTCTTACCTCATTATTAGCCAGACTGGTAAAACTTTTCACAAACGAACGACAACACAAGCAAGCTGCAAAAAGTCAAAACATTTATGCTGATGTGAATATTCACATAACTTATGTGAATATTCATAAAACTTATGCCTTGACTGCCTCCGTAACTAAGGTATATATGTGGAAAAACTGAACGGGTGAGCAATTACAATAACTAATTAGCCTGGCTAAAATTAACTGAACAACTGAAAAACTAAATTACGAGTCAAGTTAACTGAACGTTTAACGTGACAATCACTACGATAAATGCGATGAGGAAACTTAAAAAGAGTGCGCACGCAACATTAGACATGATGTTATATACAATTAAGATTGAAAATTAATTTGCGGAGAGAAAAATTCAACGATTATTTGGCGTCAAGTCCTAAAATTAAGATTGTTAATGGCAAAGGGCTTTTCTTGCCATTATTAGTCGCAAAGAGTGTTCCACTACAATTAATAATCATGGAAAGTACGGCTATTAATCGTGACTGAGTCACTAATAGTCGTGTTTGACGAGCCTTAGACTTCTTAATCGTGCATTGTATGGTCAATAACTGCATCTGACAGCGAATGTTTTTCTTAATCATACTCCTCTCCAAAGAAATTTGAAGCAGAAATTTTTCTAGACGGCCGCCATTACGATCAAGAATTTAGAATTTCGTATTTCTTCGCAAATGGCTTTTTAGGTAAATGTCACATATTTAAAGTCTTCTCGGGTTTAGTTCTCATTGAATTTCATTTCTATTTAAAAACTGTGTTTACCAACGACGTTTTTCTTTTCTTTCGCTTTTCGAACAGGTTAAGCGCGGGCTTTTGGTATCGTGAGAGAGTTGACTAAAGTTTCTTCTCTATGAGAATACAAGTAAATAAGTTAAATTCGGATAGGGTTTAAATAGAATGAAGTTTAACCGAATATAATTGCAAACAAACCGCTAAATAGGTCAAATTACGAGAAATGCTTATTATGAGCAACCGACAGATGAAACGGGCGGCGGTGATGGATGTAATAAGATTATTTCAGGCGTGGACAACTCGCATCGCACTCCTCTTGTCCCGGCTTTACTCAATTTAAAATTTCCGTCCTCATTCCGAAAAAAAGAAGAATGTTTCACTGATTTATTTTTTCCCCTTTTTTTTTCTTTCCTTTTTTCTTTTTTTTTGAACAAACGTAATTCCAAAAGAGATGAGTTTGCAGTGAAACAATGCTTTCTCTTTAGGGTTTAGTGTAGTAAATTCCAATTGAGAAAAGCAGGGTTTTGTCTGGAATATCGCTCAGAAGTTTGCATAACCTAGGCTTGGTGGGGGAAAATGCTAAGAAAAAAATCTTAAACAGATGCATAAGGTGACAACATGGTGCACAAATCATCCTAAATACTGAAAAAATAACTTAAAGGACACCACCCTCATTATGGACCACCTCCCTATGTGAATTCCAGAGAATCACAGGGTAGCGTCGCTTAGCAGTGGAAGGATAGCCAGTACATAGAATCCCAAAACGAACGCACAAGCACCACGTGTAACAATCCCAGGTGTTTTAATTTTATGTGATACAAAATGGAACGTAGCCAGGTAGCGATAAATAAGGTAGTTGCTGAATACTTGGTGTGATTGCGATAGCAAATGTGGTAGAATTATGTGTGTGTGGTTCGAACTAGAAGGTAACAGAAAATGAAACGAAGCTAATTAATTGACTTACAAACGATGACACAGCACAATGACCTATTCTTGAAATCAACTGAACTAATAATGAAGGAAACGATAAACTAAATCGAGCATAAACAATATAGGTAACTTACTTTGGTAGAGCTCCTAGCGTATTTGAAAAGCGCGGGTAGCGGAGTAGACAAAACAATTTTACACTGAGTAGCGGAGCGCACGACCTCTTGACAGCGATCAAAACATGGTTCTCTCTTTGTCGCAAGCCCGTGATATGAGCGAATGACTGACATTAATTGCGTAACATTTTCACACCAATTACAGTAATCGACAAAAATAATCCGTGACGTAGATAAACATTAACTAAGCATAGACAATAGGCGGTTAAGCAATAATCTAAAGTAAAAATAAAATAAATAGCGTTTCAAAGCTAACACCCCGGAATAGGCCAAGATAGATGAAATGAGTAGAATAATGTTGTGGGCTGGAAGAAAAGCTAACACTTCGCCACATGAAATAAAAGGTGCAAAAAAGCAAACGGATTTTCGTATCTCTTGACTAGGACTTTGGACCGCTAAAGACCCATAGAACCTAAACAGTCGAGTGTACATCGCAAAAAAAACAAAAACAAAAACAAAAAAGATACATAAATGAATATATTAAAGAATAATAATCACCATTTTTATTGTAGCGTATTTAGGACCGTGTAATAATCCGAAAGTCTTCAGCAAGTTTTGACGGTTTTCTCCGGACTTTCGTCTGAGATCTTGATTTGCATATTTCGTTTACAGTTGTATTGTACCGCACAAAAGAAGTGAATTTGTACATTTCCCAAAACATTGAGAAATAAGAGTCATGTTCTTCATGCTCTGGGTTTCAATGCCCAGAGCCTTTGCAGCCAAGGTATAGAAGCAATCCCAGTGCCCAGGCGGATTGAATATCACTTCAAACCCTAAATTATCTAGTTTCTTTTCCATATCTAGCATCGCAGGTTTCGAAAAACATCCAACAAATCGAAACAAAGATTACTTAGACAGTAACAGGCTGTGAAAAATCCTTCCCCTACGAAATTTATAACGCACTGAAACATGCGCAAATAAAAAATGACAATGTGAGAAAGCGCCAAAGAGAGGAAACGCGCAAGTTAACTTCCGGATATTTCTGGCCACAAGGTACAAGTAAAAATAAGATAAAAGATAAAGTAAATGAATAGATAATAAATGGCGCTTACTCTTTTTGAACCTTTGACATTTCAATCTTGGTTTTCGACAAAAACTTAAAGTCAATTTTGAAGCCGCAACCTTGATGTCTATTTTAACGCGAGTTAACTCTTGGGGAGCAGGGATGGCGCAGTGGTGAGAGCACTCGCCTCCCACCACTGTGGCCCGGGTTCGATTCCCGGACCTGGCGTCTCATGTGGGTTGAGTTTCTTGTTGGTTCTCGTCCTTGCTCCGAGGGTTTTTCTCCGGGTCCTCCGGTTTTCCTCCCTCCGCAAAAACCAACATTTCCAAATTCCAATTCGATCTGGAACAGTGGACAAGAATAGCCACCCAGTGGATGTCCATTGTTAAATCATTTATTTATTTATTTATTTAACTCTACTTAAACGAATTTGTCGGATTTTGAGGAAAATTGGTCAGAATACTCGTCGAAATATTTTCTTTTGTCCAACTTCACAATACACCGATTTCCTCTGGAACCAGTAGGAATATTGAAAAAGCTTTACATCTTTTCTGGCCTTTCAACTGCTGAATTATATTGTCCAGCTTTTTTGGATGTCCGCGGTAACGCGAAGGCTGGTAGTTCAGTTAAACAAACGCCGTCAGTTTTATCAGACTTGCACGTGCCGAACCAAAACAAAACCTATCAGAACTTTTGCTATTTTCAAAACTCTACACGCTATATGTGCTAGTTTTTAAAGCGCGTTCAGAATTTCCTCTTACTGTAATATAAGAGTTTGTTTTTCGCTCATTTTCCTGCTTATATGAAGAATATGTTTTCACTCCTGTCCTCTTCCTATGATCTTCGTGATAACTAAATTCTTTCCCCCAGTAAACCTGATAAAACTACCTTTGGTCTTAACTCCTTTTGTTACTTCTCAGCTAAGCAGTGGAATGCACAGCTGGACTTTTAATATTTCGTACTAGTTTCTCTGCAGACTTTAAAACAAAATACAGGATATTACCTTCATGGGGATTCTTTTTTCGCTTGACATACTTAAACTTAAGATTGAGAATTTGTAACTAATATTTTCTTTTCTCTACTTTGTGTGTTTAATATTATTATTATTATTTTTATCGCAGTACTGAACTTCTAGTGCTGAGCTTACTAAAAAGAGAAAAAAACATAGGGCGTAACAACGTAACCTATGTTCCCACCAGGATTAGAACTTTCTATAATATACAACGAGCAAAAATGGTGGGAAAGTAATAACACTAATTAAGATAGCTCGTGTTCCTTTAAAAACCTAATTTAAAAACTACGTATTAACATTCGCTAGAAAGACTGACCACTGGTCACCATCAATTTCGCTAAGTATTTAGAATCTATCTTGAGGTCAGTTAAACAGCAGCCTTGAATATCTGGGCGATGTGGAGCGTACTTGAAATGACTGCTCCCTACATTAGCCTTAAGATTTCTCTGCATCTAGAACCTTGGAGCATCCTGAGGGATCTTTCCATGTCCACACTCCAGCCTCCCAACACATCTATGATCCCGTTGTATCGGTTAATCTTATAACCCCTGTACTGTGCTTTACACACCATTGCCGAGATGTCATAAGATATGACAACACCGGCAATGCAAGCTGGTTAGTGGCCATAACTCGGTTCTTACAATACAATAGCCCTTCGTTAGCCCTTCGTCGGAGCGAAGGGCTAACGCTCGAAACTTCAGCTTTTATAATCGTAACGGTGGCCAATTTACCATTTCAACTTTGCTGATATGTTCAAATTATTAGGCTCGGACATAGCCCATCCCCCTGTGGAAGGCCTCTGTTGAACCGTATGGGTGGTGACAGCTCGTTTCCCTTCACGGTGTGTGCCGCAATCTTTGTGTTCCAGCTATCGCACAGCTTACTGACAACCTCAAAAATCCATTTCGGAAACTTGTGGAGCCACATGATCTTCCTCAACCAATCATGGTCAACACAGTCATATGCCTTGCGCACATCTATCCATGCGACACTGAGGTTACGCTTGTTTTCATGACAGTCCAACGTAACCATACGATCTATCATAAGATTATCAGTAGTTCCACTACATTCCGCTTTCGCTCCTCTCTGGCTCTTTTCCATTAGCTCATCCTTGTCCACGTGTTCATCCATAGGACCCAAGGCGCATGAGGTGAACCACTTGTATGATGTATTCAGGCACGTGATAGAGAGCTGATTTTCACCTGTGAACTCGGCTACCTTCGGTAACTGACTGGTCTTTCTCTCTGTAAACCATTCAGGGTATGTTGTTGAGGTATCTGCAACTGCTTTAAATGCAGATACCATGCCTTCGTGTAGTGAGTATGTGCTCTTCCACCGATACTTTACTACCCTATCCAGGCCTGGTGCATTCCAATTCTTATTTTTCAATATGATCTTAAAAGATTCCATTTTCGTTAGACCCCAAACCTCTTCTGATAGACGGGGCACGCGTACACTAAATGCAATCTCCACTTCCTCAAGGCATTCAGCAATTTCATCTCCAGACCCATTCTCTTCCCAAAACGTTCTCCAAAACTCCGCGGCCTCAGTAATGTCACTAAACACGCCCTTATTTACTCTATCCTGGTCTTCACATTCCTTCTTGTATTTTGGTCGAGCATTGCCTGGATCTTCCGCTGCCATCTTCGTTTTAGTTGTATGTACGCGGCCACGGCACTCTTCTGTAAACTTGCGGTTTAGTTCTTTGGGTTTATCTTACCTTTACCTTCTACTAAAACTAGCCTTTAGTTTTCGAAGCACGGATTTCTGCCTAGCTATCGATATCGCTCACAAGGGATGATGCTCTCAACAAACCACATTCTTTTTGCAAAAGAGCGCGGTTTTTCTTTTCCTTTTTGTTCAACTTCCAGTTTTTCTTTAGCCTCTCCAACTCAGCTGTTGCTTTACAAGTACTTCTTCTCCCATCTCCAACACTCTCTATATAAGTTCTTTTCTAGTTCTCACTCGGCTACCCCGAATTTACTTTGTCGCTTTGTCCTTTGGGTTCTTTTTCCATCCTTTCAACACGAAAAATGCAGCTACCACAGAGTACAGAATACATTTAGCAAGCTATATGTACATGAATGGACTGTCCGTAGGTGTCGCTTTTTCCCTCTCCATTAGCACACTGATCACATTATTGATGGACTTTTAGTCGCTTTTAGTTGGCTTTTGTTTTATGCACGTATCTATGGTCCGGTTTGAATATTCACCCTCACGCGTGTTTACTAACGCGAGTAACAGTGACGATTGTTCCAACAGCTCCCATTGGAAATCATTCAAGGTGTTCATCATCTCTTCAGACTGATCTTGTGTATGCAAATAGTCCCTTTTACAGCTGTGTGCTTGGTTGCTAAGCCTTTGAACAGTAGTGAGGCTAGAGGTGACCTTGTTATGATACAAACCTTGCTGCTTTTCGAATGTAAATCAGTTTGTTATAATGCTAACTAGATACTGGTCTCTATCACAACAAGGTCACCTTTAGCCTCACTCTGAATCAAAGGCTTGGCAACTAAGTACACTACTGTAAAATGGCCTATTTGCAGGCTCTTCTCGTCGCGGCTCGCTAACTTTAGTCCTGTTTTCTAGAAAATTAGCATTCCGTATCTCAGCAGTGATATCATCATGATTCAAATCTTCCAATAAACTCGGTTTACTTTGCGCTGGCTCGCCTCGTACGATCACTGCACGCACCGTATCTACAACACTACCGACAAACTTCTCGAGTCTGGCGGCCTAATCCCTTAAATTCTGTTTGGTCAAAGCCAAATTACCATATCCCTTCTCTATCGACTGAGCTCGCATCGCTTGCATATAACCCATCTTTCTCCCACTTTCCAACCGTGGTGGGTTGTCCGACTTCACCAATTCCAAGGCCATCTTTTAACACTCCAACAAATCTCTGTTCATCTGCTCACTTCACCCCAACCTTCCGCTTGCCTGGTGATGTAGTCGTCCTTCTACCATAATAAATCAACTCACAAATCCAAAAAAATTAAATGTAGCTGAAAATTCCAATTCAGAGACACTTCACAGTCTAGCAAAACTGCTCGACACACAGCAAAGTGTCCTAATCACTTCTCGCAATAAGCTTTGGCGCTCTGAACTTGGCTTACTTTCGTTAGGCGCGGACTTTAATTTAACGGTTAAACTTAAACCACGTCTGCAATACTTGCCACCATTATTATTATTCTTATTATTATTATTATTATTATTGTCATTATCATCATTATCTTTTAGCTCGCTAGCTACTCTAAGTTTATGTATACATGTATTAGGGTTTCTTCTATACAAGCGCAACATGGGACAATGTTTCTGTGCACTCTATCTTGTTGACAGTAGCCCTAAATCAGCATTCCGGCGAGAAAATCTACCTGATTCTCAGAATTAGTTCGTCTTGACCATTTCACTTTAATTCTGAAGACTAGCAAAGGCTGAGAAAGTTTTAAAAGCTAGAGGGCATAAATTTTCACCGCTGACATAAACCCCATTACGACTTTTTTCTTTCCGTGTGGGTTTTTACGCCAGTGGACCGATCGATAGAAAGTGCGGTCTTTTGCTTTAATATTGAACTCGCTTGGACCACTCAGAAGTACAACGTTTAATTCATGGAGAACTTTCAGAAGCAAAGAAACGGATATTTACTGAGGCAGTCGACGCAGAAATTCGAAATAACTTACTGGTCTTTTCAACCTTTGCAAAAAGAGCAACAAGGAGGCAAAAACAAGATTAACAATCGAATATCATTGATGCAAAGGACCGGTTTACAAAACATGTTTTAACTTGCGAATGGTGGGAAAATTTCGGCCAGACGACCTTTCTAATCCCGACCAATCATAGCGAAAAAAAGTCCTCACGAAGGACATGAACTATTACACTAGCTAGATGAGCTCACGATTCTCTTTATTTTTAATCTTGACGTGTGTCAAAGTTGGGTTGATTCCTTCGCAACTTATTGTGGTACCCTAATTTCCTTACATGATTGGCATGAGTGACAGTATTCTAATTTGTACAAGCATACCCCAGTTCTCTTATCTGGTTGGTACTTGATTCATACTCTAATGCGACAATCTGACTGGTTTGTGATACACAAAAAATTTGCGGCAATCTGATTGGCACGTGATACATACCCTTATGAGACAATCTGATTGGTTTGTGATACACCAGTATGAGTGGCATACCATCCTTAACGCTGACATAGAGTTTTTTTTTTTTTTTTTTTTGATAACTGAAAAATCATAAAAGTCAAAATTTTCACCGATTTAGAGAAATCGTGAATTATCTTGCTATGTAATACTTTTACCTAAGAGTTTTATCATGGCTACTTGTTTGGAGAGTCCTTCATATTAATCGAAAACCCTTCCTTCAAAGCTAATCGAGCAATGTTATTTGTCTCAGATGAGATAGGAAATCATAGTTAACTGATATTTGGTAACGTTAAGGCCCATCCTCACCATTTATTTTGAAGTGAAAATTAAATCAGCAACTTTTTTAGCCCTCTCCACCCGGTGAGGGTCATGTAAAGTTCTCAGCATTATTTAACAATGTAAATCTAACTACCTGATGGAATTATTTCTTGTTGATAGGGACTTGTCCTATAATCAGTTCACCTTACCCCTGTTAGTTTTGAAAAGGATTACATGGCTCAAAGAACTGTAAGTACCAACCAAGGTAAATATTTATTTACTGCTGTTACATCCAGGTGAGTAATGGGAGGGACTGAGGTGGTTTCGGGCAGAATTTCACTACTTGCAAATGAAAAATATAAAGTCGGGGGAGAAAAAAAGTCAACGTACGGCGAGCGATAAAACACCGTCGGTCTAGCTCTACATCCTCGCCCCAAAGCCCCCAGTCCCTTTTCACAAACCCTATCTCCCCACCAAACGAAGACGAGAAAGTCTGCACCATAAACGTTTGCAGTGCGAACTCTATGTAACAGTTTAGAGCCTGGTTGTTCTGGATTGTTGAATCCCAATGGTTAATTTTTCCGGAAAACAATCCACTTTTTGTCGAGAAAGTTGGCACTTATTTCAGCTTTCATCAAGGCGAGAGAAACCGATAAAAAAAGTATTGTATTTCTCGTTTGGTGTGTAAAAAGTACATCAAAAAGGTGATTTTCACCGAGCTATGTAGTTTCTAGAGCTATGTCTTTTTGAACGTAGACCTGCCAGAGGCGATCACTGATTGTAACCGTACACTGGATATGACTATCACAAGAAATGATAACCACACCGTCTGTTCGGTATATGTCGACCGCGATATAGGAATCTCAGACAATATATGAAAAAGAGCGCACAGCAGGTTACGGCGATTTATGGCGAAACATCACTTGAACTCGATAAAGAACTTGTTGGAAACACTTACACTGCTACGCAGAGCTTCGACGGCTTTCTTGATTTTATTGAAAATATTTAGACTGGAACAAGACCCAAATAATTTCTTTCTAAGGTAAATGGAACCTCAAATAGACGACCTTATGTAATTCATAAGTTACTTTAATACATGATAACAGTCCGATTCGTTTCAGTCTAGTGAATTCCTTTTCCCTCTTGATCCCCATCTCAGAAATAATTTAGCTCGGGTGCCGTACGAATGTAGCCAGACAGTGACATTCATTGAAATCTTAGACCGGCCCTCCAAGATCAGAGTTTATCATTTAATTACATTTCTGCGAGTGTTTCTCGCACTTTCAGCGGTGGTCCTTTATCCAGCAACAAATTCGATGGGAAGCGTTTTGAAGTTATAAAATAGAGAATCCAAACCGCCGGCAACTCCATTGTCCTTTCTAATACACTGACGCGTCGTTTTTAAACTGTGGCTGATTGACACCAGTCCTTACCGAAATAATAGTTGGAGCCTTTTGGTTTCTCAAATCAGCAATCCTACAAAAACAATATTGCTGATTCTTGGAATTTGTCCGTCATGACTGTTTCGGTTTTGGAGACTAGCAAATAGCTGAGTAAGTTTAAAAAAGTTAGATAGCATGACGTTTCTTTTGAAATCCCAGAGACACGTGCCACTTTATTCGCTGAGGAGATGATATACACCCTGCCTGAGCGATTCTCTCATATGCTAGGCGAGAACATTCCATTTTTAAGGAGTGAAAAGACGGTCACTCAATGAAATAAGTATGTGTTTGGGTGAAAATTGTAATACTGAGAATGATTTTAAAGTTAGTATATTTCGAAACATTTGGAGACTGGCCTCGCAGTCTGCAGATCCAAAGAGTCTTCGAGATCCAGAACCGATAAGCAGTAAAAATAGTGAGATCTGAAAGACCTTAATTGAAGCTATTTGACGGTCACTGATAGGCTCGGATGAGTTATACCAGCATAAGTTTGTGTATAATGCTGTTGTCAGAAGATCGAGTATGATTCCGGCGTAATTACTTATGCGTAAATGCGTCAAACTGCGTTGCAAAAATCTTGAATTATCTGTAAATGTAATAATCCTATCAGGGAATTATATCTTAAGAAGTTGCATGGCTTCTGTCAAACCAAATCAACTAGTTCCTTTTAACGTACTTACTCGAATTAACGCCTGGGCACTTCTTTAAAATCTCGGTCAATAAAAATGCAAAAAGAGAATTCGGCCAATATCCAGCCCTCTTGACCTCACGCTTGGCTAATAACGCATATATCTTAAACTTAGTTATTTCCATTTCTTAGGTACTTTAATGGAAATAAAATCAAGGAGCTACCACCTGGAGTCTTCAATAACAACTCCGAGTTGACTCACCTGTAAGTAATACTTCATAAGTTAATGTTTGATGGATTGTTTAGAATATGACCTCAAGATCTCTTCATTAACATTGATGTTAAGCTCCTTTTTTGGTTTCTTGCATCAGAAAGAGTTTGTAAAGCTACAGTTTTTGTTAAAAGCTGGGTCTTAAAGTATTTAAGTTCAAGGGTCTCCGATAGCCTTAATATGCGATTAAAAGAGAGTGGCGTGACTGTTAGAGCGTGTGAGTTAAACAGAGGCAAGTGTCTTTTCTCATCAGTTTCTGGATACTTAAATAAGATTTCTAACTATGATAGGTGACGAATTCCGCTCTTTGAGGACATCTATTTCGTCTTCATAAGGGAACACATCTTGATGACCATTGACAACGAATTATTCTAGAAAAAAAAAAGAAAAGTAATTTCAAAACCCCAATGAACGTTTACGCAAAACATCAAAAAAACTGCGTAACGATTTATTCATTCGATTTTTGGAGCTGCAAGAGTTTTGCGTAAAAAAAGATCCATTGTGTGCTCCACGACACAAAATTTTAAGGGACTAATACTGATACCATCACAGGCTTAAACATCTGAATTGACTCAAATCATTTACGAACAATGCGATTCCAAATTTTGATTCAAATACCATTCTCATTGTCATCAGTACCACACCTTTCAAAAAAGTTGTTGAAGGGACATTATTTACTTTTATTAATCTAATTTATTCAATCCATGTCATCACCTGATCAAAAGTTATAATATCACTACGATACCTCTAAAAAACTGTTCTGAACGTCAAATTTACCTTATTCTTCAAATTACGGCTTTGTATTTACCAGAAATGCGATTTCAATCGTAACTAACTTATCTCATTTAGTTTCAAAACAAGTCATAGGAACACTTTCCATGTGGTTTTTTCCTCGACGCGAGCAATCATGATAAAAATAATTGAATGATTTGGACTTTTTGCATACAATGAATGCATATGCTGAACTGAAAAAAGTTGGCTATTTGAAAAATTGATCTAAGTAATTTTTTTGCCAAACTCCAGTTCCATGCAGCCTCAGCTGCATTAAGGGACTTCATAAAAATTTTGAAATGATGTTACTTCAGTGCTCTCTTCTCAGTCCCGTAACAAGCTAGGCGGTAACTGTAGTTACTGGTTTCTCTCTTTTCCCGTGCGAAAATAGATCAATATCTGTCCCCTCGTCCTAGTTCCTATTTGCTCTTTTAGAACGCTCACTAGCACGTTATATTCTTGATATCTGTGGCTCGGAGACTGAGAACGATAAGGCAATAATTCATGACTCGAACCATTAAGCTAATACAAATCAAGCCTTAGATATAACAGGTTACAACATTACGTGTCCAATCGCCTTACTTCATCATCAGCAAGACTGGTTAGACTTTTCACAAAAAATGGATTGAACACAAAGGACCTGCAAGAATCAAAACATTTATGCTGTTATGAATAGTCACATAAATATTAGTAATCGTTGTGCACTAACAGATTAGGTCTCTGTTAAATTTTATCACAAGATGACTTTGAGTGGTTTAAAAACTTTAGTCAAATCTTAAATTCTTGGCACTCTCTCAACTTTACTATTTAAGCAGAGATCTCCACAACAATAATCAGGCTCGATAGGCTGGGGAACTTATCATTCTCGAGGGCAGGAAATAAAAACTTTGGATCCACCGAATTAAAATGCACGCAGTTAAAAGACCACATATCAACATGTGTTTCGTGGTAAGAAATGATTCGCTGCGCTTTTCAATGGCGAAATGTACTGCTTATGTATGTTTTGCGTAGTTGGGCTTTTCGTTTTAGTGGTAAAGACCACTTGCAGTTAGTTGGCATTTTCTCAATGTCAAATACTCTAGAATAAGTGTACCAGACCAAAATGTATCAGGGGTGCAGATGTTTTGCAAGGTTCAAGGAATGCTCAGTCAGACATCTTTAGCACCGAAGAAAAGATAGCCATTCAAGGTGGAATGCACTCGGCTCAATGCACTCGGCGCCAATCATGACGGCCACGTTTAGAGTAGCTCTAGTTTCTATCACTATTTTATCCTGGTTAAGCGCTGTATTTCTAAACCATTTACTATTCTTCGAGGCCATTTTTAAATCAAGGTGGGAACCCCTGCACACTGGTGTTCAACTCAAGAAGAAATGCACTTGTATCGTCAAACATGGTTTTCATCGATCAAGAGTTCCAATGCAGAAGCACACTAAACACGGGTTTGTCTCCTTAGACATCCCTGGCCACGACCCTCCATTGGACATCACGGTGTACGTTGATATTTCGACCAACTCCGGTCCTGCTCAATCTATTATCGCCATTGGTAGCCGGCAGAGACCCACTCGAGATTTAATTCGGCAACTTGGTTCTCCAATTCGCCAAACAACGACCCTACAGTATTCTCGGCGTGAACTGGTGTCGCTCCGGAAAAATTACAGCCTTCAGGAGAGACGGTCAGTTTTATTTAAGAACATTCGAGCGGATGGAATTTTCAAGTACCGAGGGAAACGGTCTGGAAGACTTACTAAAGCACAATTAAATACAGGCCGAAGCAAATATTCTTCAGAAACGAATGATTTTTCCACCTTGAATAATTATTCACAGTCGAACAATCACACTTTACCGGGGCTTTCAGTAATTCCCGTGAGAACAACTACGCGCGTCATCTCCAGTAGTTACACAAGACAAAGAACTGTTAATTGCTATAACTCTTCCACCTTGAATCAATTTTTACGGTTCAATAATCACACTTTACCGAGACTTTCAACAATTCCCGTGAGAGTAACTACGCGTGTCTCCTCCAGCCGTTACACAGAACAAAGAGCCGTCAATTTCAACAATCTGGCTATTATCAAGCCTAAGAGAAACAACGACGCCAGCAAAAACACCTTGCAATTCGTACCGTCAATAGCTGTGTCTAATGTAATGAGTTTGGCGCCAAAAATAGACAAACTTCGTATTTTTTTGAACACCCACAAGTTTGATCTTTGTTGTATAACGGAGACGTGGCTGAAAGATTCTATTGATGACAGCGTAGTTGACATTAGTGGCTACAACATTATACGCAAAGATAGGACCCACAGGCTACATGGGGGTGTGGCTCTATATGTAGAAGATTCTATCAAATTCTCAATTCTACGGGACTATGAGTTCCCTGACCCCGAGAGCCCTGAGGTTTTGTGGGCCAAGATCACGCCCAACCTATTGCCTCGGGGTTATAGCTGCCTTATCATAGGTACGGTATACCATCCTCCACCACCTGCCAAAGATGAGCCCCTCCTTGATTACATGATGGATTCTCTCTCTAGGATAGAGAGTGATATCCCTGGCGCAGGTATAATTCTCGCTGGCGACTGGAACAGGGCAAATGTTTCACCAGTTATTAAGCAGTTCCGCCTCACGCAAGTCGTCCATTTTCCAACAAGAGGGGATCGTACACTCGACAGAGTGTTAACTAATCTTACAGAACACTACGAGAAACCTTCTCCATTCCCGCAATTCGGACTATCCGATCATTGTACTGTTGGTTTGTTTCCAAAAATTAGATCGAAGGCCAATATTCCTGCAAACAGAACGGTTACTACACGTGCTGTTAACGCTGAGTCCAAACAGGCCTTTGGTCGTTATAGGACGGGGGTCGACTGGTCATTAATCGACACTATAGATAGCGTTCAAGAACAGTATGCTCACTTCAGTCACCTAATTCACATAGGGTTAGATTCTATCCTTCCCAAAAAGCGAGTTAAGTTCCACCGAAACGACGCACCATGGATTTCATCCAAACTCAAGGCACTTATAGCACACCGTCAAAGAGTATATTGCCAAGACAACAAACCATTGTTCCACTACTACCGGAACAAAGTGAACAGGGAACGGAAGCTCTGCAAACGCTCTTATTACAACACTAAAGTCAGCGTTTTGACCGAAAACAATCCTAAAATGTGGTGGTCCGAATGTAGGCGGTTATGTGGAATGAACAAAACGTCTACAAGTGTCGCAAATCAGCTCCTAGCAAGTAAACCAGCTACCTCAATCAACCTTAAGATCTTGGCTAATGAAATCAATACAGCTCTGCTGGAACCTCAAGCTTCGTTTGACCCACTTTTAGATGATATCGAAACTGTGAGCGCTGAGGGTTTTAAAAATCCCATTATTTCACTGGAAGCTACCTTCAAATGCCTTAGTACGGTCATCTCCTCCAAAGCTGGGGGCCCAGATAATATCCCAAACTGGGTATTGCGTGACTTCGCTCCTGAACTCGCTCAACTCCTTCGTTGTATCATCAATTCCTCTATTAGTCAAGGCACTTTACCGGACATTTGGAAATGTGCAAACATCACCCCTCTTCCCAAAACAAAGATAGTTGAGGATGCGGCGAAGGATTTGAGACCTATTTCATTGACGCCAACGTTGTCCAAAATTGCCGAACACTACGTCGTCCATGAACATGTGAAACCAGCACTTCTAAAACGCCTGGAACCCGATCAATTTGGGTGTATTCCAGGATCCTCCACTGCGCACGCATTAATAAATCTGATGCACAATTGGGCGCAAGCAACAGACGGAACGGGGAACACCGTGCGGATCTTTGCGTTGGACTATAGAAAAGCCTTCGATCTGATAGACCACAGCCTCTTGCTATCGAAACTCTCGACCTGCAACATCAACCCTTACATCATTAATTGGATAATAGCCTTTCTTAAAAATAGGAAACAAAGGGTCAAACTTGCACATGATTGTCTCTCAGAGTGGGGATCGGTCCGAGCAGGAGTACCGCAGGGAACAAAATTGGGACCGTGGCTATTCTTGGTTATGATAAACGATTTGAAAGTACCATCAGCCAGTGATTGTATAAAATATGTAGATGACACGACAGTGTATGAAATCATAAGCAAGGGTGGTCCTAGCAATGCTCAGTCTATGATAAACGAAGTAGCAACCTGGTCAACACTCAATTCATTTCAACTCCATCCGAAAAAAATGTAATGAGCTAAGAGTTTCCTTTGTGCGCTCCCCTCCTTCCTACGATCTGATAGAAATTAATGGCTCTAATGTTAGTGCCGTTAGTGTCGTGAAATTACTGAGTGTGTATTTTCAAGACAACCTCAAGTGGAACACTCACGTTACTGAGACAATTAAAAAGGCCGCTAGGCGCCTTTACTTTTTAACTCAGTTAAAGCGAGCTAAGGTACCATCACCAGAATTAGTTAATTTTTATGTTGCTTGTATTCAATCTGTCTTACTTTATGGATGTCAGGTCTACCATTATAGCCTCCCCAATTATTTGAGCCTAAGTTTAGAGCATGTCCAAAAGAGAGCCTTGAAAATTATATACGGTTATGATAATCATTATAATAAACCACGGCCTAAAAGGGTAAATATTTATGTTCGGCCCATGTTTATCGTATCAAAGAGGTTTCTCGGCCAATTTCCAACATAAATGAGTGTTCAAATTTGACTAGTAATGAATGCAATGACAGACTATTTCTTTTACCAAGATGTTTCTAGAGATTCAGGCGGAAATGAGCGTCGATGGCGCGACCAATTATGCTGAACGTTATGTCTGTAGCATCGTCCGCATCGCTCTCCGAGTCGGTGTCGAATTCATCCTCTTGCTCGGGGAGGTCTGTCACGTCACCAAATGCGACAACTCCGAGAATGCTTTCGTCAACAAAGGTGATTCTCGGTACTTCGTCTATAGCTCGTGGAATATTTGTATCCTGGTCGACTCGTTCTTCATTGCCTGTCCCTGAAATGTCCTGAGCATCCTTTTGAAATGTTACTCTTGTACACGATGGCGTACTGGAATATATAGCTGGCAGCAGGGCTCCCTCTTTGTTCTTTGTTGTTTCCCTTCTTACCGCCATTTCCCTTTACATTCGTAAACACTGATTCGTCCTAGTACTCCCCAGAATGTAGACAAGAGCATTTCAGCTTTGGCTCACTATTCGCGAGTAATTTTCTTGATTTTTATGCAGAATTTAAAAGACTAGATAAGATTTAAAAATTCTAAAAAAACTTTGGGATTTCCTTTCAAACACTAAACAGTATTTTTCTCAAGAACAGTAAAGGTTAAAAATATGGCTAATTTAACAGAGAGAGAAAGTAGAAAGTAGAAAGTAGAAAGTAGAAAGTCTTAAGCACTCTAAACAACAAACGTGTCTAGTTACAATGATAAGGCTGAGATCGGACGTCAGCATTATCAGGCACCCTTGGCAGTCGCTTCAGTCCATGTAACGATCTCAGCTTCCCTCCTATCCCACACAGGGGAGGACATCCATCACACAGTAATCTCGTGCGTGGGAAACAGTAAACACTAGAAAATATGGGCAAATAACACCAAACACTAAACCCCATTTAGGCCCTCAGGACACCACATAGCCCATAAGAAATATCAGCGTGGCACAGAAGCTAATAAAAATACCAAAATGATTCCTGATTCGAGCCATTAGAGCTAATACAAATCAAGCTCTGTACATAACTTTTTCACAGCATCACATCTTCAATCGTCTTACTTCATTATCAGCCAGACTGGTAAAACTTTCCACGAACGAACGACAGAACACAAGCAAGCTGCAAGAGTCAAAACAGTTGTGCTGATGTCAATATTCATAGAACTATTAATAGTCATTATGCAGTCATTGATTGGGTCTTTACTCTATGACTAAACCAGAACACCTTTTCATTTCATTAAAAGCTGACTCTGATTGGTTTAAAATCCTAAGTCAAAAGTCCTAAGAGTCCTAACTGAGTGAAAGCTTTGCCCACCTCTTGCCTGCCTTTTCCCATTAGCAAATTTCCAATGCAAATTTCTTCAAGCCAAAATTGACCTTGTTATTCATGGCGAACAAAACGAGGCTAGAGATGGTTTGCAAGTAAAGAAACCATAACACCGTTTCAACTTTACTATTTAATCGTATATCTTTACGCCGATAACCGGGCTTGATGGGTTAGGGGACTTATCATTCTTAAGAGCAGGGAATAAAAAGTTTGGATCCACCAAAGTAAAATGCCACCAGTTAAAAGGCTTCAGGCATGGATAATATACATCGGACTCCTCTAGTCCGTCTTTAATCAATTGGAAGTTACCATACTCAATCCTAAAAAGGAAGAACGTCTCACTGATTTCCCCCTTTTTTTTTAACAAAGTCACGTCATTCCAAAAGAGTTAAGTTTGCATTGAGACAACGTATTTTTTTAGGATTGAGTTGAGAAATTTCCAATGAAGTAAAGCACGGTTCTGTCTGGAATATCGTTCAGAAGTTTGAAAAACCTAAACTAGCTGGGGGAAAATATTAAGAACAAAATCTTGATCAGATGCACTAAATGTGACAACTATTTTGCTTCATTTTGTCCATTGAGAGAATTTGCAACACTCTTCAAATGGTACTTTGACACATACCCAGTTTAAGTTATCGAACTTAATTTTTACAAAAAATGGTGAAAAGGACTCAATGACATCCACTAACTCTTGGAATGGAGGAGAGATCTGATAATAGGCTATCTCCATTTCTTAGGTCCTTGAATGATAACCAAATTAAGGAGCTACCACCTGGAGTCTTCAATTACAACTCCAAGTTGTATCACCTGTAAGTAACGCATTCATAAGTTAATATTTCATGGATTGTCCGAGCTCCAGCTCTATGCAGCTGTAGCCGCATTAAGGGACTTCATATAACTTTTAAATGATGTTTAGATGTAGTACAGTACTCAGTTCCGCGCCAGGATATATCTGTTTCGCTGGTTCAGTTCGTTTCGCTCTTTTCCTGTGCAGAATTAGACATATCTCTGCCCTCTTGCACCAGTGCCTATTTACTCTCCTAGGACACCCCATAGCCCTTAAGTATTACAAACGTGGCACAGAAACCGATGACAATACAAAAATGATTCCTGATTTGAACCATTAGAGCCAATGAAAATCAAGCCCTATGCATAACTTGTTCACGACATCACATCTTCAATCGTCTTACCTCATTATCAGCCATACTGGTAAAAACTTTACACAAACGAACGACAGAACACAAGCAAGCTGCCAGAATCAAAACAGTGATGGTGATGTGAATATTCACATAACTATTAATAATCATTATGCACTTATTGATTGGGTCTTTTCCCCATGACTAAACTAGAGCACCTTTTAATTTCATTGAAAGCTGACTCTGATTGGTTTAAAATCCTAAGTCAGAAGTCTTAACAGTCCTAAGTCAAAGCTTTTCCCACCACTTGCCTGCCTTTTCGCCATTTGCAAAGTTCGAACGCAAACTTCTTCCAGCTAAAATTTATCTCGTTATCATTGGCGAACAAAACGAGGCTAGAGATGGTCTGCGAGTAAAGAAACCCTAGCACCCTCTCAACTTTATTATTTAATCAGATATCTTTACATCAATAACTGGGCTTGATGGGTTAGGGGATGTCTCATTCTCAAGAGCAGGGAATAAAAAGTCTGGATCCACCAAAGTAAAATGCATGCAGTTAAAAGGCTACCTATCGCTAAGCATTTCGTGGTAAGAAATGACTCGATGTGCTTTTCAGTGGCGAAAAGGACTGCTTGATATTTAAAGTGCCCCTGAGATCAAAATTCTCGTGCATCATTTTTTTTTAATTTTTGTTTTTAGTCTGTCTCCTTCGCATAGTCTGCTAAATTTCAGTCTAGACCGAGCACCAGAACTATATTTTTTTCGGGCCGTTAAATTCGCGATTTCGCGTCCGCCATTATTTGACCATGTTCCGGAAGTTGATTGCAGAACTCAGAGGAGATGACGTCAAAGGCTCAACGCGAAAATCTCACATGGCAAAATGTCAAGCAAACACAACAGAGTGCTTTACTCTATTCTTACAAAAACTAAATAAAAATGATGAGGGATTGATGCGTAATTCAAAGCTGAAGTAATCGTGCAGACCATGCTGCAGGTATTTTTCTGCATCAGAGCCTTCCAAATGGGTCAGAGCGAGATAAACGGATGCGATTTGCGCGAACTCGCTTAGTGGACTTCAATCCTGCAGGAATATTTGGGATCTGCTCCGAACACTTCTCGGAGGACTGTTTCGAGAGATCGGTGTAATTTGAAGGATCTAGGCGAAGAATTCTGTCGGGTTCAGTGCCTACCGTTCAAAAGAGAGATAAGGGAAACCGTCCACAGTGCGATCTCGACGAAAGGGAAGCTACGAATCTCCACGGCTTTTGTCACCTATACATGTGAGTTAATCATTGTCCGCCGTTAACAACTCTCTGGAAGAATACCTTACACAAGGAAAAGAACTCGGTGAACATTTTAAATAGCAATGATAACATAGCCAAATTGAGGAATGAGATTTCTGACCTTAAAGAACTCACCTTTATATAAAAGAGATGAAAAATATAATTGTGAGCTCTGACTGTAAAAAAAGCTGGCTTCAATATCAGCAAAAGTAGAACAAACAGCTTAAGACACACAGAGCATAGAAACACTTCAAAATGCAGGCTTGACGCCAAAGAACCGAGAAAAATAAAATTTCTTAAAAAAACCTCTCAAACTATCAACCATCTGACAGCCAAGTCAGCGTGCGATCAAAGGGTCTCAAATTCATCTCAACACCCGTGACAAACGAATGCAAAATCAGGCCAACCTTGCGAGATTTATTCGCAAGACGAAAGCGCCTCCGTTACACCTTTCTCGGACAAAACAAAGAACCACTTCCATTTCATATCAAACTGAATGCCGCCGGTTCAGTCTTTTATCGCCCTTTAGAGCTACTTGGAAAATTGTCATAACACAACTTGCAGACTGTATCTAAGCCAAAAAAATACTTTGTAACGCAATGAGGTCACGGCTCTAAAAGAGTTGAAACAAACTCTGCTTTAAACCTCACCGAAGCAGCACAACAACAGTCATCATGAATAAGACAGAACAAACAAAAGAGGCCAAAGTACAAGTCAACAACAGAGTTCACTTCAAACCTGTCAAAGCAGAGATAGTAAAAAATACTCAGGAAAGGGTTAATGAGATCATTGACCAAATGCATCGGTGCAAACACATTGATGGGTTGGAAATGGCTTTCACAAACTCCCAATATCCGCCTTGATACACAATCAGCCATTGCCGAAAACAATTTTATATATCATCCGATTATTTCTTACAAAAATGGAAAATCCCTTACGACAAACAAAAATACAGTTTGAAGGTAATAAAGCGATGCGACCTCAAAAGCCACAGGGCGAGTCCGTGTCGTTCTATGTCTATCTCTATTCGCATGGCAAAAATTCATCGCTTGCCGGCGCAAAACTATCCACAGAAGTATCAGATGATTTCTGAGACATTTCATCGTCAGAGAAAGTCGACATTTCTAACCATTTTCACTGCATTATCCCAGTAGGGTAGGACTAGAACGGAATATATGCGAACCATGCGAGTAGTCCACCCAATAAATCCCACCCATCCCACCCCAAGGGAGGACATCCATCACACAGTAATTTCAGGTGTGGTAAATTAACGTCTCCTACCCCTAACCTTATAGGAGACGGGACCTTCATTTATTCGTCCCTATCCGAGAAAAGTAGAATATCTAACCATTTCTTGAAGTTATAGAAAGCTAGCATATTCTTCTCAATTATTATAAGACCTTGAGTGTTGGTCAGGCCGGGGCTTGAACCCTCGACCTCCCGCACAACAGTCCAGCGCTCAATCCATTGAGCTAAACGGGAGGCATTGTCATTTCACGACTGAAAACGAAACAGTTTTCTCAAAAAAGTAATATGTGTGATTCTCTGTGCAACGAACAAAGAGAGTTGTGACAAAGGAAACATAAGTTTGTTGAGCCTTTGACGTCATGATGACGTTTTCTGCTGTACAATTGCGGGCTTGGCTGGAACATAATTTCAGCAATGGCGGACGATTTTTGGACGACTTTGAAGTGGTAAAAATTGGTCCTCGGAGGTTTGTTTTGAGTTTTTAAAGGCGAAAAGGGTTTTAACTTGACCCAATTCAACATTCTGTGAACAAATTAATCCAAACTAAAATGGTCAGTTTTCGTCTCAGGGGCACTTTAAATAGGGCCACCTGTTGTACAAAAAGTAGCCATTGCTCCTCGAACAGAAGACAAAAGAGCTAATACAGAGGAAGATCCGTTTTTAATTACACAATTTGATCTAAAGTACAAAGGAGCTACGTTGGCTCTCGGCCTCAGTGTTTAAGACAAACAAAAAAAATTAACTTTAGTAAAGCCCTTTTAATTAACTCAAAACTTATGCCTTGACTGCCTCCATAACTAAGGTATATATCAGATACAATGTATATGTGACGTTCATATATTTATGGTATATATGACGTTCATATATTTAAGGTAAATATGTAGCAAAAAAAAGGTGAGCAACTATGGGTGAACAACTGAAAACCTAAATTACGCGTGAAGTTAACTGAATGTTTAAAATAACAATCACTGCGATAAATGCGATGAAGAAACTTAAACAGAGTGGGCTCGCAACATTAGACATGATGTTAAACTTAACAATTAAGATTAAAAATTAATTTTCGGAGAGAAAAATTCAACGATTATTTGGCGTTAAGTCCTAAAATTAAGATAGTTAATCGCAAAGGGCTTTTCTTCGCATCATTAGTCGCAAAGAGTGTTCTATTACGATTAATAATCGGGAAAAGTACGGCTATTAATCGTGACTGAATCATTAATAGTCGTGTTTGACGAGCTTCTGACTTAAGAGGCTGTCTCTCTTATTTCCCCCGGGTCAATTTCGCGTCAAAAATAATTTTGCCAGAAACTTTGTCAACAGAAAGACTTTACTTAGGAAAGAACTAAATTAGATCTCGTTTGATTCGAAATAATTATCTGACTGCGGTAGGGGCCCTAATTATTTCCCAGTCCATAGGTACCGTCGCAACGCCTCGATCAATGAAAAATAGACATGTTTTGTAACATTGTAAAATATTTGATTCGCATAGTTAAGCCACCGAATTTATATCAGATTGCTTAAAAGCCTTTTTAGTTTGCCAAGAAAGTTAGAATTTTCCCTCTCAATATATTTGAAAAGGCGAATTTTAACATATTCTGACCACTATAAGTCGTCATCGGCCGATGGCCGTAAATAACCTTTATTTAGACGTTACGTTTTGGGATTTGGGACCTGGTTGACAACTCTAGCCTATACAGCCGTGAATTTTAGACCTTTATAGGCAAAAACGTGTAAAATTCCCTGTACGCTTTCGATTTTTTAAAAGTTATGACCTTTTGAATTAGCACATGCACGAGTATTCGCGATTTTTTCACCTACACTAAAATCGAACCACTAGAGCAGATTTCGCTATAAATACAGCTTACCTTCGGCGCATCTTGGGTTTATGTGAAATTTCTGATGTTTCTCGCTCCCCAAACTAGTGAACTTAATGATAACCCCAGCTAATAACTCCAAACTTCAGCGGTCGGCATCTATCGACACTCTTCTTTAACTGATTGTTGCGAACTAAACTCGAAAACTAAAGCCATTTTTCACGCTTAATATCCTGTTGAAACTTTGGATCGCCGCTGCATTCTCTTCAAGAATCAGTCATAGAACTCCACAAGTCTATATGCCGAAGTTTGTTGGCTAAAATTTGGAATATAAAGCTGAACGATAGCGCTATGGAACACAGCCGTGGTTCCATTTTCATAGAGGTCCGCAATAACCATTGCGGGTGAACCTGCTGGCCCTTTATTTTTTCTGGAAGGCCTGCAAGTGTAGTATGGCATGCAAGTGCTTTTTCGAAACTAGAAAGGCGTCAGCCTGTAGCGAGTCTTCAGCGAGGTTGATAAAGCTTTCAGAATGCACAGGTGACATCAGTAATCATCTACAAGCATGTCACGTAGGTCAGCTCAGAGGAAAGGTACAAGAATATGAGCTTATCGTTAACAGGTCACGGTTGCCACACTACCTTTCCCCTGATCAAGATCAACTTGAAGAATTTTGGATATGCGAAAAGCATAGAGAAAACATGGGTAAAAACTGGCGACCACGTCGCACTTGCCAGCACCCGTTGTACAGCGGCCGGAAAAAGCAGCTAAATACTAGAGATGCAGTTCATTTCGACATGTCAAGGGAAATTAATACTATCTTTGCACAACTCGTTCCAACAGGTTCCCGTAAATATGATTCTTATCTAAATTCTAGCTTACCAATAAGGTATTGTCCTGAAATGTGGAGCACGGTTTAAATCAAGATAAGATCTACACATATACTGAGGTGCGATAAATGTCAGAATGCAAAAAGTCAATCTGAGGTCATGCTGCAAAAAGTCCATCTGAGATCAGATGAAGGCGGTTGCTATCACAACAGCTCCATAGTAACAGCTGTGAGAGATGTCGCAAAAGGAGCTGAGGTTGAAGTTCATAGTTATCAGTACTCGGAGTCGCAGTCTGGTGAGGACATTTGTGATTGTATCCTCTGCCTTATAAGGTCCTCTATTCGTGCTTACTGCAACGAAGGGCACGATGTTCTAACTGCCGTGGACATGAGAGATGCCTTGACGCAACACCCAGTGAAGGGAACAACCACTGCAGTTAGCATAGTCCACGAATCAAAGAACACTCTCTGTATAAATGAGATTGAGCATTTTAGTAGCTTCTACAACTTCGAATATGGAGATACCCGTCTGAGATAGAGTTTGGAGATGTTATGGCATCGGTAAAGGGAAGTCTATTCCATATGACGTCATTTATATCAAGCACCAAGGTCAAACGTCCCTTCAAGCCATAGAATCTGAAGGATCTTATGATCCTCCGGAAAACCGTGTGGTCAAGCGTGGTTCAAAGGACAGCAAGGAAACAGAGAGTACAACGCCATTGATTGAATGCTCTGTGCTTGGATGTGTTGAAGTGTTCGAAACGATTTTGCAACTAGAGCTGCACCTGGACGCTGGAAAGGATACAGTCAGCAGGTTAAGCCAGTATGATGTAATCATAATGGACTGGGCCCTTAATTTCTCGTCGATAGATACCGCTGGTATCGAATGTTTGAGCTGTTCGTCAGATCCCAGTACACCACTCACTTTTCCTGGGTATACTTCGCGCCACTCGCCTCTACGAACAGGATGGGCCGTAGTCAAACCGAGGGGCAGTGATAGATTTTCAAAGAACGTAAAAGAATACCTAACGGCACAGTTTACAATTGGAGAAGGAACTGGGCGAAAGGTAGACCTCGCCCAAGTTGCAGTGGACATACGAAATGCGAAAAATGAGTCAAATGCACGTTTGTTCACTAGAGAACAGTGGCTGACAAAGAGCCAAGTTAAGAGCTTTTTTTCCTGGCTAGCAGCAATGTGACGCAAAGATCAGGGTGTGATCGGGATATCGTTGGACGAGGAGGAAGATGTCCAATGCGTCCAGGAGAATTCTGAGAGACAAGATCTGGTAGACAAAGTTAAAAAAGAGATCAAAGTCTCACATCCAACCTGCTACGGCACGTATGACCCCTGTGAACGTTACCACAGTAACACACTTCAGAAATTCAATGTGGTTTTGTTGCGAGCCATCTGTGGTCATTTTGAGATCCCTGTAAAACTGAGAAACAAAAAGCAGATCCTCGTAGAAAAACTGTCGGACGGGATTAGGGATTGTCAACGTGCTTCACAGTAGAATTATGTTAAACATGTCTTATCCAGCTGCTGAAAGTGTAGAATATGCTCTACAGATACAAACTGCCTTTAGTTCCTATATCAAGTTCTAACGGCGTCGTTATAGTGTAATACTCAAGGCTTATAATATCTCTGACATTCAATTTTGTCATGCTTGACGCACTTAGAATTCATAACTAAATCAGTGAAAGATAGCACCTTGTTTGACGACATGTCAAGCAGTGTCTGATACACTATATAGGCGTCGCACTGAGCCTTGCTCTTCATGTGAAAATTATTTTTAACAAAAACAGGGATTAGTGTGTTCAGCTTCTCGCAGTCAGTGTTATATTTTTTATAAAAACGATTGAAAATTTACTAGGAGCAACACTTATAACATCTGTTCATACCAAACATTTGTCAAAGTTTTTATCACGTTGGTAGCCGATTTCTCCGGTTATTGACAGGTTGCTGCTCTGTGGACACAATCGACACAGAACCGAGAGAAGCAAGCTCAGGACATTTGAAATTAATTTATCAATTATATCATATCAAACTCCAGGTAAAAGCATTTATTCTTTTCAGCCACAATTTTCTCCCCAAATATTGCATTGGGGTGTAAATTTGGATAGAACAAAATCATGCGACACAAGCTATCAGCGGTCTTCTCTTTTGTGCGGACCTTTGTGAGAACAGTATATCATCGAACGGGATCGTCATCATCTAAAGTTAGGCGATTATTTCTTCACTTCAAAAGCCTAAAACCTTCATTTCCTCCTCAGCTTTTAGATATGGAGAGTTCATATTCTGATTCTGGAAAAATTCAGCTCGGAAGCGATATTAAATGAATGATCATGAACCGCGAAATGTGGCCCTAATTCCGACCATTTGTTTTGATACCACGAATCCCGATGGATGCCGCCTACTTTTCGAAGGCAATACCTAGCTATTTGTTGAGGTTGTCATGTACGGGATTCGAACCACTGACCTCTGCGATACTAGTGCAGCGCTCTACCAATTGATCTAACAAGCAAACTGGGAGCAGGCCGTTACGTTAATTCGTAATAAACCCGTGTTTTTATACGTATCTAAAACCGCATTTCAAAATATATGAACTTCATATATTCATTGTCTCTGATTTATCATCACGGGTTTATTACGAATCAACTTAACGGCCTGCTCCCAGTTTGCTTGTTAGCTTAATTGTTAAGAATTTTGTTAATTGATTTTGACTGCCACACCCTGGCACTTTGAGGAAAGCTTAATTTATGAAACACTTCTTGAGAACGGTACAAAAAACTACCTCAAGAGGTAAAGAATGTTAACAGAACGTTAACAGAATGTTGGTATTTCTGTACAGAATTGTGTAGAAATGTCGAAATATGTCCTATTCTCGTTTTTTTGGAGGGCGACCGATGAAACATTTACGGAGAAATACTGCGTGACGCCAATGCGATAATGTACATGGTAATTGGAGATGATTGATGTTACCAAAATGAATAAAAGTTTAAGAAACTGAGACAACCCATATAATTCAAACTATTACATATTATTGTTGCAAACCTTTATTTAACTAGGGTGGTCCCTTCAGGATACTTAAAGGTATATCTGTTATCAATGGGAGTCCTAAGTTAAAAGCTAACAAAAAGTTTTAAAAACAAATAGTAAGAAACTGAGTAACTAGTTAAAAAAGTACAGTATAACAATTAAAAGTGATTCTTATTTAATAAATAGTTATTATAAACAACTGAGCCATTATAATAAAAAATTTTCTTGGTTGTCTCAGTTCTTACTGAAGGTAAGTATATAAAATTGGTTCTTCTTGTTTCTCTTAATGATGACTTCCTTATTCAACCTGAAATAATTTTTTAAAAACTGTGGTACATTATGATTTCACTAAACCTAAAATATGAGCGTTACGGTGATCTTCTAAACTCTGAAAATGAAGATACTCGGTGGATGTTGTACCTCATTTAGATTTAACTATAATTTTCGAGGCCCGCCTTTGCAAAGATTCAAGACTTTCCATATCTGCTTTATTGCAGCTGGACCAAACAACATCGAAATAATCAAAAATGGGCAAAATTAATGAATTATACATCTCAAGAGCTGCATGTATAGTGATATTCCTTCTAAGGCACCCTAAGGCACCAACTCTTTAACCGACCTTAGAAATAACATGACGAACATGGTCTTTCCACGTAAGACTATCATCAAGAACAATGCCTAAATACTTAAAATCATAAACTCTATTTAATTCATAATCACCTATTTTGACAACTACTGCGTAAGTAGCTTTAGAAAGCATAGCACCAGTTCCAGAAACTACAAATTCTGTTTTTCTTTTGTTGATAAAAGAAACTTACTGAGAGTCAATTTATTCACTTCATCTAGTTCTGCATTCAAAATTTCCTCCACGATTTTAATGTCCTTGTGGGCTGCAAAAACAACAGCATCATCAGCATATAATAATATATTACATTTGCTGATAGCAGTAGGTAAATCATTGATGAACAGCACAGACAACAATGGTCCAAGGATTGAACCTTGCGGCACACCAAAAGCAACATCACAAGGGTCTGACAGAGGAACGGCTAAGCGATACTGAGGAGATTTATAACTTTCACGTAGAACTCTCAGTTTACGCTGGGCTAAGTGTCAGCAATCATGGGCCGTTGGTTGGCACGATTTGATTCTAATCACTGTTCTTTGAGGAAATTTGAATTCACCTGCACGGCGACTTATAGGAAATTACCCATCATTTTCTTGTCTCAATCTTAAGGTCTTCCTTTACTACAGACTCACTCACATTCTACGCGCGATCACTAAGCACATGGTATGTCCAAATTGGGAAGTACCAATCACACACATGACATACCTTTCCTCAAATTTGATTGTTTCCTCTTAACCTCGACGAAACCTATTTCGCTATGAACGAAATATTCAGCCTGCAAACAGAAGCGTGTGGGTCATTGTGTAAATAAACTGGAAGTGAACTCATGCGGTATCAAAAGTAATTTATGGGCGGTGTAACTAATCGTCAAATTATTAGTTGCAGACAACCACCCCTATACAAGGCACATGTCAACTGGCGCATCGATGAATCCATTAAAAGGAAAGAAAAAGAAGAAGGAAAAGAAGCGAGAAGGGACGAAATTGATGAACTTTAAATTTGTTCTGCCCGTATCGTAATTAAATGGGTTCTTGAATAAAATTAATAAAATAAGCAAAAACAAAAAAAAACCATTTAAATAACACTAAAAACTATGCGCATGTTTAAAAGCACCTTATCATTTATCAAAGACTAGAAACCAAAGCTTTCTTAAAAATAAACGTTTTGAGTTCTTTCTTAAAAGTAGCTACGCGGCTAAAGGATCTGGTGGGTAACGTACGGCAACGAATGTCATTAGGCAGGAGCAGCATGAGCAAAAGCGCGATCCCCCGAGTCTAGAGCAGGTGATCGGGAAACGAACAAAAGAGATTGTGTAGGTTAGCAAAGAGCATAGTTGGAGGCAGGTTATAGAGATAACAGATCTTAGATTGTTTAACGTCTTAAAAATAGAAAGAAACATTTTAAATTGAGCTCTGAATGATACAGGAAGCCGGCAAGAGTAGGTCTATGAGAGCTGATGTAATGTGTTCAAATTTCTTAATTTGTGCAATTACCCTGGTTGTGGCTTTCTGGAATTTCTGTTAACGATCAAATTCATAGTTAGGTAGACCGTGATCTTGGGATCTTAGACCGTTACGCAATACTGTTGAAGTATTTCCTTAAAATCCGTCTAGAACGATGTCAGCCTTAAAAATGGTTCAAGCTCATCATAATGCTCTGCTCGACAACTCCGGGACTCGAGTTTTATACACAGTAGTCGAAAAGTCCTCTTAGCTTAAATGACTACAATTGGTCACGCAAAAAGGTGCATTACATGGGAAATATGAACATCGTTTGTGCCGCAACTGAATAAAAAAGTCTTCTTGAAGGGGATTCTAATTAAAATCGATCACAAAACCTTTATGGAGAAAATAGTCCAAAGAACAAAAAAATTACTTCACCACAGTTAACGGTGAGAGACTATCAACTGAGATGATTAAAAGTGCAGCGTAAAGGTAAATTTCTTCCAATATATGTCACTGATATATCTCTACAGCAATGTAACAAAGAGCGCACAGTACGTTATCGCAATTTATGGCTTAAGCAAAATATATCACTTGGACTCGATAAGGTAACTGCTGGGAACACTTGCAATGCGACAAGGAGCTTCGACGACTTTCTTGATTTTACTTCTGATGTTAAAATTGGACCTAATGTCAAATAAATGCTGTTAGAGTAAATGGAAAATCAAATCGACGACTATGAATTTCGTAAGTTACTTTAATGCATGAGGGCAGTTCGATGGTTTAAGGGAAAACAAGGTGAATTCAGTTGTATTGGAATAATCTCTAGCTATTGCAGTAATTCCAGTTAATTCTTTTCCCTTCTTCATCAATATCTCAGGAAGAATTAAGTTCGGGTGCCGTACGAATATAACCTGACTATGACACTTTTAAAATGTTTGACCGGGTTTGAAAGATCAGAGTATGCCATTTAATTAAATTTGTGCAAGTGTTTCTCACAATTTTTAGCGATTGCCATTTATTGAGCAACACATTCGATTTGAGGTTACAGAATGGAAAATCCAAACCGCTACAACTTCGTTGTCTGTTTCTCTTTTTGTTTTGTTTCTTTTTGTTTTGTTTTTTTTTTTTAATTGTGGCTGATTGACAGCCTTCCTCGCCGAAATATTCGTTGGAGTCTCTTATTTGGTGAAATCAGCAATCCTTTGAAAAAAAAAAAGAAAAAAAAAAGAGACTCACTTATTCTAGTCATTTGTCCGTATTGACTGTTTCACTTTTGAAGACGAGAAAAGGCTGAGAAAGTCAGAGAGCATACGGTTTCTTTCATTTTGACCGCTGACGTAAACCCCTTTACGACTTCTTATACCCTGCGTGGTTTATTACGCCAGTATACCGATAGAAAGTGTGGTCTTTTGCTTTAATAATTAACTCGCTTGGACCATTTAGAATCATTTGTTCACGTTAGGTATATTCATATAATATGAAAAAAATAAATGTGTGAAAAAAAATGTGTGAAAAGACTCAGTTTACCTAATAATCCGTTATCAAGTCTTTTGTGAGCTTTAGAAAATGTTGCTTTATTTTCGTTGTTAGCGACGTAAATTTTATCGATGGAATTGTAACCATTCTAGCGTCCCACTTCATATTCATCGAAAAATCCTTCCTTGAAACCTAATCGATCAATGTTATTTGTCTCAGATCAGATAGGAAATCATAGTTAACTGATTTGTTAAGGTTAAGGCCCATCCTTACTTATGTATTTCAAGGTGAAAATTAAATCAGCAGCTTTTTTGAGTACTCTCCACCCCGGGTAAGAGTCATATAAAGTTCTACGCGTTCTCTGACATTGCAAATCTAACCATCTGACATGATGGATGACTTCTTGTTGACAGGGACTTGTCCAATAATCAGTTAAAGAACTTACCCCTGGGAGTTTTCGACAGGACTACATCGCTCAGCAAACTGTAAGTACCAAACAACGTAAAATCTTTATTTATCGCTCTAACGTTTGAGGGACTGAAAAAGCCTCACGCATAATTGTACAAATATAACCTGACAGTGACATTCCGATGACAGTCCGATATGTGAAGGCGAAAAAAAACAAGGTGAACTGATTCAGTTGTATTTGAATAATCTCGATTGCTATATCAGAAATAATTTAGTTCGGCCGGGTGCCGTACGAATATAACCTGACAGTGACATCCATTGAAGTCTTAGACCAGGCTTCGAAGATCAGAGTTTTTCATTTAATTACATTTGTGCGAGTGTATCTTGCACTTTTTGATAGCAGTTTATCTAGCTGCAAATTCGTACAAAGGCGATTTGAGGTAATAGAATGGAGAATTCAATCTGTCGGCAGCTCCACTGTCCTTCATAATACACTGACGCCTGATTTTTAAACTCTGGCTGACTGACACTCGTCCTTACCGAGATATTAGTTGGAGCCTCTTGTTGGCTAGAGTCAGCAATCCTAAAAAAGGAATCTTCCTGATTCTTGGAATTTGTACGTCGTGACTGTTTCGGGTTTTGAGCCTAGCAAAAAGCTGATTCCATTAGATTGCAAGGCGTTTCTTTTAATATCCCAGAGACACGTGCTACTTTATTCGCTGTAGGGATGATGTACACCCAGTCTGAGCGATTCGTCATATGCTTGGCAGAGAAAATTCCAATTGCAAGGAGCGAAGAGACGGTGTGTTTCTCAATGAAATATGTGTTTGGGCGAAAATTGTAATACCGAGAATGATTTTAAAGTTAGTATATTTAGAAACATTTGGAGACTGGCCTCCCAGTCTTCAGATCCAAAGAGCCCTTGAGATCCAGAACTGACGAGCAGTAAAAAGATCTGATAGACTGTCATTGAGGCTATTTGACGGTCACTGATAGGTTCAGATAAACCATACTGGCATAATTTTTTGTATAATACTGTAGTCAGAAGATCGAGTATGATTCCGGCATGATTACCAAAATTCTTGGGCGTAAATGCGTCAAAGTTCGTTTCAAAAACTCGGTGAAATCTTGAACTATTTTTAAATGTAATAACCCTAACAGAAAATCTTATTTTGAGAAGTTGCATGGCCTCTTTCAAACCTAATCAACCAATTCTGTTTAATGTACTTCCTCGAATAAGCGCTTGGGCACTTCTGCAAAATCTCGGCTGGGAAAAGGGGAGCTGATTGGAATGAGGGTGCTTTATAGGAGTGGCAATTTACTAAGTAGATATTAACCAGTTCTGATTCAGCCGTAAAAGGTTGTAGATAAAGTGGCAATAGAGACAGGCTTTATTTGTGTTCAAGTAATCGAGGGAAGGGGTGGTGGGCAAGTTGAAAGCCTTATGTAACAGTGCATTTGAAACTTTCTCACTTGATGATTCCTTTTTAATTGGGTAAATAAAAGTGAGAATTGAATAGGTCTCGCGCGCATTCAACTTTATGGGAATCGGGTTAATTCGTCTTGTGCACAAAAGTGTCTGTTTCGCTAATTATAAAGATAATCGTTAATTGACGTCATTCAATTTTATGCGTCAGCTTAAATTAGCACTCTACTGTAATGTCTATCGGTTTTTGTCATCCCGGTCCTACTGTGTAACAAAAGGCAAGATTCGTTGGTTCGTCTTTTGTTTCTGTTGAAGAGCTAATTTCCCGTTTTTTAATTCACTTCTGAGAGGGTTGTGCCAGTGAGGTCCTCTTGGTAGCCTCTCTTTAGCAAATGCGCTTCATTTGTAATTTTCTCCTCGAATATTTGAGAGGAATTTGTTCTTAGAAGTCTGAGGGTCTCCCCTTTTAAGAAGTCTTTTTTAATTCCTTGTGGGTGACAGGAACTATAGTGTGTATACTGAAATGTCTCAGGTTGTTTAAAATAAGTACGCACATCAGGGATTGCGTCTTTTTCGAATCGTTCGCCTTTGTAGGTGTACAGCTATTTTGTTCACTGTCTCGATCGTTAAGTTGTCTTGATTGTTTATTTTTAGCTTTCGCCACGCGCGCTGATTCGATCGTAATACAGTTTTTAGTGTTCAGTGTTCCAGCCGTTTTGGCTCGTTTTATTTTAGTTTTTTCGGTCTTAAGACGACCAATTTCACGTTCATAGAAGCACGTGATCGCCTTTACTGTTTCTTGCTCCACAATTTTAAGGATTTGCTTTATCTCATTTTTGAAATCTTCGTCTGCTCTTATTTGGCCCTCGCCCTATATTGTTGGGATTCTTGGCATGTTCTGCTAGGCATTTGGTACAGAGGGATTTGTTCGTTATCCTCAGACTTCAGTGGCGGTGTCATATGAGGCTTCCATGTTTTCTTCAATCTCTGAATCGCATTGCTTTGGCCCTGGGCGTTTAGTAGCTTATCTGCCGTTATAATGTCTTTCAACATTTTCTGTAGATGGTCAGGCAAGACCGCGGTTTCGATCCTAATCTTGTGGATCTCGTCAGTTGCCGATTAACAAAATAGACTGATAGAGATTCGTTCTCGGTATCAGTCACACTGAGGTGTTTCACAACCATTTCGTACTCGCTGGAAGGATCGAAAATCCTTTGTTTCTATTGGCTCTTACTTTTGGCCAATTGTGTTTACGTATCCACGATCCTTTCCCTTGGGGCATAAGTTGTGTTTTTCGTATAGGCTAAAATGCAATATTTTGAGCAGATACTGCAATGTATTTGCAGGGAGAGAGTTTCCTGCATTAGTTTAGTGCTGTTCTTCATTGATTGCTTTGTTTTCGGGGCAATATGTTGCTTAGTCTTAAGTGAAATTGATGTTTTTGCAGTTTATTGCTCAATGTTATTCATTCATTGAATGTGATATTGCTCATTGTGAGTCATTCAGGACACGTGATTTATCACTGCTGAGAAGGGGGCCTGTCTAATAGTAGCAATCAATGTAAAATGGGGTTGACAGGCCTACATGACTCCCCAGCGCGTGTTTAGAGTAGCCTACTCAAAGTTTGGCCATAACGAGTATTTCTTTGGGCGACCTTCCTCTTTTGTAAGATACGAGAAGCGGATTTTTGTATATTTCGTTCAGTAGTGGTTGTGTTTCTATTAAATGCCAATGTCTCATGAGAGTTTTCTTTAGGTTTAGCACTGATGGTTGGTATTGTGTAACAAAAGGCAAGACTCGTTGGTTCGTCTTTTGTTTCTGTTGAAGAGCTAACTTCCTGTTTTTTAATTCACCTCTGAGAGGGTTGTACTAATGAGGTCCCCTGGGTAGCCTCTCTTTAGCAAATGCGCTTTATTTGTAATTTTCTCCTCGAATATTTGAGAGGATTTTGTTCTTAGAGGTCTAAGGGTCTCCCCTTTCAAGAAATCTTTTTAAGTTACCTTGGCAACGCAATATATCTGAGAACTCAATCACTATGTACAATAAAGTATTGGCTCCGAACGCGCAGCATCGCAGGCTCATACGACCATATCCAGATTATCATTGTCAAACCCGCTTTGTTCTATATACCAAAAAAGAGAACTCTGAGAACATAGGAGAGACTGAAACAGTCTCACGCAGAATTTCACAAATATAACCTGACAGTGACTTTCCGATGACAGTCCGATGTGTAAAGGCAAAAAAAAACATAGGTGGACTGATTCAGATGTATTTGAATAATCTCTAGTTCTTGATCGCTCTCTTAGAGATAATTTAGTTTGGGTACCCTACGAATATAACCTGACAGTGACATGCGTCCATCGAAGTCTTAATTAGACCGGTTACCAAGATCAGAGTTTTTCATTTAATTACATTTGTGCAAGTGTTTCTCGTACTTTTAGATCGCAATTTATCCAGCAGCAAATTCGTACAGGAACGACTTGAGGTAATAGAATGGAGAATCCAACCCGCCGGCAACTCCATTGTCCTTCATAATACACTGACGCCTGGTTTTTAAACTGTGGCTGATTGACACCCATCCTTACCGAAATATCATTTGGAGCCTCTTGTTTGCTCAAATCAGCAATCCTACAATAAAGCATTTTGCTGATTGTTGAAATTTGTCCGTCATGACTGTTAGGGGTAAGAGATGTTAATTTCCCCCGCACGAGATTACTGTGTGATGGATGTCCTCCCCTGGGGTGGGATGGGTGGGTATGCAGAGCCCCATTTAAACCATTTAAGTCAGCATATGCTGAACTGGGCATCTCTGCTAAAATATTGTTGATAAATAAATAAATAAATAAAATATTTCTTTGAGTCACCTTAGCAATGCAATATATCTGAGAACTCAATCACTAATTGGAGTAAAATGTTGGCTTTCAATGCGCAGTATCGCAGGCCCATTCGACCATCATTCAGGAGATCATTGTCAAACTCGCTATACCAAGAAAGAGAGATTTTTTCAATGTATTCGTTTCATTAATTAATTTATAATCTTACAACAAGAGATCTGTCACGTATATAATACTAATTGGATTCTACTAAATTTTCCCACTTATTGACAATTCATTTACACTAGTCTTGACATTTTAATTTGTAAAATAAAATTATGTTCCGAGCCTCATTTTCAATGGTTACGTGGAGAGGTATAAGACAGGTCACCTCTCATAATGTTGAAATCCTTTAGCAGACAATGCAGAGGGGTCAAAAGTTTTTCCTTGAAATTTTTAAATCGTGTCTATAATCTCAACAACAAGTTCGGAGCCACAAGAATTTACAGAGACGAAAAAACCTCTCTCGACAGGGTAGATACACACACCTTAGAAGTGCTTCTCAAGGCAAATGATTGTTATATGGTACCTTCTCTCACATCGATGTCTAATCACAACTGAACCCCCATGGCTAGTTTAACCATTTTCATATGTTGCAATTTCCTTACTCGTGAGCTTTTGTAAAGGGTTTGAAATTATATGAAGAAGTCGCGTGTCAATCATTCAGAGAGTAAATGAGTTAACACTGCACTCTTATCAGCAACTTTTATTAATTTGATTAAGAATTTTCTTGATTGATTTCGACCGCCACACCCTGGCACTTTCAGGAAAGCCTAATTTATGAAACACTTCTTAAGAATAGTATAAACATGCATTTACCTCAAGAGGTAAAGAATGTTAACAGAACGTTAACAGAATGTTAACGTTTCTGTACAGAATCGTGAAGAAATATGGAAATATGTCCTATTCTCGTCATTTGTGGAGCGCGACCGATGAAAACTTTACGGAGAAATACAGCGTAACGCGAATGCGATAATGTACATGGTAATTGAAAGTGATTGGTGTTACGAAAATGACTAAAAGTGTAAGAAACTAAGGCAGCCCATACAATCTAAACCATTACATATCAATGAGGAGCGGCTAAGCGATACTGAGGAGATTTGTAATTTTTTATAGATAACGCTCAGTTTACGCTGGACTAAGTGTCAGCAATAAGGCGTTGGTTGGCACGATTTGATTCCAATCACTGCTCTTTGAGAGATTTCCAATTCACCTGCACGGCGACTTATAGGAAATGATCCATCACTTTCATGTTTCAATCTTTAAGGGCTTCCTTTCTACAGATTCACTCACATTCAATAAGCGATCACTAACTGAAGCACATGGCATGACCAAATCGGGAAGTCTCAATCACACAGATGATATACCTTTCTTCAAATTTGATTGTTTCCTCTTAACTTCGACGAAATCCATCTCGCTATGAACGAAATATTCAACCTTCGAAAAGGAGCGTGTGGATCAGTGTGTAAAATGGTTGTATCAGCATCCTGAAGGCCTTAAAAACCCAACAGTCTGGAATCTGGAATGAACTTTAGCATTCAGGGGACCTCAGTGCATTGTAACACAGAGCTATGCAGGAAAAAGGACTTATTTGCGGCTGATTGCCATGGTTACGGCACAAAACTATTCTATTTACAGTGTGCGACACATGACTATCGAAATTGTCGATCTTTGGAGCGAGCAATTTCCAAAACCACTCCTGTGAAACGGTGTTTTTACAAAAAAGAGTTACACTTAGGTAATCCTTTCCCGCGGATTGGTATCGGATAGACAATATCCACAAGCACGAAAATTGTCCAAGGTCAGCTTTGCAGTTTTAGCTATGTCACCAGCGTTGTAACAGACTACGAACGGCACTTTTATTGAGTAAACTGGAAGCGGACTCATGCGGTACCAAAAGTAATTTATGGGCGGCGTAACTAATCGCCGAGTTATAAAGTTGCAGACAACCACATGTCAACTGGCGCATCTACAAATCAATTAAAAGGAGCGAAAAAGAAGAAGGAAAAGAAGCAGGAAGGGGCGAAACAAACTTTGCTTCTGATGAGCTTTCTTCTGCCCGTATCGTAAATCGTTTCTTTCTTATAAGTAATAAAAAAAAACAAAAACAAAAAAAAATTAAATCACGCTAAAAACTATGCATACATTTAAAAGCGCTTTATCATGTATTATAAACTGGTACTGAATGCTCTCCTAAAAAGAAAGGTTTTGAGTTCTTTCTGAAAAGTAGCTAGGTGGCTAAAGGATCTGGTTGGTAACGCATGGCAACGAGTGCCATAAGGCAGAAGCAGCAGGAGCTTAAACGCAGTCCCCAAGTCTAGAGCAGGTGACCGTGGAATGAACAGAAGAAATGTGTAGACTAGCGAAGAGCATAGTTGGGGGCAGGTTTTAGAGATAACAGATCTCAGATGGTCTAACGTCTTGAAGAGAGACGGAAGGAAATTTTAAATTGAACTCTAAACGATACAGGTAGCAAGTGCAGGTCTATGAGAGCCGGTGTAACGTGTTCAAATTTCATTATCAAGAAAACCATCCCAGCTGTGGCGTTCTGAACTTTCTGTGAACGATCACACTGATATTTAGTTAAAACAAAAAGAAGTGAGTTACAGTAATTATGTTGCGAAGATACAAAAGCGTGGATCAGTGTCTTTGTCGGTTGCACACTGAGAGAGGAATTTTTTTACTTTGTCTGATGCCTGCAGAGTCCACGAAAAGCCTTGCTTCAGATCTTACCGATGTGAAAATCTATCAGCTTCTGAAGCATTTCGATCCCCCAAACACTGAAAACTGAAAATACAACAGGAATCATGCTCCATAATGCCTGCTATGGATAAACACCTTTTAGTATAATTTCAGAGCTGAGCAGAGTTTCCAGCAATTTGATTGGTCGAGCGGTTCCTTAGATGACGCTTTCTAAACCGCTCCACGCGGTTTATGTAAAATATTAAAATAAAATGTTAATAAATGTTACTAAAATACATATGATGCACGATCCTCGCAGTAGATAGCGCTATTTAAGCAATAGCAAAAATCAGACCTGAAAAAAATCAGGCCTGCACGGGATTCGAACCATTGACCTCTGCGATACTAGTGCAGCGCTCTACCAATTGAGCTAACAAGCCAACTGGGAGCAGGCCGTTAAGTTGATTCGTAATAAACCCGTGAAAGTGATAAATGAGATACAATGAAATATATGAAGTTCATATATTTTGTACTGCGGTATTAGATACATATGATGCACGATCCTCGCAGTAGATAGCGCTATTGAAGCTATCTACTGCGAGGATCGTGCATCATATGTATCTAATACCGCAGTACAAAATATATGAACCTCATATATTTCATTGTATGTTACTAAAATGTTATGATTTTGGAAAATTCTCTGTTGTTCAGCTCTTGAATTATACTAAAACAGTTATTCGCCTCATTTTCGGTGAATATTGTCGAATAATCCCCTCGACTCCGTCTCGGGGATTATTCGACGATATTCACCTCGCCGTCGGCGAGTAATTGTTAAATATAAGACTCGAGCATTATTCTGTAATCTTGAACTTGTGAGCGATAATCCTCGGTTATTCCGTATTTGAACTACCCAATTGGAGCCTCAAACGTCACTCTACTCAGAAATTCTTGTGCATTTCACAGTTGTTTCACTGAAATAGCATGCCCACGTGTAAAGAATTTTCGCCTTCAATGTTGACAAAAGAGAGATAAAAGTCAAGTTATTGTACGCAATAAGGATAATGTTCGTATTCGAAATGGCGGGAAACTAGAGGACGAGTGCCTATCTTGACCAGTTTCCTATTCTATCAGATACGTTTTACATTAAAACCACCTTTACGACCCTATCTCAGATCTTTATCATTAACACCTTGAAATATCATTAAACTCTAAGATAAGATGAAAGAGAAATCTGTTACACACTATTTTCTATGTGAAACTAAATGTCCAGCGTAGGAATTTCGAAAAATACCGTTTAAGTAGACGTACAGAATTTGAAAAACAACACCCTTAAGGTTTGATAGGGCTGTAGATCATTTTTCTTTCCTTGCCTAACTTTATTCGTATGATATTTATAAAAATAACTGTTTGTCTCTTGGCCATATCTGAGAAGAACAGGTTTAAACCAAATTGAATCATTTGGCTGGCTAAAGCCGATATTGACCGCGGTCTGAATTTCGCCCATCAAGAGCGATAACTTTTAACAATAATTCCACAAATATAACCTGACAGTGGCATTCCGATAACTGTCCGATATGTGAAGGCCAAAAAAAAAAGGTGAACTGATTCAGCTGTATTTGAATAATCTCTAGTTCTCGATCGCTCTCTCAGAAATAAATTAGTTCGGGTGCCGTACGAATATAATCTCACAGTGACATCCATTGAAGTCTTAGACCGGGCTTCAAAGACCAGAGTTTTTCATTTAATTACATTCGTACGAGTGTTTCTCGCACTTTTAGCGATCGCCATTTATCTAGCAACAAATTCGTATAGAAGCGATTTGAGGTACTAGAATAGAGAATTCAAACTATAGGTAACTCTATTGTCCTTCATAACACACTGACGCCTGGTTTTTAAACTGTGGTTGATTGACACCCATCCCTACCGAATTATTAGTTGGAGCCTCTTGTTTGCTTAAATCAACAGTCCTACAAAAAGAATCTTGCTGATTCTTGGAATTTGTACGTCGTGAGTGTTTCGGCTTTTGAGACTAGCAAAGAGCTGATTCAATTAAAAATTAGATAGCAAGACGTTTCTTTTAATATCCCAGAGACATGTGTCCCTTTATTCGCTGAGGGGATGATAGACACCCAGTCTGAACGATTCTCTCGTATGCCAGGCATAGAACATTCTAATTGTAAGAAGAGAAGAGACGGTGTGTTTCTCAATAAAATATGCGTTTGGGTGAAAGTTGTAATACGAAGAATGATATTATAGTTTGCATATTTAGTAACATTTGGAGACTGGCCTCCCAGTCTTCAGATCCAAAGAGTCTTTGAGATCCAGAACTGACGACCAGTAAAAATGGTGAGATCTGGAAGACCTTAATTGAAGCTATTTTACGGTCACGGATAGGCTCAGATAAATTATACCGGCATAAATTTGTGTATTATTATTATTATTAAATTTAAATTTATACCGCGCAGTTTCTATAAAAATATTCAACTGCGCCTTTATAATACCGTGTATAATACCGTAGTCAGAGGATCGAGCATGATTCTGGCATAATTACTAAAAAATATCTTGGGCGTAAATGTGTCAAACTGCGTTGCAAAAAGTCAGTAAAATCTTGAATTATTTCTAAATGTATTAATCTTATCAGGGAATCTTATCTTGAGAAGTTGCACGGCCACTGTCAAACCTGGTCAATCAATTCTGTTTAAGACACTTCCTCGAATAAACGCTTTAGCACTTCTTCAATATCTTGGCTGAAAAATGGAGAGCTTATTGGAATGAGGGTGCTTTATAGGAGTGGCAACTTATTAAGAAATTATTAGCTTGTGCAGATTGAGCTGTAAAAAGTTGTGGATAAAGTGGTGAGAGAAACGAGTTTTATTTGCGTTAAAGAAAGCGAGGGAGGAGGGGGGTGGGGGCAAGTTGAGAGCTCTATGTAACAGCGCATTTCAAACTTTCTCACTTGCAATTTTCACTGGGTAAATAAAAGTGAGAGTTAACTAGGTTTCGGACGCATTGATCATTACGTGAATTGGTTTAAATCGTCTTGGTCACAATAGTTTCTGTTTCGCTAAAGATAATCGTTAATTGACATCACTCTATCTCGCGCATCAGCTTAATGTGGACTCTACTGTAATGTAGACCGCCAAATAGGTCAAATGCTCCCCAATAACAGCGTTTTGCGAAGCTGAAACATATGTTCATGAGCAAGCTACAGATGAAACGGGTAGCGGTAATGGACGAGATAAAATCATTTCAGGCGTGGATAACTTGCATCGCTCTCCTCTAGTTCCGGCTTTACTTTATTGAAAATTGTCAGAGTCAATCCTAAAAACATACAATGTCTCGCTGATTTCCCTTCCTCAATTTTTTTTTTGAACAAACGTAATTCCAAAAGAGATGCGTTTGCAGTGAAACATTGCCTTCTTTTTTTAGGACCGAGTCTGGCAATTTCTGAGGGTTTTCACGGACTTTCGTCTGAGATCTCGATTAGCATATTTCGTTAACAGTTGTATTGCACCGCACAAACGAAGGGAATTCTCTAGTTTATTTTCCATATCTAGCATCCCAGCTTTCAAGAGACATACAACAAATCGAAACAAAGATTACTTAGACAGTAACACGCTATCAAAAATCCCTCCTCTACGAACTTTATAACGCACTGAAACATATGCAAGTAGAAAAGAAGAGACGCCCAAGTTAGCTTCCGGACATTTCTGACCACAAGGTACATGTAAGAATAAGAAAAAAAGTAAACGAATAGATAATAAATAGCGATTACTCTTCTTGAACCTTTGACATTTTACCCTTGACTTTCGACAAAAACCTACACTCAATTTCTTTGGGGGCCGCAAACTTGATATTTGTTTCAGTTAACGCGAGTTAACTCAATTAAACGAATTCAAAGGGTATGTAGTTTTGTCTGATTTTGACGAATATTGGTAGGAATATTGGTCGAAATATTTTCTTTTGTTCGACTTCATAAACGATCGATTCTCTCTGGAACCAATAGGAATATGAAAAAAGCCTCACATCTTTTTTAGCCTTTCATCTGCTAAGGTATACAGTCCAGCTTGTTTGGATGTCTGTGAAAGCTTGAAGGCTGGTAATTCAGTTAAACAAACGCCGTCAGTTTTATTAGATTTTGACAGGCCGACCCCAAAAAAAAAACCTATCAAAACTCCTGCTATTTTCAAAATCTATACGCTATAAGCACTAGTTTTGGAAGCGCGTTCATAACTTCCTCATACTGTTATTTCAGAGTTTGTTTTTCGTTCATTTTCCTGTTTATGAAGAATATGTTATCACTCCGTTCCTCTTCCTATAATCTTCGTGGTAATTTCATTCTTCCACTTAGTAAACCTAAAACAACTACCTTTGGTCTTAATTCCTTTATTTTTAATATTTCAAAACTCATAAAAGTCTAAATTTTCACTATTACCTTTTGTTGCACTAAACTAGAAAAATCCTCAATTATCTGTCTACAGCATACTTCTACCAAAGAGTTTTATCTTGGCTAGTTGTATGGAGGGTCTCACTTCATATTCATCGAAAAAGATCTTCCTTTAAACCTAATCCACCAATGTTACTTGTCTCGAGTGAGATAGGAATTCATAGTGAACTGAAATTTGTTAACGTTAGGGTCCATCCTTACCAATGTATTCCAAGCTTACCTCTGCAGAGAAAGTCTGCACCATAAACGTTCACAGTACGAATTGTATGCAACAGGTTAGAGCCTGGTTGTTCTGGATTGTTGAATCTCAATGCTTGAATTTATCTAAAAACAATCCTCCTTAAGTGAAGAAAGTCGGTACTTATTTCAGGATTCATCAAGGTGAGAGAAATCGATAAAAAAAAGTATCGTATTCTCGTTTGGTGTGTAAAAGACATTTCGAAAAGGTGATTTTGACGGAGTTTTGTAGTTTCTAGAGCCACGTCTTAATGAACGTAGAACTGTCGGAAGCGATCACTGATTGTAACCATACACTGGATATGACTATAACTAGAAGTGATAACCACACCGTCTGTTCGGTATATGTCGGCTGTGATCTTGGGATCTCAGACAATATCTGACAAAGCGCGCACTGCACGCTACGGCGAGGTATGGCGAAACATAACTTGAACTCGATGAAGAACTTATAATAGCTTTTAAAGGTAAATGGAGCCTCAAATGGACGACTTGTTGATTTCATAAGTTACTTTAATAGATGATGACAGTCCAATTTGCAGAAGCAAAAAAAAGTGAACTGATTCCGTTGTATTTGAATTACCTCTCGTTATTTCAGTCTAGTGAATTCCTTTCCCATCTTGATCACTATCTCCGGAAAAACGGAAAAATTATGGAAGCACAAGGTATTACAGAGTCCAAAAGACTTCTCTTGACAGGGTAGATTTTTGAATTAGCACACACAGCTTAGAAGTGCTTTTCAAGGCAAATGATTGTGATTTGGTACCTTCCCTCGTGTCGATGTCTAATCACAACTGAACCTCCATAGCTAGTTTAACCATTTTCATATGTTGCAATTTCATTACTCGTGAGCTTTTGGGAAGGGTTTGAAATTATATAAAGAGGTCGCGTGTCTATCATTCAGAGAGTAAATGAGTTAACACTGCGTTCTTATCAATGATTTTTGTCAATTAGATTAAGAATTTTGTTAGTTGATTTTGACTGCACACCCTGGCACTTTGAGGAAAGCCTAATTTATGAAACACTTCTTGAGCACAGTACAAACAATTACCTCAAGAGGTCCTTACAAATGAAAGAATGTTAGCGGAATGTTAACAGAATGTTGATATTTCTGCACAGAAATGTGAAGAAATATCGAAATATGTCCTATTCTCGTCTTTTTGGAGCGCGACCGATGAAAACTTTACGAAGAAATACAGTGTCACGCCAAAGCGATAATCTACATGGTAATTGAAAATGAGTGGTGTTGCGAAAATGACTAAAAGTTCAAGAAACAGAAGGAACGTATACAATCCAAAATATTACAGATCGACGAGGCACGGCTAAGCGATACTGAGGAGATTTATAACTATTATATACAACGCTCAGTTTACGCTTGGTTAAGTGTCAGCAATAAAGCGTTGGTTGGCACGATTTGATTTGAATCACTGTTCTTTGAGAAAATTCTAGTTCACCTGCATGAACGGCTACTTATAGGAAATGATCCATCACTTTCATGTTTCAATCTTTAAGGGCTTCCTTTCTACAGATTCACTCACATTCAACAAGAGATCACTAAGCACATGGCATGACCAAATTGGGAAGTGTCAATCACACACATGATACACCTTTCTTCAAATTTCGTTGTTTCCTCTAACTTCGACGAAATCTATCTCGCTATGAACGAAATATTCAACCTGCGAACAGGAACGTGTGTTTCAGTGTGTGAGATGGTTGTATCAGCATCCTGAAGGCCACAAAAAGCCAACAGTCTGGAATCTGAAATGAACTTTAGCATATAGGGGACCCCGGCACATTGTAAAATAGAGCTACAGAGAAGGACTATTTTTTTGCGGCTGATTGCCATGGTAATGGCATGACAAAATTATTCTATTTACACTGTACAAAGACATGACGCTATCGACATAGTCGATCCTCGGAGCGAGCAATTTCCAAAACCTCTCTGTGAAACGGTGTTTTCACAAAAAAAGAGTTACAGTTAGGCAATCCTTTTCCGCGGATTGGTATCAGATAGACAGTATCCATAGTAAAGAAAATTGCCTGAGGTCAGCTTTGCAGTTTTAGCCATGTCACAAGCGTTGTAAAAGACTAGGAACGACACTTTATTGAGCAAACTGGAAGTGAATTCGTGCGGTATCAAAAGTAGTTTATCGGCGGCGTAACTAATCGCCAAATTATAAAGTTGCAGACAACCTGCACGTGTCAACTGGCGTATCTACAAACCATTAAAAGGAAAGAAAAAGAAGAAGGAAAAGAAGAAGGAATGGATGAGACTTAGACTTGGGTTCGGATGAGCTTTGTTTTGCCCGTATCGTAAATGGGTTCTTGCATATAAATTAATAAAAATAATAATGAAATAAAAAACATTTTAATAACGCAAAAAACTATGCGCATGTTCAAAAGCGTTTTATCATGGACCATAAATTAGTGCTGAACGCTTTCATAAAAAGAAATGTTTTGACTTTTTTCTTAAAAGTAGCCAGGCGGCCAAGGATCTCATTGGTAACGTACGGCAACGAGTGCCATAAGGCAAGGGCAGCATGAGCAAAAGTGCGATCCCCAAGTCTAGAACAGTTGACCGTGGAACGGACAGAAGAGATTGTGTAGACTAATGAAGAGCATAGTTGGAGGCAGGCTTTAGAGATCTTAGATTGTTTAACGACTTGAAAACATAAAGAAACAAATTTAGAATTGAACTCTGAATGATACAGGAAGCAAGTGTACGTCCATGAGAGCCGGTGTAATGTATTCAAAGTTCGTAATCTGGAAAATCACCCCAGCTGTGGCATTCTGAACTTTCTATAAACAATCAAATTGATATTTAGGTAGAACAAGAGGAAGTGAGTTGCTGTGATAAAGGTGCGGAGATACAAAAGCGAAGACCGGTGTCTTTGTCCATTGCATTAGAGAGACATTTTCTGCCCTGTCTGATGCTGCAGAGTCCACGAAAAGCCTTGCTTTAAGTCTTACTGATGTGAAAATACATCAGCATCCGAGGCTTTTTCAATCTAACAGACATCGAAAACTGAAAATACAACAGGAAGCATGTTCCATTATACCTGGTGTGGATTAACACCTTGAATAAGACTCGGGCTTTATTCTGTAATCTTGAAATAGTGAGCAATAATCCATGGTAATTCCATACTTAAACAATGCACTCGGAGCCTCAAACGTCACTTTACTCCGAGGTCCCTGTATGTTTTAAAGTTGTCTCACTGAAACGGGACGTCTATGTGTGAAGGAAACCCCTCCCTCAATAATGACTAATTAGAGATGAGGGAACTAGAAGTCAGCTTATTCAGTGTACGCAGCAACGAGTATGAGTAACTTTATCACGCATTTTCGTATTCGAGGTGACTGGAAACCAAAGAACGAGGGTAGATCATTACCTCTACCTTATTCTATAGTGTGCGTTTTGCGTTAAAACCATGTTTAGGACCCTATATTAAAACTGTTTCATTAACACTTCTTGGAATATTAATAAACTTTATCAAAGGATAAAAGTAAAATCTGTTAGACACCATTTTCTTGATGAAATAAAATGTCCAGAAGAGGAGGTTTGAAAAATACCCCTAAAGTAGTCGAAAATATATTGAAAAACAATTCGCCACAAGCCGATCTTAATGTAAATGCTAAATTTAAAAAGCTAAGCATACAGGATTCGTGTAAAGCCTTGTCCAATTTTCCTATGAGCCTCACTTTAAGAATGCACTCTAGATCTTCTACATACCCCCCGGTGAAAAGGCTTGCATTATATGTGCGTGCATTATGAACAATGTACGACAAGCTAGAGCCTGGTTGTTGTTCTGGATTGTTGAAGCACGATGATTCAACTTGCAGTTTTCCTAACCGAAGTAACTGAAAAATTTCTTTGTCAAACATTCCTGGGTGAAAGAGCAGGGGACACACCAATTGCTCGCATGATTTTTACATGTTTTTGTTGGTGCTTGCTGAATACTGCAGTGAGCAATCTCGATCACCGAAAACAAAGAATCTCACAATTTATATGCTGAGACTTCCAGAGCGAGGGTAACGCACTTTTAAAAAAGTTATTGTCAATACTGACACCTTTACTTCATCTCGAGTGTGGACTTCCTGAGGCATGTTTTTGGAAGGACTAGTGAACCCTAGAAACTCTGCCTCTGATTAGTAGCAATTAGTGCGGCATATGCTGCAATAATTCGCATTTGTATTAATCTGATTTACTCCAATCCTTACAATCCACACAAAACTCTCTTGTATCTATTATATGGAACAAGGGAAGATAATCTGATTTACTCCAATCGTTACAATCCACACAAAACTCTCTTGTATCTATTATATGGAACAAGGGAAGATAATCTGACTTACTCCAATCCTTACAATCCACACAAAACTCCCTTGTATCTATTATATGGAACAAGGGAAGATAATCTGACTTACTCCAATCCTAACAATCCACACAAAACTCTCTTGTATTTATTATATGGAACAAGGGAAGATAATCTGACTTACTCCAATCCTTACAATCCACACAAAACTCTCTTGTATCTATTATATGGAACAAGGGAAGATAATCTGATTTACTCCAATTCTTACAATCCACACAAAACTCCCTCGTATCTATTATATGGAAGAAGGGAAGATAGTTGACTGGGTTCAGTTCTCGGCATTAACAACTATCACATCACTGGGTCATTCTCAATGACCAGTTTTGACAACGAAATTAATTCAAAATATATATATATATCCTTGCTTCCAATGCGACATATAGCTCAGCCATCCCAGGCTTATTTCTTTGGCAATATTATATTAAATTATCAATACAAGCTGTAAGCGTTAACTTTCTGACCAAATAAAATATCTCGAAAACGAGTGATATGTTTCTGACTCTATACAACTTTTATAACAACTAACTTACCGGGACTTGTGGGTGATCCAGAGTCAACTGATTGGTGCAGGAATTCACAGGTGGTGAAGCGTACCATATCACGTATATTGGGTGATCTTTCAAGCTGCGAGAGGCTGGAGAGCTTATGTCATGAAAAAGATGACTTGTTTTTAGTTCAATGGCTATCAAAGAATACAGGATTTCTGGGTTACAATAACAGTACAAGGAGCATTAAAGATCGAAGCGAAGAAAACCTTTGAAAAATGAGGGGAAATGGGGTGAGGGGTTGAAGATAGAGCAGTCTTCTTAAGTCATTTGACTCGTCCTGTTATTTTTTTCCTTTCAGTTGCGTCATTTTAAATTGGAACTTTTCTTTCTCTCAATCTATCTGGCTATAGGTACCCTGCAGCGCAGTATACTTCAATAAATAACCCTTCAATCAATCAACTTTAGTAATGTGTCAAACTCTTCTAGCTGGCCACAAGTGGCCTGCTAATCGGGGACACCTAGTTAATAAAATCTGTATAAAGCTTAAGGTTACATTTGAGAATATTTAAAGTAGAATAGTTACTATAAAAAATTCATTAATAGCATTAAAAAATTATATCTGTATATAAAATAAATAATAATGATGATAATAAAATGGTTTACAATGTAATATAATTAATCTGAAAGTGAGCGAAAGATTAACTTAATAAGTAGAGTATCAAGTGTTACACAGGTAACAATTTGAACATTTGCTCTCAACTATAAGACTTTAAAGGCCGATAACGAGGCTAGGGCCCTATCCTTATCAGACAGTTTGGACCATAAGAGTGGTCTAATGTATCTAATGGAGTGCTTACCATATTTTACAATATTGAACCTAGGGATGAAGAAGTCTGAATTTCGTCGATTATAACTAATCTATGATACGCTGAAAAGATAACATTCAAAGCTGTTAACTTATCTTTCACTTTATACGTGAGGATTGCAATATACTGCAGGTGTCTTTTGTAAAGACTAGTCATCCGTGCACGTGTTAGTAACTTGCCATATGACGATTTCCAATCACAAAATACAGCTCGCAGACGCCTTTCATTGACCCTCTCAAACTTTCTTTGATCTGAGCCTCTGCAAAAGTGCCAAACGAGGCTGCAGTTTGTCAGATATGGCAATATGGCGGTCTTGTATATTCTTAATTTTACTTTCATTGAAATCATGTTGCACATTCTCATTAGGCTGCTCACCCGCATACCACACTCCAGCGATATATTCCATTATAACTAAATCATAGCCAACGCAGCCTCTTTTTTACCCTTGTTGCCCTCATTCACTTGATTATAATGAATAAATTCTCATCAATTTTTCTCTTCCTCTTGCATCACTTTCTTGTATTCAAGATTCGTAAACAGCCAATTTCCCAAAGTTGAAAATATAATTTCATGATATATAGAAGCTCGTTTCAAACGATTTTTCTCTAATATTGGATTTTCCTTATTCACTCTGGTGTAGCGACTTGTCCTACAACCAACTGGAAAAGTTACCTTCAGGAGCCTTCTTTCATTGTCGGTCTATTTACGAACTGTGAGTAAACGTTTGTTTCGCTTGCTATAGAGTTATAAATCATTTTCTCACTTTAACTAACTCTATTCGCGTGATTTTTGTGAAAATAACTATTTATTTCATTGCCATATCTCAGAAGGACTGGTTTGAACCAAATTCAGTTATTTCGCTGGCCAAAAACCGATATTGACCGCGGTTTAAATTTTTCCATCTAGTGCGATAACTTTTTAACATATCTTTTTAAAGCGAAACAGGTAGGAAAAAAAAAAAAGAGAGAGTTCACCTTGAGAAGAGGAGTGTTTTTGTTTGTTTTATTTTGTTTTGTTTTCTCTCTCTTTATTGCGCCAATGTGGTTACTAGGACGGATACTTTGTGTTTATTGTTTGGACATACGATAACCATATTATCAACTGAGCCAATTAAGTCTGTATGAGAGAGTGATGACATGGTTTGTTGACACAGAAATTACTGCGTTCATTCTATTTAAGATATCTCTCGTTCACGGTGGTTTAAAACTTGTAGACCACCCGCCCGGGTAAACAGATCCGACTATAAAATTAGCTGCACAATAGGGCTTTTTCAGGTTTCCACTTCAACTATAAATTACTTGAAGGTCATAAGGTGCTAGTCGGTACGAGTTCTTGGCAACATGCAGCGCTGTGCAGCTTTAAAATTTTGATTTTTTTCCATCGCTTTTCTGAGTTCAACGCCACGCCCTGTCAGGAAACAAGTATAAAGGCAATCGCAAACCTCAACATGAAAGAAATATCTATGGTCATTTTGATATTTTGGTGAAGCAGATATGGTCGAACGAAAGTCTAGGCTCCCCTTTTGCCTTTTTTGGCGAGGTCAGACGGATAATAAATGATTTTATGGGGATGATCCTTTTTGAATCGCAAAGGTCTTTACCTGACATTGATTCTGTCATTTTCAAGCAGACGGATACCTGGAGAGCGGTCTATTCCCAGTTAGATAACAGAAAATTCAAACCCCTTCGCAATTTATTTCCAGCTTTTCCAAATACTATTCCGCAGACATTTCTCCCGTAAACTTCTTTTGTAAATAGATTCTAGTCCATTTTGATTGGTCTGTTTCCAGCACTAATCTGTTCAATCCCCTAATTACCAACTGATTCAAAGACACTAAGAAAAGGAAATAATTTTCTATTGGCATGTGTTATATAACTTGGCAAAGCATCAATAAAAAGTGAACTTTTTAAAACAGAAGTAAATTAAGTAGTGATAAAAGTAAATTGAAACTGAGTACGGCAGATATTATCATGTTAAAAAAGAGAGGCAACATTTTCATCGCAAAGATGAATTCTGAAAATGGATTCCCATCAGTCTCCTTTCTTTGGCAGGAGAAAAGCCAAACAGACAGAGCTCGCGTTCCAGTCATTTACGCCTTAGTTTAAGGAAAATCTCCCCAAGAGCAGTTATTAATTCCTGTTGTACGAAGCGTTCAGAAAGATATCTAATGTTGTCACATTTCTCAGTTGTTATCTTGTAAGAGTGCAATAGCAGCATACAAGGAAATCAACCTCTTGTTTTTTCCTTCTTTCCAAATGAACGCAGTTTCCTGAACAACAACAACATAAAGAACCTCTCCTCTGACCAACTACCCCCTGTATATTCGGGGCGGAAATACCTTGAAAACCTGTAAGTTCTGTGGCTTTGGATTCTTACTCCATTCTAGATCAGTAGTTCTACCAAATCTAAAGTTCTGAAATACATATAGCAACATATCCTCCTCCGAGATACTGAGTGGGAATATGAACACTTTTGCACCGCCAATCCTAGGATAGTTTGAGTAATCTTAGTTTAAATATGTTGGTGATTCTTGAACCATAAAATTGTTCAAAAGGAATGGCGATGACTGTACTTGTGAAGTTGCGGTCGCCACACTGGGAAGGATTCATGAATTGGAACTGGCAGCGGGCGAAGCGTGCTCAGCGTAGAATTACATTCCTCGAATTAAAGAGTTTTAGTTGGTAACACATAAAGTTGAGAAAGATGTGGTCATAACTTTTGGAAAGAAAACTGTCTATCTTCAAGGTGAAAGTGGGCTGTTTCCATCCTTGTGCGCCACAAAATGAATGGGCTACTTGTTTAATGCTGGTTGCATCGCTACTGGATTTCTGTAGCTCCTTTAATAAGCTCTTAGATGTTCAATTTCTATAGTTGGCTGTGAGTAAATTATTTGAGTAGCTCGTCTCTAAGCCGCTTACGCAGTGACGTACCTGTTGCTCGAGTTTTAAAATTGAACTCGCAGAGCGAGCACAGCACTTAAATAATGACTCTAAACTTGCATCTTTTTCTGAATATATGTGTGGTCAGATTTCTAAACGATGGTCGAGTTTGTGATTTGAAAACTGCAATTGCACGATGTATCAGCATTGAACATGATAAGAAGTTTCACTCATTAGGAAGTAAATTGTGATTGGCTAGTCTTGCGCTTTATAAAGAGAAAAACCCGGCTCTCAGACACACATAATCAACTCTTGGTTAATATAATGGTTTTAAGCTGATAACAAACTCTGCCAAAGAGTGAGCAAATAGTTCATTGAAAATTTTAAACAACTTTTACCTCTGAAGAAAGGCAGACGTTTTTGATAGCAGGGAAAAAACAGTTCAAAAACAATTAGCGCCTTAAATTGATTTTGGAGGATTCCAAGGAAAGCAGACAAACAGGTTTTTACACGATTCACTGAGCCTGAGACGTCGTCCGTCTTTGCATTCATCTTGTTTTCAGTTATAAATTACAGCTTAAAGACTTATTTCAAATCAATATGATTATTCCATGTTAGAGCGAATTCATAAAAACTTTTAAAAACTCAGGAAAGATTTAGTGTCCTATTAGGAAAGTGTGGGCAACAATATTTTCCTTAGGTTTCTCTTTTTGGCGCCTTTGGAATAATCAAAAGGATTCTCTTTCTCGATTTCTGTTCTTAAAAAATAACTCAAAGTTTATAACGCATCATAATGCTATTGAGTCAACTTATGATATTAAGCTGGAGGTAACCACAGTTTTCTCGCAGTATTTATTGAGGATGTTTAGTTTGTGGTATAACTGGCGGTTTTCACTTCCAGGGAATGTAATGCATTCTGAACCCTCTTCAAATACCACAAATCCAAGTTGGAGCCCTAAACTGAGCAAGTTAGAGAACACGAAAAAAAAAGTGGTCGTAACAACAAAAACTGTGAAATCAGCGCTGCCCTTTGCTTAGTGGCAATCAATCACTTTTCTGTCTCCCACAATATTTCTTACTTCAAATCTCTTGGGCTACATAAATTCCCAAGGATACTATCCCGAGGCAAAAATTGTTGCGCCGAATTTATTCTTGCCCGAACTCGATGCCTGCCAGGCGCGATCTAAACCATCCGGTATAAAAGTCTCAGAGGATAACGAACAATAGGGCTATTGGCCGAAAACGAATCATACCAAAACAATAAGCAAAGTTTAATAGGACAGAATTGATCAACTTATATATAACTGATAACTGTTAATGAGTGCTTTTGACCATCAAACTGTTCTCTGTAACATAGTTAGACTAATTTGAAATTCACTTGAATCTTCCTTCTTTTAAATCATCAGTGGACGCTGTAATGAGTTCGTTTCACTTGCATTGCTGAGAAATGTCTAAGCTTTTGTTCAAAAATCTTTATTCTTGTTACTTTCAATGTTAACTTTAGTGTGCAACCACAGTCTGTCTCTATTTTTTTTACATCTGTGGACAAGATCAAAAGAGAATCGTACACTCTCAACTGAGTAATCGAGGAACGTCGAGAAAATAAATGTATCTTTTTATGCAGAACTCTGGACTTCAACAAACTGGAGACTCTTCCAAGTGATCTGTTCAAGGGCTACAGGCTAAATGATCTGTAAGTTATTTGCTTTTTAATGTTTTTTGAAAATCGGAATAAAATACTAACAAATTACTGCAGTTCAAAAACATTGGGTACTTGTATAAATCCTCTTTAACAACATAGTTAATAATTAGGGGGAAAAAGATCCTTTCTATCACTTTGAATGGCATATGATTTAGACGTAAGATAATTCATTCCAAGACAGTTCCATGTTAACCGGCCTCAGTTTAATCCGTTCATGTTTCTCTGTCCATCGAGAACAAGCCTTACGCAAACAGTTGCGCATTTTGCAAGTTGTAGTCAGTACAAGCAATGAAATTATTTCTGATACTAACGGGTATTTAACTTAATGTGTTTTACAGGTGGCTGGGAAATAACAACTTAAAGAACTTATCTGAAGATTTCTTCGCTGAGCAATATTCGTTAAAATATTTGTGAGTAGCAATTATTTGGCACCTTTTCGAACAAACATTAGAGAAGTAATTCAGTTTTCTCTCTTTTTTTTTCTGACTAGGTAGCATATGTCAGCAGCGTGAACATGATCTCATTTGAAAAAGTTTAGTTTTGAATCCAAAGTGTAATCATTCAAAAGCGTAACGTTTTCAGACTTAAGTAGGTCGTATGTGTGCTGGTGGTATCGGGTAGTTACATGTTTGTGCGTGCGCATTTCTGGGTGCTTGTGCGAGTGTGCTGATTACAATGGTTGTGCAACACATTTATAAGTATCTAAACGTGACCAGCACTTCAGAAATGAAAAACAGTTCAGCCTGGAAATCTCGAACAAGTTACACAGTCAGACCATTTGAAAGGGACAACACTGATGTATCCTTCGGGCTCAAGTATCTTATTACGAGTCGATGAAGAGGACAAACAAAGATGTTAAACACAATGGTTCTATCAATAAATTGTCCATTGCAAAAAGGAAATTCGGACACCCTTGCCAAAGGAAATTTGGACACCTTTCGAACGCTTAGAAATTGCGTGAATCGCGAGCGTTAGATCTGCCGGGCAAAGTACTACGAAGCAAAAGTCAGCCATTTGAGGGAGTGCAAGCCATTCGTGTGGTGGAAAGAGGTGAAAAAGCTCAGCGGCATGTCACATGACTCAGAAACGCGTGTTAACACCAGCAAATTACTGCAACACCTAGGTTTTTCACCTGGTGATCTGGCGAATTACATCAATTCAGCGTTCCTGACTCCAATGCAGAGTTTTGAACCTCTTACCCATAATCCTTCTGATCCACCACAAACCAACAGAGAAATTCATGCAGTAAATACGATATCGGAGTTTTCAACCTTTATGAAACTGTCCGCACTCAGCCTCTCCAAAGCACAAGGGCCAGACGGCATCCCGGTATGGTTATTAAACGAAAACGCTGATCTCTTGGCGGGACCAGTCTCTGTGATCCTTAACTCTTCGATCCACGAATCCCGCCTTCCGCCTTCCTAGAAAGAGGCTGATGTAGTTGCGGTCCCAAAACAAAGGCCCATAAATGATATTAACAAGCACCTCCGTCCCATTTCTCACACGCCTATCTTGTCCAAACTCGCTGAAGACCACACTGTTGAGAAATATGTTAAACCAGCCGTGTTACAAAGTATCGACCCTCGTCAATTCGGATCTATTCCCAAATCGTCTACCACACATGCTCTGGTCAACATGACGCATAATTGGCTTGTTAACACCGACGGAAATGGTGCCACGGCAAGAGTAGCTCTACTTGACTTCCGTAAGGCTTTTGACCTTATCGATCATAGTGTTCTCGTTCAAAAACTAGCAACATATGATATCCGAATCAAACCAAAAGCTGGATTGTTGACTTTTTGATGAACCGGAAACAAAGAGTTAAACTTGCTCAAGATTGTCACTCTGAATGGCGCTCTGTACCATCCGGCGTCCCCCAGGGGACAAAATTAGGTCCCTGGTTATTTCTCATCTTGATTAACGACTTGGAAACCCCAGCTGACTAGTGGAAATACGTGGACGACACATCTTGTTCCGAAATAGTTACTAAGGGCAGTGAGAGCAAACTCCCAGAAGCTGAAGATGACCTTTCAAGACAAGCGAGTATCGATGGAATCCAACTGAATGAGGCCAAGTGCAAAGAACTACGAATTGGATTCTCTAACAGTAACTACGATTTTGAACCCCTGGTCCTAAATGGCAAACCCCTTTAATTAGTCACCAGTGCCAAAGTGCTAGGCGTGACCATTAGCCAAGATTTAAAGTGGAACATGCACACCTCTGAACTAAGTAGAAAATGTTCCTCTCGTCTCTACTTTTTGAGACAACTGAAGAGATCCGGAGTTGCACCAAGCGAACTTGTGCAGTTCTATCTGACATATATTAGGTCCGTCTTGGAATACTCAAGTCCTGTATTCCACCGTTCTCTACCAAACTACATCAGCGAAGATTTGGAACGGATCCAAAGAAGAGCACTCAGAATCATCTATCCTGACCTGTCATATAGTGTAGCACTAGAAACAGCTGGCCTACCGAAGCCTCACGAGAGGAGGGAAAAAATTTCAACCAATCTGGTTGACGAGATATTCCGTAACCCAACCCATTGACTCCTCAGCCTCCTCCCCCAAAGGAAGAGTTGTAGATACGCACTGAGGCGCAAAAGTGATTTCACTCTCCCCATATGCAAAACCGAGCGCTTAAGAACAGTTTTATTTTTAGCCATATTTATAAGATGTAGATAATTTTCCTTCTTTATTAACGACGAAGTTGTAATATTTTATGCCTCCTTTTTAATCATCTGTATTTGTAAATATTCCGTAATTCAGCCTATGGCTGCAAAGTGTTTATAATAAAGTATCTATCTATATATCTGTCTATCTATCCATCCTAATTTAGAGGGATTAGTGGGCTGTACCACGTTACTTTCTAAGTATGCTCAAGATTACTTCAGATGGACCAAGAGGTTTTTGGAAACGCTGTGTTGTTGGATGAAAATCAGTTGTAATATATTTGATGACTCGAGTTAAAGAGTAAGATTCAAATAGTAACTTTTGAAAAACCCGTATTAAAATCCCAGGTGACGTGTTGGAAAATAGACACCATAGCGAGGCTGACAGTGACCCGCAGAACATAAACAAAGGAATCAGGGCTCTTTCCTGCAACGATATCCCGGAACTAAAAGCAAATGATGTAATGGACATTTTGCTCTCTAATACAGACTCAAACTAAAAAACCACGCCGAAAATGGGGATAGTGTTTATGACTTGGATATTCTAAGTACAATAAGATAACCGGAAAATCTCTCCGCTAAGTTTGAAGCAGCTTTCATCCAATTAGATCTTTTCTTATCGTTTCCTATATGTAGGCGGTTGAGTGGTAATCGGCTAGTAAAGCTGCCTCGAAACATTTTTGAAGAAATGTACGCCTTGGAGGAAGTGTGAGTATACGTTTGTGATTTCTTTTTAAAAATTCTTCGTCAAAGTTAAACATTCCTTTCCTCTGCATTGCATTTTTATGTGATCGATCGCTCTCAAGTCGTTCTAAATATGGCTTAAAAACCTCTCGTTCTTGATTTATCGATCGGTAGTAGTCCAGTAGTTAACCAGTCGGTTAGGGAGTTTGATCAGTTTTGTGTGAGTAGTTAATAAACGGTAGGTTCCAAAATTATAGGACTGCACGATGAAGTTCTACTTTCGTTGGAGACGAATAACGTATCGGTCTCGAAAACAAAACCTTGCACTTTTTTTTTTGGCATATTGAAAGGAGACTTGAAAAATTCAAATCGCAAATTTTAACAGAACAGTTTTTTTTTGTTATGGGTCATATGATATTGGGCGTGTCCAGATGACTTCACCAGGGGGATTGCACTCACTCCTTAAACAATTGTCCAAAGCTAGTCCAATAACAAAAAGATAACCTCGAGTTATGGCCAACTGAATCCATCTTCTCCCTTATTGACCAGCAACCATTTTGTTTAATGCTTCTATCTTTCCTTGCTAATATGAAAAAAAAAAATAAAAAAATTACTACGCAACTCACAAATCACCCGTCCACCTTACAAGTCTGTTAAACCATAGTTAATAGAGCTGTTAAACCATCGGATAAGGTGCATTTATTTATAGAACGTAACAAAAACCAAAGCAAAATTGGACGGAAAAATTTGACTTTTTTCTAGAGAGGGACGCTTCAAGTATAAAATCATGAGTTGGTAGTAAGATTTTGAAACTGATGTGAAAACCTTTTTTCAAGTTCAACCCAATATCTCTCACTTAAAATACGTTTTTTTTAATAAATGACCGTGATTTTTGTTGTCAATACAACGATTACTGGAACTGATTAACGAACTGCATCTGCCTAGATTCTATCAGATAAGAACTTCGGCACAAAAAAAAATTAATCCAACAGAGATCCACATCGCCCTTGGAAATGTAGTTAGTTAAATGAATTTTCGTTTGTTTGTTTACTTTTTTTTCCTAACTGGCCATCATCTCATTCTCCAAACACTTTTTTTTAGGGACTTGTCCTACAATCAGTTGCAGAGTTTGCCTCCAGGAATACTAAGCAGAAATTCCAAACTGAAAGTAATGTAAGTAGGATTTTTCTTTGTACGAAAAAGAAAAAAAAAACCTTTGTAGGTCAGTGTGAGCATTCTTAGATGGTGGTCCAAACTAGTTGAGAATATCGCTTATTTCTACCTTTCTCGAACTAAGTTTGTTCGTTTGGAAATTATTGAGTGTTATTTAGAGATAGATGGCATAATACAATGAAGTGTCTCCCTGCCATTATTGTCTTAACAGAAGGTCTCTTAGCCTTAAGCGTGGAATAAATATATTCTTTGGGTACAGTTGCTGCATATTGGAGATTCTTGATCATAATTAATATATTTAGAGACACACAAAAAAGCTTTTCATTTCCTGACTTGGTAAAAAATTACTATTATTGCATTATTAGCTAGCCGATTTGGCTCGCATTACAGAAACGTTAAGTAGCGGGAATTTCCCATCGTCCAAGTAAAATTTAGGTTCTTACATGTTAGCTTACTATTTTCCTCAAAGGGATTTGTCAAACAACAAAATTCAGCGTCTTCCCGAAGATGTTTTTGGCAACCTTCCTCAGTTAAAAAGGCTGTAAGTGGAATTTTTTACACCTTTACAGCGAGTGAAATCATACATTTTATTTTAGAGATCTTAGTAAACCTTTGCTTTGTAGCCATTCCAAATAAAATGCTATTACAATAAACATATCAAAGTAAAATGCTGCATGCGCTTAATTAGCTCCAGTATATAACAGAGTGAAGAGAGGTCGAAACCTCTCCGCGTTCTGGTATACAGTGCTAACTTTAGTGAATTTGGTCACCATCAGCAGTGAAAAGAAAATATAGATTAACAAAGTGAGATTGACTGTCTCTTGTGACTTAATTTGTTTTTGCAAAGCGATCAGGGAAGGTTTAATAAATTACAGCCCAACTACCACAAGATTGATTTGCGATATGAGCAACTCTTCGAATTCATAGTTTCAATGTACCAATACAGAGAAGCGAATTCATGTCATGATATGCAAACGACCCTTAAAACAGCGGAAATACAAATGGCAGCATTTTTTTTCACATTCTCAAGTCCAGGAATAGAAGGTTTAGCAACTCAGCTAATATGTATTACTTTGAAAATAAACAGTTAAGTTTTATTGTCAGTTCACGAGGTCCCTTTTGTGATAAAAAAAAAAGAATCTCCGAGAGTCTCAAATACCAAAGCAGTTAACTTGCTTTTCATTTTTTTATTCCAATTTGTTTTTTTTCTTTTGAAGCTTTCTCTCCAACAACAAACTTCAGCGTTTGCCAAAGTTCAAAAACCTCTCCGAGATAGAAACATTGTAAGTGATTCGTGTTCGTAATGAAAACTGTTTCCGTATGTGTCTTATCTAATGAGCATTACTAAAAAAGGAGCTTTGGCAAGAAACAGAGGATCATTGTGCCTATCCAATGTTTCTTTGATATTCTCATGACCTAATAAACAGCCGGTTTAAGGATTTTAATGGCAAAAATTACTTTTTAAAATAGATGCAGAAAGTAAGAATCATTAACCATCATCTTTCTTAATTAAAGTAACGCAACATAAGGAGGATATTACATGGCCGCGCGAAGATACCAAATTTCCCTTCGGGTTTTGAAAACTACTTTTCGGCACGAGACAATAAATTTCGTATTTCTAAGCGGCCATGTAATATGCTACTCATCATATAATCACCTATAAAAATCCTAACCATTTCGCTTTGGCTGCAAAAAGGTCCAATTTATTATGGAACTTTAGCAACGGCGATATTTTTTCTTGGAAAGATAACTTCATGTTACTTTCACTGTGCGCGAAAGCTCGCAAGGTATTTCATTAGTGTTTATACACCAAAATATAATACCACACACTTTTTTATTGACGCCTCCCCATGAGGCTATAAGCGATATATGATAATGATAATGATGCTGAAAATCGTACCAAAGAAAAAACAGCGCGGTTAATCAAGTGGGTTAATAGTTATCACAAAACATTTGAGTTCATTGCTATTCAAAATCTCTTCGAAAAAACGTCTACCAGATAGTAGGGATTCATCTCAAAATCTGAACTTAACGTGGAATGTTAATCAGGACACAAAGTCCATAATTTTCAGGTTTTTTCAAGGAACAAGGGGTGTTCAAAAGCTTCGAAATCCGTATTTCAATAAGAAATGTAAATACTAGCTTTTGTTCGATCGCAGAAATAACTAATCACAGCTAGTTGACATCGGCTTAACGACGATGTGCAGCCCGGGTATATACCGTTGTTAAGCCATTATTTAACCGGCTGTCAGAACAAACAGTGCGGTGTGATCAAAATGTTTTCGTCTCTGTGAAAGCAGTCTGGCGATGCTCTTAATGAAGTTTCGGACAACTTTGATGAACAGTAAAACAGTTTGCTGAAGAACAAGGCACGAGTAATTTAAAAGGAGAACGTTTATATGAAGTGAATAAATGATACGAATGATCTTAGCCAGATCCGACGATGAACGTTTCTTAGCCCAAGCAGTTATTTAAAACTATCTTTACATTTAAATAGTGATACAGAGCGTCTCGTGCATTTCATTTATCGCGTAGATACATGGAGAAAAACAGCCTCGTAACCCTGTCACCGGATCAGTTCCAAGGCCTGTCCAAATTAAAAGACCTGTAAGTAAACCTACCAATTTTATATGAATGAGATGGCGGACGGAAATTATACCTAGCTGCACTAGTAAAAATTCTTGACCTTACAGGAGATATCTGATCATCTGTAATCAGTGTTCACTAGCGGCTGTCGTATTATTTGGTTAATTTAATTTTTCTGCTAGGGGATGTGCGATTGCGAAAAAAAAGAACATGTACTTGAGGAATAAGTAATTCTAAATTGTAAGTTAAATTGTATCTGCGGTAGCGTGACACAAAAAGTGAGCAGACTTATTCCTTCACCCACTTCTGCTTAAAGTTTCGTTGAATTACTCAAACTAGTGTGCCTTGGCTGGCTTAGATTCCGACACCTTGGAAGTCACGTATGACGTTGCTTGAGTTTGAAGTTGCTATTACATCCAAGATAGCAACTGCCAACTCTGATCTCATTGGCATGATGTCACAAGACAGAAAAAAAAGACAATTATTAAAAGGATGTAGCAATTCTTTACAATATATGAATCAGCACGTACTCATACTCGGATTAAGCGAGGCAACCGCTAACTACCATTAACTAATTTTTTTAAGTAGTCCTAAGCACTGAGTGAATTATTTTTAATCTACTTTTTGGTGTCACATATTTTATAAAGATAGTTCTCTAATAAGACCTGGAAGAGTCGATAAAGCTATTAAAAGGTTTTTTTGCAATGGAGGTTGGCTTCTAGAGTTTTCTGTACTTTAAGTAATAATGATCTGTCTTCTTTGTCGTTCAAGGGCTGTTTATGAGAACAATATTCAGTACATACCGCGTGGAGTTTTTAAAGGTTTAACAAACATGCAGTCCATGTAAGTCTCTGTTTCTCATTATCATTTTTAATCGACGCTAGTGAAGCACTGCAAACCTGGGGTCTTGTGAAAGTGCAGTCCCTGACATGTTCTGCAACTCCGTCATTTGAGTAGGTTGTGTCAAAAGTTACACACGAGTGACCACGATTGACAGCGAATGACCACAATTGAACACTAACAACCAAGGGTGACCAAGAAGTTATATATCTGGCTGACATCATAATCTCATTATCATCAGGTGACTTCATCCAAAAACTTATGATTTCAACGTAGATAAACCATTCACGGAGACTGACATATGCAAACAATGTATCACTTCCCTCATTGAAAGCGTAGTTCCCAGAGCTACTTCGCTTTCAAAAATTGTTACGCGATGGGCCCGTTTCCGCCCAGAATCCTAAGACAGAAGGAAGGAAGTTATGGAAATGAATGGAAAGAAAACAAGCAATAAATACCAAAAATATGTTACAATATAAAATAAAAGATGAAAACAAAACACAAAAACAGCAAAGATCAAAAGTTGACGAAGAAGAGTGACGAGTGATTGAAACCGCATAAAACTTTTATCGCGTGGCTGGAAGCAGAAAGATGACACCACTCCTTCCTTCCTTCCTCTAGTTACTGCTTACTAGTTACTCTCGATCACACGAGTCACTAATGGGAAGTAGTGGTCATTCGCGGTCGCACATGGTCACTCGGAGTTACTCGTAGTTACTCGTGGTCACCGTGGTCACTTGTGGTTACTTATGGTCACTAGTGGTCAATCATGATCGCTTGGGGTTACTCGAGGTCATTCATGGTCACTCGTGGCCATTCGCTATTACTCGTGCTCTCTCACAATCAGTTATCATGCTTTTTTTAAAATCTAAATCAATGTTTTCATGTTTGTCATTAACGAGTTACCCTTTCATTCTATCGTCATTTTACAGGAGCTTTTATTCCAACAAAATCCGTACAGTGAGCAATGAGCAATTTAAAGATATCGCGCCAAGTATTCGATTCCTGTGAGTATGAACAAACTGCTATTATTCAAGGTGTACGCGTGATTAAGTTTCACGGAGATTTAATTACAAATTTCAAGAGAGAAAATGCCCATAACTCTCAGATTAGCGTCCCTTCCCCATCTTTGCGGAAAAGTAATCCAGTCAGCCTAATCATGCAAGTTGAGAATTGCGTTGTTCGAGTTGCCCATAGATACCTCTACGAGTGTAAAACTAAGGATGGGCTTTGTATATTAATGCACCGTTTATACCGTTATTCACACACGAGTTTTCAGTATAATCCTAAAACCAATCAGATCCGGCCACCGAGAACTTTTAGGAAAACTAAATTAGGGCTTCCTTTCAATTAAACGTCCCCTCTCAAGTAGATTACAGTTGTAACATTGCATGGATACATGGATATTTCGAGATATTAGGCATGTTTTACGTACTCAGTAACAAATTATTCTTATTCAGATAAGTGTCACTATGTTGGGAAGGGGATCTTGGTTGGTTACTATCTTGTCTTTTAAAATGCCCATTTTTCCCATTACTTAGGGTCCTAACTGAATGGTTAACGACGAGATTGAGACAACATTGTTCATTGACAATGGTATACCATTCCGTTCCTTCCAGCCCCCTAAATCTTAGGGAGTCTCATAAGGTGTTAAGTGCGAATGTTTGAATTGACCGAGTTAAAACCGAAAAATGAGGCACATGATCGAACAATTGAAAACCTTCATATTCTGCCCAGAGATAACTTACAGTGAATTCAGAAACGTGGTAAGGATTTTTTTCCCCAGACTTGCTTCTTTATCCGATCCTAGAAAATTCACGAAAACTGAAACGAGCGTCCGTAGCCGTAACATGGCGGAAGTCAGTGCCCAGCGTAGAGGCAAATGAACTTTGCTCGTGAAAAGCACAAAAGAGAGCAAGCTCGTATCAGTTTGACAAATTTTTATAAGAGGGATTGAGGTATGGCTTAAGTCTAAAAGGGGACCGTTTCATTTAATTCTGACATCACAGAACGCTTTTAAAAATTATCGATATTTCAAACTCCAAATATCGCATTTTGTAACACATGCGGTATGACTCAGAATCGATTCAGGTTAAGCTCATGATAAGTGGAAATAGTGCTGTTTTTGAGGATATAAAAATTAATTTGGGGCTTTTCACTTCCGCACGGAAAAACCAGGTTGAACTTTGTGAAAATCGCAACATCGTGATTTACGTCACGACATAATCTAATTAGGCACTCCGTGGTTAAATCCGGAATTCAAGCACATTTTAGAAGTTAGCACCGTGGTCGATCAGGAGATCAATACAGTAAGCTAGCCTTGCATAGCTAACCACGGCAGACTGCCGGTTTTTATCTCTGCTTTCGTTTCAAATTCTCATCCATTTCCCATGGCAGAATTGTTTACAATAACACATTCCTTACGCGAGCGGAAGGTGTCTGTTTTTCTTTGGGTATTCGAACACCTATAAGTCCTAAGAACGTTCTGGGGTAAACTTGAGCTTCATTGTGGACTTAAAAGAGGACAATCCAATCATTTATAACGGCAGTTTAAATGTTCTCTGCCGAATACGTTGAAGACGGGAAGCAATCTGTGTGTAGATGTGACGTACTCAAGCATTTGTCACGCAAAGCTGAAATTATTTCAATCTTGTTCCCATCACGAATATCGATGATTAGTATATACTAAAACAGTGGATAGCGTCGAAGGCGCGCTCTGATTGGCTAGTCAAACCCCGAATATCCTTTGCTAGTTACCTCCCAGCAACTCGGGAAAAAATGGCGTCCCGTTTTGCATCCATGACAAGGGAAGAAATGCCTGAGATTAATTTTGGTGGTGTATATTATCTCACTGTTTTAGTATGTACTAAAAAGCTATTCACCTCAGCATAATTTGAATATATCAACAAAGTTGAAATGGTAAATTTGCTACCGTTACGATTATAAAAGCTGACGTTTCGAGCGTTAGCCCTTCGTCGGAGCGAAAGCATGGCGAACAATTTGATACATCATGGCCGTCGCGCATGCGAATCGTGTTACTCTGTGGACTTGCATTATGTTTCCGCGCGTATGAAATTACAGAGGAAACAGTGAAAACTGGTCTTACCGTAGTCAAACCCTTGCTTTCATAATTTATAACTAAAACTTTTTTCAGGTCCCCAAATCTAATTTAAAAGAAGAACATGTCCCCTTGCCTTTGAGCAATATTGTTCGCAAAGAGTTGATGAATGGACGGTTCCCAACGCTTTTGAGATTTTCTACTGTTCCTGAGAAAATCTGCCATACTTCTCCTCTAATTTCCGTTAAATTTGTCCGAACGTGGCACCGTAAAACGTTTGAGATAAGTTCTCTGTTGCTCATGTAAGATGTCCCCAGATCGGAATGTCTTGTTCGAAGGCAAAAGTCGAGTTCTATGCTGAAAACGTCCCCTAAAAGCTGGAATTGACGGTTCCTAACGCCCCTAAAAAAGGGTTAAAATCTTCCTCTCAAACTAGGTGAATTCATCCACAGCTGTCACTTTCACGCGCTCGCTCAGACACCCTTCGTGCAACCATGCTGAATTCAGCCTCATTTCGTCCACCATTTTGAAAAGTCTCTTCTAGCTACGTAACCTCTCCTCCTGTTTTCTGAGTTGCAAAACAATAGATTTTCGCGAGTTTCTTTAAAATGTCGGACGAAACAAAAGGTTGTGATCATGAATATGCAAGAGAAGTTAAGTTCATTGAACCGGAACTTAGATATGCGGCTAAAGCGTTGGAGACGAAACCAATACTCGCCCTGGAAATACCCTATCCATTGCTAAGGGAATGGCACAAAATAATTACCGAGGACACCTCTGAGAAAACCTCACAAGGTTCGCCCGGCCTACAGCTTGTGTCAGATTATGTTGCTCTGTTAGAAGGGGCAGTTAGGGACCATGCATTGTTCTTCACTGAGGACACCACCAAGAGACATGAGATGAACCAATCATTGGCCAAAAGAGCTGGTTCAGTGGCAAATCTCTACAGGACAACAAAAGGTAGAGCAAGAGAGGCCTTAAATGACAGGGTCAAGAAGTTCCACATTTTTGAGGGCCAGGTAAAATCCTCTCAGGATCTCCACAGGAAAATAATTACATTGGAGAGCGAAATCAATGGCTGGAGAACTAAACACAAGAACATTGAACAGGAAAAAGAGGAGTTATTCAAAGAAATGACTCAGACTATTGAGGAGAAGGATAGAGTTATTAGTCACCTACAAAGCACAAATAAGCAATTGGAAGACTATTTGGTTTATCTGGAAAAATTATCTATTAACGCTGAATACAAAGGGAAGCCAGTTTCTTCCAGTCAAAACAAAGCAAGAACATTAAAAAACTTTCTCACTAGGGCTGAAACTGCTCTTTGGTTCAGCAAATATTTTGAATTAGACATTGAAAGCATTTTGGTAAAGGAGAGTAACTCAGGTGTAAAACACACCTTATCCAGTAAGAAAATTTTGCATTGTGATTTGGCAGGACCAAATGAGCAAGAAACCACCCTGAAGTACAATTCCCTCTCTGAGGAAGAAAAAAAGCAAGTAGAAGAAATACTCTTCCTCTTGGACAAGTTTTGTGTGGGTGATTCTTTTTTCCATGAACTTACTATGGTCACAGATGGGCTTCCAAAGTCATATCTGATTCAGCAATGCAGAGCTAATTTAAATAAGCTATGCCACATAGACAGCCTACCAGGAAAAGCACTTGGGGCAAAAGTTAGTGCTGTTAAGGAGCTTATCAAGGAGCATGTAGAAGAGTACCTGAAAGAAAACCCAGCAACTGAAAAAATCCAAATCAAAATAAATGGTGATGGGGCTCGTATGACCCGGAATTCCAGCTTTGTAATTTTGTCCTTTTCAATTTTACAGACAGGTGATCAAGTTATGACAGCCAAAGGAAACAGAACTCTTGCTATCCTTAATGGGAAAGAAGACTATACCTCTCTCAAAGAGTCCTTTGGAAGCATTTTTAGTGAAATTAACAGTATGATTACAGAAGCTAAGGTTACTATTGGCCATACTGAAATCAAAACAGAATTTTTCCTTGGTGGTGACTACAAATTCATTCTTATCATGTTAGGTTTAAATGGAGCAACAGCTAACTACGCATGTGCATGGAGTAAGATCCACAAAGATGACAGATGGAAAACAGATGAACATTTCACTTATTTCAATTCAAAGCCACTAGCAAGGTCTTTACAGGAAATGAGAGAAATGTCAAAAAAATCAAAGGATAATTATGGCTGCTGTAAGGAACCCTTTCTGCACATTGAGTTGGACCATATTATTGTTGATGAACTTCACCTCCTTTTAAGAATAACTGATGTGTTAACTTCCAATTTAATAACAGAAGTTATTGATTGGGATATCGAGGAGAGTATTCTAAACACCAGCAACAAACAGGCACACCTAGATAAGTTGATTAACAGCATAAGGTCTTGTGGAGTATCTTTCAATGTTTAGAAAAAAAAGATTGCCGATGGCAAAGAAAGGTCTGTTCACGACTGGACAAGTCTCATGGGAAACGATAAGAAAGCACTGCTGTATCACCTTCCAGAGAAAATGACTGATTTCTTGAGGCCTGAAACCGCTGAAAAGATCATAAAAATATGGGTGACCTTTGCAGCCCTGTACAAAAGTCTCAGTAACTGGCAACCAAATACCAGCCCCACAGAGTTTTGGTTGAAAGCAAAACAATGGGTGAATGATTTTATCTCTCTTGCAGGATTGAAGGAAGGTTATGAACGAAAAAGAGTTACCCCATACATGCATATAATGGTTTCCCACATCCCATGGTTTTTTCAAATGTACAAAGCAGTCAAACTATTCACAGGGCAAGGAGTAGAAAAAAACAATGATGTTGCAAGGTCCATTGTTTTGAGGAAATCAAACAAGTGGGACTCGGTTGGTGATGTTCTCCGTCAAGAGTCACGTCAATGGCATCTACGAAAAAGGGAACGGGAGCCCAGATGCTATCAGAAACACAAAACAGAGTACTGGGAGGAGGAGATATTCCGAAAAAGAAAAAAAAATTCACCCCCAGAAGTTACTACTCCATCTCAATCTGATCTGCATGTTGGCCAAAGTGCTCTTGCATCTCAAACTCAATCTACTGGGCATTTGAGCCCAGTTGACTTTACAAAAATGAGAGTGCCTCAGCTTAAGGACGAACTAAAGAAACGAGGAATCAAAAACATTTCTAAGAAAACAAAACACCAGCTTGTACAATTATTGAAGGGCATTACTGACAAAGAAAACCAGTCAGCCTCTATTTAATAAGAAATGACATTGCCATTAAATGCAGATTATAAAAGTTGCATAGCATATAGCATTTGGCCTGGATATGAAGATATTGTTTAAGTCCCATTCTGTTTCTAAATTTCAAACCAGCATTTTGAATATTTAAGAAAAGTCTATAGTGACAAGATAAGAGGGGCAACTATATTTCAAGCTGAAATGACCTAGTTATCATTTACAATATTACTATGTACTCAATAGGCAAAAATCTTGAGTGAAACCTCCACTGCCTATCAAAAATACTCTCAAGCAATAAGTATAGAAAATGGCTGGCGTATAAATTCAATGGTGAGTTTCTCAAGGGGCATCCTTGGAGGGTTTACAAGAGTACCATTCTTAACAGCAGTAATTTTTGGTGACCATGACAAATTCAGTTGCAGTTTTATAGAAATTTAATCCTAACACCATCTCCATTTTTGTCTAAGCACTGATCCCATAAATTGTCAAAACTGCATTGGTCAAAGTCCTGCTTCTCTAGCATAGTAGATTTGCCATCTTTGTTCGCTCGACCTTTCCCCTGAAATAGGAACCGGTAACAGTCATGGTGAAAAAACAGGGTTGATGGTCCTCTCGATTTACTTTTTAATTTAGATGTAATTGCAAGGAGTAGAAAATCTATATTTTCCTGCAGGCGAGCTTGTGGGATCACTGGTCTTTCAAATGTCCTGAATAAAAACATGGCAGTGTAAGCTTTTTTGTTTTGGCTTGATGCAAATTATTTAGTATCTCATCAAAAATACCACAAAAGGTGGACGTACATTGAACCCCCTTACAGTTCACGAACATAAATTAATTTCATAACCATTGTCCTTCTATCGATATAGTGCATTATACCCTCAGATGAACAAACTTCTTTGTAAAAAAAATAAAAACCCGAAGGAATTCAATGAACAGATGTAGAAATAGAAAATCTCCTGGATTTTATTTTATCAAAAAAAAATCATATTAGTAAATAATCGCAATGCTGTCTGATCATTCGAACTGAATTTACCGCACAAGATCGATCGTAAGGTTATCTTCGTTTTCCCAGCTGCAGCTGTAATAGCTGTACCCATCCCACTTTATAAGATACTCGATCTGCGAAAAAAAAAATGATTCCTTATACTACAAAACTAAAATGTTCTTTGAATATCAGATCACAATCTCTCTTCTGAAGTAAGCTTATAATAAAAGCTTCTCGAACTCTGGACATATAAGAGGAGTTTTTCATACTTCGTGATCCAGTGACCGCCTCGAAATAACTCGTTCGACTTTAAAATATGCTCCCCGACTGTTGTGTTTTCTTCTCCTTCGTGTTGGCTCTAAAAAATCACTTGTGACCTGTGACAACTGCTTGAAGTAACCACTTACGGGCCTTTTCCTACTTGGCTCCGCCATTTTAGTGCTGGCGAAACTTATGAGCCCATCTGTGCCCATCGTGTCAACCGCTGATAAAAACCACGCCGTGGGAGCCCGTGGTGATGATCGCTGACAACTTGCGCGTCAGCAATGACAACCGCTGACTGTATCGAATTGTTCGCCATGAGGCTAACGCTCGAAACGTCAGCTTTTATAATCGTAACGGTGGCCAATTTACCATTTCAACTTTGTTGATATATTGAAATTATTTCGTTACCCCCACCGACGCAGCCCCAAACAGTTTCTTTAGAAACTATCAGCCTTTATTCACCTCAGTGTCGGTGGTTAGCGGTGGATATTTACCTCGCCACTTCGCGGCTCAGTAAAGTATCCATCCCTAAACACCTCCACTTCGGTGAATAATTCTTAAATAGCGTCTTTTAACAAACTTGTTTATATGATAATTGTTCTTATCAGTTAGTCATTGCTGTGAAACTTGTTAACTTAGCAGAGGGGATCTCATGTAGAGTTGAATGTAATAGGAACATTACTTAAAAGAGCTAATAAGCAGAACACAAAACCAACAAATAGCTAAAGAAAAAAGGATAAGGAAAGGATCAAAGGTCAGAGCAAGAGCGAAATAGAGACAAAGTACGAAATGATTGGAAAAGCAGAAGAATACCAAGTATGTAGCTGGAAACAGAATAAAATAGATAGGGTGAAATAGACCTGAGGACAAATGTATGATAAACAATATAAAAAATGTGAGATTTGAAATCACTACCACAAACAAAAGAATCTTAGCTGAGTTAAGCACGTTCTTCCTAAAGTGAAAGTACTGGTTACAAAACTCATGGAGATTGGTTGGGCTCGAAACTGTTCTCAAATTAAACCAACTAAGTTGAGAAAAAGGTAATTCTTTTGATATACCGATGTTGAGCTAATGTCGTTCCGTAAAGTCATTTCTGAACATTTAAAGACTGTCGGCAATACCGATGTTGAGGCCGAAATACTTTTAATTTTAGATTGAGCGGCAATTATTAACACACTTTCCAGCAATCAGACTATATCACCAGTTCCGGGCATCACTGTTTTTGAGGCATTGGATGAAGGAAAGGGTCACAAAAATGCCATGCATTCTAGAAGAGCTATCCAGCCATGCTAAAGGAAAAACGCGCAGGCCTTATCGCAGAATTAGTAAAGCACTTTTGAGATGAATCTTCTAGCTAACCCTTTTCTCAGGTTTTCATTGTTAAAATGATCATTTCGAGAAGGATTTCCAAAATGCTGCAAAGCGGCGGTCTAGTCAAACTGCCAAAATGGCGCGGCATGTTCTTCCGGATTTTCTTTAAATTTGTGGTTTGCCTTCTCAATTACAGAGGCTGTGGAAAGGAACACAATTGAGCAGTTGGCGCAAAGAATTACTTCTTATTAACCAAGCGCGAGGGCCGTACCTATTATTGGCCCAAAATCGTAGTAGTATGGAGTGATTGCAGCGAGGTCCGTACAAAAATACCGAGGGCCAATATTTCCCAATACAGCTCAAGTAAGCGATGTCACTAAGTATTTTATCATGACGTTCGGGAAAACTTCTTTAGTTTTAATTTCTCGGCTTTCGCGAACCAAAATATACGGTTAATGACAGCGTCCGTGGAAATGGTCCGTTTGGCAAGATCCAGACCAAGTAAGAACTAATCAGAATGCTCGGATTTACCTCAAGACTGTCCTACCATATAGTAAGTTGTTATAACCTTCAAGCTCCAGGTATTTTCATTAATAGTTTATTTTCTCCCTGAGCTTTTTTTGTTTGAAAATACATGTCCTTGCAACTTTTTCCCTCGTGCTTCCGTTGGATTTTGAAATATCGGGGATTTTTGAAAGCTTTCCGTGATGTCAAAATTAAATGAAACGGTCCCGTTTTAGACTTAAGCCATACCTCAATCCCTCCTATATATATACAAATTTGTCAAACTGATACGAGCTTGCTTTCTTTTGCGCTTTTCACGAGCAAAGTTGATTTGCCTCTACTCGGAGCACTGATTTCCTCCACTTTACGGCTACTGACGCTCGTTTCAGTTTTCGTGAATTTTCTAGGATAAAGAAGCAAGTCTGGGATAAAACCTTACCAAGTTTCTAAGTTCACTATAAGGCATCTCTGACTGAAATATGAGGATAGTCATTTTTCGGTCGATGTGCCACCTCTCACGCAGTCTTGAAAAAAAGTCGTTCTTCATTGAATTTTTAGCAGGGTGTGAGAACTAGGTGGAGCTACAAAAAGAAGAGAACCCAAAAGATTCAAAATACTTAGCCTTAAGACAGCAGCATCATTATAAATTAGCGAGTGATGTGAAATTGAATCGCTTTTCTTTTATTTGCAGTTACTTCCATTACAACGAAATGCGAGAACTACCGGCCGGTTTCTTCTCGAACATGAAATATTTAATAACAGCGTAAGTCAGTGAAATATTCTCGACGTCTGGAAATGTCCAATTGAGAAATTTTATTTATCTTTATACATTAAAGCAACATGTAGAGTATTTATATGATCCTTTCATTGTCGTAAATTCAAATTCAAAATTTTCTATTTTCTTCCCCTTTTGTGACTCATGCCAACTCTTTTTATGAAACGTAGGACTGTAGACACCAACCTGATGTGTTGCCATTTGACGAAGGAGGACGCAGATTGCGACTTTGCTTATGTCGACAGCTTCGCCAGTTGTGAAACTATGTTCAGAGATCAAGCCCCTAGGATATGTCTCTGGGTGGTCGGAATTATGTCGTTAGTTGGTGCTGTGTTTGTCATCGTGTGGCGGTTGGTGTTTAAGGAGACAAAGGAGAAGAATAAGATACAGTCTATCATGTTGATACATTTGGCAGGGTCTGATGGACTGATGGGTATCTACCTTATCATAATAGGTGTAATGGATGCCATTTGGGCAGGGAAGTATTTCTTGCATGACTATAACTGGCGTTCAAGTTTGTCATGTCAGATAACAGGTGCCATTGCCGTGTTGTCAAGTGAGGTGTCTGTTATGACGATTTGTTTGATATCCGCCGACCGGGTTAAGAATATTCTGTTCCCCTATCGTGGAAAGTCCCTTACAATCAAGGTTACGCACCTTCTGTGTTTTCCTATCTGGATTGTTGGTGGGTTAATTGCATTTATTCCCACGGTGGGCATCGACTACTTTGGTAGTCGCCAACAAGGTCACCACTTTTATGGCAGATCAGTTGTATGTCTCCCATTGCAACTTTCTGCTGATAAGCCCTCAGGCTGGGAGTACTCTGTTGCCATGTTTGTTGGTTTAAACTTTACTCTTGTGTTTTTCGTCATTGTGGCCTATTCCATGATTATCTACAAATCCTGCACATCAAACCGGCGCCTGGCTCAGCAAGGGACCGAAAGAGAGAGGAAAATGAAAGCCAAGCAAAGGGCAGCCGATCTGAGGAGGGAGGCCTCGCTCGCCAAAAGAGTGTTCTTCATTGTTCTTACCGACTGTGTCTGCTGGCTGCCTATTGTGGTAATTGGATTGAGGTCTCTCTTGGAAAAATCCTTCCGTACACCTGGTGACCTGGCAGTTTGGATCGCAGTCTTTGTTCTACCGGTTAACTCTGCCATCAATCCCATTCTCTACACTTTATCAACAAAACAGGTACTAACTCGCAACCTTCATATCGTTGATAAGCTGAAATTTAGAGGATACTTTCATAAATATTTGTTCCATGCCGTGAAGAATGTGAAATGAACCAGTTGAAGCAAAAAAATTTCGCTTAGCACGAAGGAAATTTAGCGGTATTTGATATTTGAATATTTTCGGATTGTCCTTGATCTTTCAAAAGAAAAAAACCTTCCTGTAGAAAAAAACCCTCGCAAAAACAAAACGCAGCATAAACGTATCACCTTTTGACGATAAACAACTCAAAATACTTTTACAGGGGCATCCACGGACGCTAAATTTATATCAAACTTTTTCTGCGGGAATATCTCAATAGATGTGATCTGTACATAATGAACACTCTGAGGATTTTTTGCTTTGAGAAGAGGTGGATTTTGAAGTTTGAATCAGCCACTTAAGCCGAAAAGAGCTGCTAAATTTGCGAAGCGAGCAAGCTGCGAAATACGATACCCTCAGTTCTTCAAAAGAATGATGGAACGGAGGAACTGAGAAACAATAGAACGGTGGATCAGCGGAGTTGCGGATTATTTTGGGTCGCGGAACGATCGAATACTTTTTACGCATGAAAAAAAAAAACCTCAAAATATGGAATTGCAATAAAATAGGAAAATTATTCATAATTGACAAGCGAATTAAAAAGAGGCATGTTGGAGTCCAGAGGATTGGAAACCATGAGTCTTTCGAGCTAGCCCCTTTAAATTATTGTTATATTAACATTGTTAGCATTATTATTATTATTATTATTATTATTATTATTATTATTATTATTTTAATACTATTATTTGTTACTACTTTTTTAAGTACTGGTTCAATGTCAATTGGAGAATATATTCCTGAATCATCTTTCTCTTGTGGAACAGGGTACTTATCACTATGTGGGATGAGGCAGGGTTTCTGTTTAGCATGTGAGACAAATATTCTGCAACTCTACGTGCTAGAGCCACTATAAAACCTCTGGCTTTTTTAATGCTATTAAAATTGTGTTTCACCAGAGGTCACATACAGTCTTTGACTGTCTATTTTTGTTCTTAATGCCTTTCATCTAGGTACGACGTATTCTGAGTCCTAAATTCCAACAGTTCTTGGTCTATTTGATAGAAAAGTCCGGGCGAAATCAAAACAATGAAGGTACATTTATCGAAAACCATGTTTTTCGGAAATAATGACTATCATCATTTTGTCGTGCGTTGAAGACGCGGTTTCTCTAAACAAACCTGTTCTACTGAAGTTTACGTCAAAATATACTTAACATTGACATTAGATCAAGTAATTTTTTGTACAACCTCTGTCTTCCGAACAACCTTTGAGCAATGCCTAGGGTTAATTTTGATTAGTTTGATTTTTCCCGGTTGAGGGTATATCAAGACAACCTGCATGAAGGGAAGTCATCACCAGAGTCCTGCTGAGCGGATTTGCATATTTAAGAGTGGCCTCTGTGATGTCAGCTTTAATTGATTTTAGAATTTGTCGTGCAAGGTTGTTTCACCAAATTTCATTAGTTCTTGAAATCTGACTAAGTTTCATTGCAACGCGATAACCTTCTGGTGATTGCACTTCTGCATGATTTTCTTAAAAATACTATCTTCGGCGACGCTGACTATTGCTTTACATATGACACACCGATCAGCTCACTGATTTTACAATCATGAAGGTAAATGCCATTTGAACACGCTTGATTAATATTATAACTGTTTTCCAAAGGCCAAGATGAGGGCATGGAAATGCGAGTCATCGAAGAAGGTATGAAACATTTATTCCGCTCAAGTAAACATGGGGGTAAAGTCGATCGATCGAGGTGTAAATAGAAGTTCCGCCCTTTAGTTTCGGTAAGAGAGTGAAAAATTCATGCCTTCTGAACCAACTAACCCTTGCAGTCGGAGGCCAGGATGGGCGAAGAAAAAAACATTTAAAATGACCGGAAATTAAATCCCGTTAATAGCCGTCGGCCTTATTTAAATGCCAAGGTTACCCGGTAAAGTTCAGAAGAAATGCCGCTGATGTTTATGGGAGAAACTACTTTATGAAAGTTGCTACCTTGATTTGTTTTTTTTGGAAGAGCTGCCATCAAAGTTATTGTTTTAATAAATACTGTCAAGAGAAAGCTCATAGGATGTAGCAGTTGTAGTACAGAGCACTTTCTATTTTATAACTTTTCTCTTTTCAGTTCTAATCCATCGAGAGGCAGAGAGTGATGACAGCGATGACAGTGATGACGAATCGAAAGATCAAAGTGAGCATGAGCAAAACGTAGAGCAGACCGATCGTGAAGAGCCTGGAGAGAGAGATGAGACTGAACAGGATGAAAAACCAGAGAATGACCAAGAAGGCCAAACAGAGCAGAGAGACGAACCTGAAAAACGAGAAGAAGAATCTGAAGAACAACATGAGGATGACATGGAAGATGAGCCTGACAAACAAGAAGAAGAATCGAAAAACGACTGCAAAGAATCCAAAGGACACGTTGAAGATAAGATTGAAGATGAGCCTGACAAACAAGACGAAGAACCAAAAAAGGACTTCGAAGAATCTGAGAAGCAAGATGAAGATGGCATAGACGAGGAAGCTGGGGAAGACGAGCATTTTATCGCGAATAAGGGTATGTATACCAGCTCTAGCCTCCGCTTCCTTTGAAAAAAATAAAAGAACTCTGTTGCATGGAGATATCTTTCATCAATTTGGAGGACTAGTAGTGAACAACATCTCCTCGCTATTCCTTAAACAAATTGTTTGTTTCTAGAATCTCGTCACTTTCGTTACCCAGCTGAACTACATTGAGCGGTTTACTCGAATAGTGAAATAACTTTTTTTCTCATTGGAAAGGCTTGGAACTGTTTTTCTTTCCACAAAGCGACAAGATAGTGTTCTCGGGAAGCGCTTTTGCGAGGTTTGCGTTGTACTACGGTGCCCCACTTTACATAAAAATCTCGCTATGAATTAGTCTGAGCAGAGTGTAAGTATTTAATGCAGGGCAAGTTACTGAATGTCTTCTTTTTGCCTTGTGTCATGTTATTATGCAACAGATAAACACAAAGCAGATGAAAATCTCCCAGCAGCCTCAGGGCGAGAGTCTCCAAGAGCACCGCTGGCCACGTTTGACGATGACAGCGACCTTGATCAGTTTTACGAAGCGATCGATGGCATAAAAGAAACGAGTGTGTAATCAATAACACTGTATTCTCAGAGGAGTGCGTTCTTTGTGAAACAAATTTAATTTGGAATTGATTAAGTAGTTACCTGCAGTAGTTTTCCTAAATAGCATCAAAATACAGTTGCCGTATGGTTATCAATATAAGAGGTCATTCCAAAAGACCGGCAGATAAAGTTACCCATAACATTAATCTCTAAGGGTTTTTCCTTGATTAATAGTTAACCTTTGAATTTTAGTTCAGTTAGTGCTAAGTGTAGAAGAATTAGCAGCATATGGAGTTGTTTAATATATAGGGTCTGATCTGAGCAGCAGGCAAACTTAATAGGCTGCTAGGGAAAAGATTACTTTCACCCCTTATTTACATGTCAGTTGTTAAAAATGGTAAGATTTTAAGTACACTGCTGTGTTTTTTGGCATTACTAAGCCATAAATCATATTTATACAATCTAACGCTGATATCAGTAGATGGCTGTGTTGTATTACATTGCTAGGCCATGAATCATAATTATTCAATTTAAATCAGTTACCATATATTGCTATCTTACTTATGATTTGTTTTATTCAATCTTAAGGTCTTGTGATATATTTTGTAGATGGCTTGTCTAGCAATGCTAAGCCATAAATTGCATTTATTCAATTTGAAGTCACCATCAGTATCTTACCTACTGTAAGCATTCAGTAACAGGCTGTGTTGTATAGCAATGCTAAGCCATGAATCATACTTATTCAACCTGAAGTTATCTTAGTTATGATTTTGTCATCACAATGGTAATATCTGATATGTTTAGTAGATGGCTGTGTTGTATTACAATGCTTAAATCCATGAATCATATTTATTCAGTCTAAATTTACTAATGATATCTTACTCATGATTTATTTCATCGCAATTAAAACTTCCACGATGTTTAGCAGAAGGTTGTGTAGTTTAACAATGCAAGGCCTTGAGTTGTATTTATCCAATTTCAAGTTGCTATCGATATCTTACTCATGATTTGCTCAAAAAAAAAAAATGCAAGATCTTAAGTAATTAGTAGATGGCTGCATTACTTGACAATGTTATGCCATAATTTTATTTACCCCACGACACGCATGTACTAAGTGCTCAGGTCAGATGATGCATGTGTATCTGGCTCACATATTTATTCATTTGGATTTTTTTCTCTCTCTACTCCTAAGTAAATTTTGCAGAAGCTCGAACAAATTGAAAGATAAAAAGGGTGTTACTGACGTAATACAGTAAGACAGGAAGACGAACATCAACTGAGTGATATGTATCAGTCAAACCTATGTTGGTAAACTGTCAACTATCCAATGAAGTCACTGTATATTGTCAAGCATGTCTGCCTAAATAAATAAAATTTTAAAAAAAATTGTGATTTATTCTAAATAACTATCCATTAACCCATAAACCCATTGACTCCTAAGAATTACTAGCATCTGATTTCTCCTTACCCCCTCCCCCCATGTTCCTCAACTCTTTGACCCCTAAGAGTTACTAGCATCTAATTTCTCCTTACCCCCTCCCCCCATGTTCCTTAGCTCTTTGACTCCTAAGAGTTACTAGCATCTAATTTCTCCTTACCATATCACCCCTGAATCAAACAGTAAGGTCACCAGAATAAAGGAAATAATCGCCAAATTCAGAAGCCCTCAATTATTAAACAAATTCTCCTCAAGACAGTATCGAGAATATGCATATCGATGTTAGATGTACATCTATCAGCTAAGAGGTCATGAGTGGATTTTTTTTAATGAAAATTTCCAGTGCCTCAACAAACTGCCATAATAATCCCAAGTTTTCTCATTTGATCTGATCGCCCGCCCCTAATTCTGGATATAAATGTAACAATGACGAAGTAGTATTCTGGCGGATTGTACGGAGGTGATGGTCGATGTAGAAATGTTACAGTTTGATAAAGTTCTATTCATCCGACAGTGAATTCACGTGTGGGAGGATATAAGGAAACGTTTGACTTGATTTAAAGCAGATCACCAAAACCCACATTCTCAAGTAACCAGTCAAAGGCGTCCTGATAGGCCGCAATCAAGAGATTATAAACTCTAGATATCTGCATCTAAAGTTAGAGTAGCGTAAAATATGCGAAACGTGTTGCATGAATGAACCACGTAAAAATTATTTCAGATATTAAAATTTTCTGTCACACATTCGTTTGTCCTTATCCCTGTAATGTTTTGGCGAGAATTCAGGAAAATCGGTCAAATCTACATAACCTATAAATTCGCTCAAAGTGTATTTATTCCTCTCAAAACCACATGCGAGATTTTAGTTCCTAAAGGTTTGTAAACAAATAGCGCCAAACCAAGAGATAATCTCCTGAAACAGCGAACCAATGGGAAGACAGGACCTCCTGGCATCAATGACAATCGGATCGAAATTTTCCCAGGAAAAGTACTGCATAGCAGTCACGTTTTTTTTTTTTTTTATCTCGTTCTGTTGAACATTGAGTAATGGGAAAAATTGGCGAGGGAAAAACCGGCGGCAAAAAAAAAGTGAAGTTGGAGAAACTGCTGAAAGCAAATCAGCAAATCGAACGACAGCTTAACTTATACCGTTATCGCTGAAATGAGTTCCCTTGAGTAGGTTTATTCATGATTTCATACGATTCGAGGCGATTGCCTATGTTTGGTATCAAGACCGGTACTTGCTTATTAAAGGAACTTTGTTCTTAACCTTATGTACGACAAATGTAGATTTGATGGCGCTTTCTTGTTTTCTTTGCAGTCTGGATGCCAGCGTGGAGAGGAGTGCCGTGACTGTTTCTTTTTCCCTTAACAAAATGGTGCTATTTCTCTCTTCTTTGGACCTTTTTTTTTTCTTTGTTCGGGGTCTCCTCCTTAATTTTGATTTATGTTTTTTGCGAAAAGACTTTCCACTGGTAGAGGACTTACACGTGTGGCGTTTGATAAGCGCGCGATGTTAACAAAATATGGAAATAACATGAGGTTGCCGCCAATATCCCCGCCAGGGGTTCGCCACTTTACCAGATTATGACGCCTTCCTTATTTATTAACTTTTATTTGAAAATACGTTTTCCTAAATAAGTCGGACGCTTTTTGAGATTTTTAAATTTTTCTTTTTGTAAACGTTAGGTAAAATGTGTAACTTCAATCTAGTCCAATAAAAGAAAAAAATTTTTTTTCGGCTTTTGAAGGGGGAAGTAACCTTAAAGAAACTTGCAGCCGAAGATAGCCTTGATATTCGAAAAGCCAAAGGCATTTTAATTTGTTCTGCCCTAAGTTGATGACCTTATGAGAATAATCTTATTTCTATTTAAAAGAGTCCAAAAAAACTGCGAATACAAGTGGAATGTTGGGAAAACGACTCTGACCTTGGCGTGCTTCCCATTGGGAAATTTGGATTTAAATTTGGAATTCCAGATTTGGGATTTTTCACTAGAACATGAAAAGGACCAAAGGATTTTGATGCTGAAAATCCGTCCTTAACGGTGGATTTGAATTTAAAATCCTGAGCTAGTGAACGAAAGCTAATATCTTTGCCGTTTTACAGCTCCCGGTGAATCTTACTGAGACCTCTCCAACAACAGCTGTAGTTTTGCAAATCCCTCTTTAGATATCCCAAAAGTAGTGAAACATAGAAATCCATGCGATCCGGAGAGTGGATTTCAAATTCATCTTGAGGACGGTTTTCTCAACGTCGTATTCCGTTTTTGGATTTCATGTTTTACTGTAAAATCCGAAATCTGGATTTGGAAGTCAAAATGCAGATTTTGCAATCAAAAGCGAAGATTTCTTTGAATGCAATTTCTTATTCCTGATTGGCCGTGATTACCTCTCGATCCAGTTTCCTTTGAACCACATTCAAAATGGTGGACGGAATTTTATTCTGGTCGTGAAAGAACTGATGTCGCGCTGTTTAGTCTGGACTGTTCGTTTGGACAGCTGTGTTGCATTTGGTAACCTGTGCTAGAGAAAAAGTATTCTCTTTATTTTGTACATCGAATGTGTGAAATAGCTACCACCCGCCTCGATGATATATTATAAAAGAGGGATAGTCATAGCAAAACACATCACAGACACAGTGCAAATACTTCAATTCATAATGGTTCCTATCTTTTCCTAAAAGCTTGGCGCTTCTTATATCTTAAGGCAATAAGTCTTTCACTCTCCTTCTTGGCTACTACTTTGGGTACAAAAATTAAACTCTGGGATTGACTTGTTTCTCCTGAACTCCCATACACACAGTGTACTAAGCATTGTCAGATAATTTAGTAGTTCATTTCTATTTAAAATACCAGTTAAAACTTCTTTTAGAAATAGGTTCAGGTTTTCACTATGAGAATTGGACCACCAATTGCAAAACGTGTTCCAAAAGGCTTATTAGCAGTCATAAAAGAGATGATACGAACAAGTGTTCTTTTTAAATTGCACGGAAGGAACACATCTCTGACCCAATTGACCCAATTTTAAATAATTTGGTATTTGTAAACAAGATCCTATTTAATAATTTATACTGAGAGGACCATAGACATTAAACGATTGAGAAATCGGCCAACGTAACTCAGACGGATTACTCACTGAAACCTAACTGGTAAATATTCAGATAAATTTAGATGTCTTTAACCACCTGATTTTGAAATTTTCAAATACATTTGAAAAGATCAAATGTATTTGGAAACTGGAGGCTGACTTCATTAGTCAATTCTAAATCCAACCTTGCTTCTATGGTCACTACCATCACAATAAAAAAATTCCTTCCTCGACTAATCCACTATAATCAGTCGAGTTTTATCCAGGGTAGATTTATTGGAGAGGTGGCTCACTCAATTCTCGACATTATCGATCATGCTGAATTTCTCAAGATGTCTGGTATTCTACTGTTTATAGATTTTGTAAAGGCCTTTGACTCTATTGACTGGGATTTTCTTTATCAATCACTAGAGGACTTCAATTTTGGTCTGACGTTCTAATAAGATGGATTAAACCTTCAATAATAAACTCTTGAGTTGTGTTTAAATGGATATTTTCCAAGCCTTGGTCCTCTCCATAGTTAATAGAGGGGACTGGTTATGAAGGCCGGCATACATGAAAGGGCCGGCCTATTGTTCGGCTCCTGAGGTTGAAACGGACCGTGACGTCACGCGAACGTGCACATCCTTGATCTGTACTACAAGGCAACATGGCGGATAGTAATGAGCTTTTTATTTTCGGAGACGATTTTGATGCCATTTTAGACATTTTAGAAGAGGAAGAAGAGCTAGATGAATACTTTACAGAAGCTGCTGACGATGTAAGTATTATAACCTTCCTCATCAGTTTAAAAAGCGAGAGAAAACAACTGTTTTGCTATTACCATTTCGGTATGTTTGACAAGATCGAGTTCAACTGTTTATCGTGCTTTTATATCGACGGGTATTCTGTAACCTTTAATATAATATGTATTTGTAATAGGTCGAATTCGATGACCTAGTATGCGAACTGTGTTCCAAGAAGTGCAAAAGCAAGAGTGGGTTAAAGCGACACAAAACAGCGAAGCACAAAGACCAAAATAGTGCAGATTCGTCCGAAAAGCCAAGGGAAACAGAGGAGTTCACCTTCGAGATTTATTGTGAAATCATCCACTAAGCAAAAGCCAAAATAGTTGGAAAGAAATTGTATCCAAGTTCGATTAGAGAGGAGATAAATACCTACCAAACAAATCCAGCAATTGGAGGTATAAGCGAAATCAAAAACATGTATTGTCGCTTGGTCAAGTCTGGCAACGCGGAACAATTCTATACTTCCTTCTACTCTGCAGTAGTCTCAAATGCAGTAATTTATTTTGAGGGGTTGTCTAGGGATGCAGCGACATTGCTATCTACCAAAGTGGCAGATTGTATATTGGCTAGCAGCAAGGAGAAAGTCAAAGACTCTAGTATTTGTACTTGTGCACCATTAACTAAACTCTCAGCTGAAGAAGAAGCTGGACTACAGTACATAGGAGGATATGTTCTACATAAACTTCATAACAAACTGGAAAATAGTAAAAAATCACCGGAAGTTGAGCAATCAATCTCAATTCTTAAGGCTGGAAAGTCAGATGATCAGGCAGTTTCAGATAGCCAGAGGCTAACTTCATCTTTAAACCGTGGAGGCTTATGGACAATAACAAAGAATACCCAAACAATTTTTGAAAGAGTTGAGCACTATTTTAGGGATATAACTTCAAAGGCTGACATAAGAAAGCTTGATTGTACTGACATTATATCAAGATCTACCCATGACATAGATGTAGTCTCTGCATATCATTTAATTTTGTCTGATGCTGAACTTACAGCAGAAAGCACTGTTGCCAAAGATGTACTACATAACATCATTCAACTGTATGTAAGAGTCCGCTCCTTTTCTTTCGCAAAGGATATCATACAGAAGCATAAGCTACAAGCAAAGCAGTTGAAATCCAAAGCGCTACGTAAGGACATAAGCAGAGCTTGTAAAGAATCTGAAAATGACAGGCAGTCCTAGTCCATTATAAATTTTAACGACTTTTCACCTTATTGCTAAAATTGTATTGATTGACTCAGAGGATTTTAATGAGCATTAAAAGTTACGTGGCTTATACTTTTCCCAAGAAACATTGTTATTGATGTTATACAAAATTAACATTTTATTATTACATTTAAAAGCTGTTACTGACTGTATGCATGAAACCCGTGTTCCTCATCTCTCTGGAATCAAATATATACTTGTCACGGTTTATAATTACTTTCAGCTAATTGGAATGGTAACAAGTATAGTTTAGTTAATACAATAGAGTGAGCACAAAAATCACGCATTAAATATAGTCATTGGACTAAGAGTTGTCTCTTGATCTTCTCCTGGTACCATTTGATTGATATTTTGTAACTGCCATATTGCAATAAATTATGGTTGCATAATGCATGTCTATTTCTTCTTTCTTTTGGCAACAGGGTCATTAGATACATTGACCCATGATTTATCGCGGTCTTTCCTGCCTTGTGTGTTACCTGATTGACAAGAAACAGCTCGCTGTACCCTAATGGTATTGTTATTATAACCGAACATCTTCATAACAGGATTGTCGTTCCTTCTTCCAAGCTTTCGTTGGTTTCCAAAGTATTCCTCAAGTGGATCTTGGCAAAATCTTTCCGATAGAACAAACTCCATACCTTTAATTTAGAATAAAATCAATCAATAATAATGTTATACTATGTAATAGAGTGGTTTCATAAGCCCTTGAATTTTTTTTTACTTTTTAGCTTGTTCTTGTTGTAAATTCATGGTCATTACTATTACTAGAAACTTAATAAGTATATTTAGTTTCAAGGGTTTATGAAAAGCACTCTAATTAACAGTTCTCCAATCAGTAAAATGCCATTTATTTCTGTAAATATGCAAATTGCAGGGTTATTGTGAGGAAAAGTGGGCTAGCCAGCAGTTCAACCAATCACAGGAGATTATAATATAAGTCAAACAAGTGTCGTGCTTTGATCGGTTGATCAGTGGGTTAGCCCATATTACCGAACCATAACCATACAATTTGCATGTTTATGGAATGATAAATGGTGTTTTACTGACTTAACCCTAACACTAAAAAGCAGCCTAACCCTAACTTTTTCATCTGATCCTACATTAAATAGACCTACTTGGTTGTTTAATGCTGAAAAATGGATTTTTCACAAAAACCTTGCTGCTCTCTTAAATGGACTTTTATAATTATAGAGAATACTACCGTACACAGAGATACAAGTACATAATTATATTCTATTTTTGAGACGTGAAAACAAATGAATACAATTCAAGCCACCATGAAATGTTCTTTTTTATTATATGGTTACTGGTGTTTTACTTGTTATTTTAAAAGCACTAGTAACTGATAACATAAAAAGTCGTACTCACCTTCATTCAAAAGAAATTTTGTTGCTTCATTCAGTGAATGTGCAGTGATCTGCAAACCCTCGTAGGTCTGCCATGACAGGAACATCTTACTTCTGGCATTTTGAGTGAAATTACCAGGGCGATTGATGATGCTGTGTTTCCAGTCCCTCAGAAAACCAAGGAAGTCATTGGTCAACCAGAGAAATCTACCATCATTCTGTGACATGTATGGGGCAAGGAAAGGTTTCTTCTTTCTGATGTGCTCAGTAGTGCTTCGCACATTGAGGCAGTCAAAATATGAATCCATCATCATGCACAATTTAGAGGTTGCCTCTGTGTCAGGTGGACCAAATGACCTCAACACTGTAGCTACAGTAGCACTCAGTACCTGAGCTGCTAAACTTACTCGCATGGTAGAATACGAGTTTAGCTTGATATGATCGTAAGTTAATCTGGGTACTAACTTGAGACCATTTTCTGCATCTTGATGGAACAGCTGCACTATATGTTGCCACAATACATAATTGCCATCATTCCACATGTACCTAATATCAATTAAAAATCAGAAATTTTTAAATATTATTTAATCTTTAAAATCCTCAAAACAAATAAATTTTACTCCCTTACACAAAATTCTAGGGAAAATCCCAAGGGTAGGACTTATCACACTTTTCGTAATTACAGTACTTTGGTTTCTTGTGGTACTCAGTCCTGATCATATGTAGGGTTAAAATGACATATATTGATTGTTTATTATGAATTGTGTACAATGTGTAATTAAAGATACTTACCGAGTGCATTTTCCATGTCCTGAACTGTAAAGGCAATTTCTTGTGGTTTTTATGAGGTGAGGCGCATCAGAGAAGAAGTATATGTAACGATGTGGTGCATAGAAGTTCAATGTGCGATAGCACACTTCATCGGCAGCATTACCATCTAATGATTTGTGCATCCGATAGAATCTCCTGTTTGGAGAAGCTCTATCGGATGTACTGGCAATTACCCAAAGGTTGCATACCTTCTCAAGAACAAATACTGCTTCCCAGAAGAGAGGCATGAGCTGGTATGATGTTATCCCATTAGTAGCAAAATAAGCAAGGCTGAACTTGAGTTCAGTGCAAACACCTCTGATGAAGAAAACCAAAGCATGACAGGCAATTTCATCAACTTTGTTGAGCGTTGCAAAGTTGAGGTCTGGATCTCCCAGATCTAAGTAACCAATAAGTTCACCAGTTGTTTTGTCAAACACTAGGTTTGAACTGACTTTCATCTCGTCAAACAAAAGTACTATGTACCTTTGTACATCAAAGTAACTATTGGTCATCTCTTTTAACTCCTCAATAACTTCCTCTTGAAATCCTGCCTTTGGACGAATACAGTTCCTGTAGTCTTTGAGGGTTCTTTGACGTGGAAGCACCAGGATGCCACTTCTTCGCAGTTCTTCGTAACATGCTGGAGATTTTGTAGCAAGCGACAAACAATATCGTATTATCATCGGATGGAATCTTACACCGGCAGAGCTGCAACCCATCAACTTTTTTTGTTGCTGCCAGAACAGCTCCATGAACGGTGTTAGTTTTTTGCCTGATTTACTTAGAATGTTAGTCAAGTCCTCACCCAGCTGATGATCTACCTCTACGCTTGATTTCTTTATTTCAGCCTCCATTTCTACAATCTTTTGTTCGAGCTCCGCACACCTAAGCCGCTGCCTCTGCAGAGTGAGTTTAATCCGCTGTGGGGCTGTCTGAGATATTGGAGAAAATAAGTGGGCAGGCTCATTCAGCTTCTTCTCTTTAGCCTTGTGATTTATCTCTGACTTGTGTGAATATTGGTGACAGCTGGGACATTGTGAATCGTCACTTTCACACAAGACAGAGCAGTTCTTTGTTCTCCAATATTCTTGATGTGGAAATGAGCTATCACTGTCAGCGAACAATGGATCGACAGGCTTGGGAATCGAGTGATGAACTATTTTGCTAGATAACTCATAAGGCTCAACACCAGGACAGATTTGCAGGCTATTTATAGATTTGATAAGATCAGAGACAGTTATATTGCAAACTGATCTCAAGTTAGTAGTATATATATCATGGTCTTCTGGGAGTAGCCATCCATATACAGAAATTGAAAACCCAAGGCTGTCATCGATCATTAGCTCAATTTCTGGAAGCATTACTCCTGCTGTTTTCTTTTGAAAAAGCAGTCTATCGCTAAGTTCATTCACCGTCCACTCCTGCAATGTTTTCAGCGTTTTGACTCTTTTACATACTTCAATAAAGCTGTTATAGCATTTCTTGTTGACTTCAACCGCAGGTTGATCTTGCACAACAGACCTCAATGGTCGTGAAGGAGGGTTTACTGAGTCATGACTTCTCTTTGGAAAATTTAAAGTCGGTAAAGCTCCAAACTTTAGCTTTTTCTTTACCATTTCTTCCGATGGAACTGAAATAGAAATAAAAGAAAAGCAATATTAATAAGAATAAGCATGACAACTGCTGTTGGTACTGCAGTAAGCGTGTAGGTTTGTGAGCTGGCCAAACAGAATTGAAAATACAAAAATTACTCGAATACTTACACGTTTCGATATCCTTTGGATCGAAATGCTTCTCACATGTGAATACATTTCCTTTATCGATTTGACTTTGGAAATCTTTGTCGATAATTCTTGTTTTGGTCAGCTGATTCAGCCACTCTTTGCGCCATTTTTCATACTCGGCATTTCACAGCGAGGGCAACTTAAATATGCCGATTCCTTTCGTTCTACGACATGTATCGCAACCAAACACGCACAGTTGTCGCCAGGCATTGTAATTTCGAGTTTAGATACTTAAATAAACTGTCCCGATGGACAGAACTACATCATGACGCTTTAGAAACAGATCAAACCATGTACAGAAGTCTTCTAGCTCCCCGCCATCTTGAATGTGTGTGCACGGTCACGCTTGGTTGGCTTCAATAAACTCGAACAATAACCTAGCTCTCTGATGTATGCCGGCCTTCATAACCAGTCCCCTCTATTAACTATGATGTAATGGTCTCCGAATGGCTGGTGTTCATTTCTTTTACTCTCGTGACCTCCATGTTTGATTCAGGGGGGTGACAGTGTAGGGGGGAAAATTAGGGTTCATCAAAACGTCATATTGAGCGTTCCCTGAAACGACTTTGAAAAGAGCTTCTAGTCGAGATGCTATCTTTTCATAGCTTTGGCGACATTGACACATTTCACGATCTTAGTTAGGGACCTTACTGACTGTCCTATCTTTTTCTCTTGATTTCATAAGCAGCTGGGCTAATGGCGGAAGTATGCCTTCACAGAGTTGTGCCACAGTTTCCCTTAAGCCAACTTTTGCAAGCTCCAAAAGGGCATTATGTGGAGCTGAATTTCACCTTGAAGATTTCCGATAGAAAGCCCTGCAGTGATGATATGTACCTCGAGTTTCGTGATGGATACAACGTGTCGGCCAATCTCCATGGCAGATTTTGTGGAAGAAAAATTTCTGGTATCGTGCGATCTAGTGGACATCAAAGTAATCCTAAGAAATTCTTAACAACTTTAAGTTTTCATATTCACAACATTCTTGTAGTTTTCAGAGTGACTTTTACTCATAAAAACACCAGTCCTTGCTTATCCTGTGTGTCAAACTGACATGCTCTTTTTAATGTGTAAAGAACCTTAGAGACTACCCTTATCATGAAACTATCTCTAAAGCTATCCCTCCCATTGCCAATGTTCTAACAATTTCTTGCAATCAAAATACAACAGTACTACAGTTTACATCGCTAACTCTATGTATTCATTAATCAATTTTCAGCTCCCATTGACTACTGGCCATAACTTCCAGTTCCTGACTAGATCCTCAGAAATTGGTCCACTTCAAGTTCCAACAGTCCACTCCAGTCCACTCCACTGCTTCCCAGCTAACACATAACAAGTCAAGGCTGACTCCTTCCAGATTGATTCAGATGGAGAAAATACTGAAGATGTGGGGAATTGGACTGTTTGGGAAGATGAGACCACAAATCGAGTTTCTCTTCACTTCTTTCCAATGTCTGCTACATCTTGTTACATGCATTTACTCTGATGATCATCTGGGAATGAGTCAGTAAGAAGACACTGATGGAAGACAAACACAACAGGTCAGAGAATTCCTTGTGGGTTGGACGAGAGGGACTATAATATAAAGCACTGGTTGAACCTCATTTTAAATTTCAGACAGAAGTCTGGGGACTTCTCATTCGGCTTAATTTAATGTAGTTAGCTAAGTTAGTTGGGTCCCCTGGGGTTGGCTGGGCCTCCCTTTTTTCTCCCCTTAATTTTAATAGGGTTCCTTTTCAGGTACTTTCGGCTTAGGTTAGGTTTCGGCTTAAGATTCTTCTTTAGACAATTTCGGCCTTGATTCTACATCACGACTGCATCAACTGTGCACATATCCTCCAGGACTACAATGGCTCTTCAACCATGGACATCAACATCCACCCTTCCGCGCTGGAGCTTCCTGCTTAGTAGCGCCTCAAATACCAATTTTATAATGTTTCACCCGATAGCAGCAATTCCATAGACTGCAATCTAGTGAAGCATTTTCAACCAAATTATATTGTAAAAATTATTGCAGCAACCCATTTTGGCCAAAGGTTCAACCAGACATCGATTTAGTTACTATATATTTAACTGGATAAATTAGGCCATTCAACTGGGAAGTGTGCTCATTTGCCACTTCTATCATGTTTACTGGTTTAACTCCAGTTGAAGCCGCTTGTCAAGGCTTCATTTAGTGGGAAATAGGGAACTGCACACACCAGCTTAGGTCACAGAGAATATAAACTAGGCTAAGTGTATGCTGTATTTTGACAGCATAATAGCTGTCAGTCCAAATTGCGGGCCAATCAATGTCGAAAATACAACACATCAACCAACATCATGGAGCAGAAAAGGAATCACACTGGAGAGGAGACAACAGAATATAGTTTTAAGAAATGGCCCAGTATTAATATTTGCTTTTCACTCATACATTAAGCCAATTGTTTGACGAGTCAGCTTACAGGCTGTCACCAAATTTGGCAAAATCAACTTCTCACTCAACATCCCAGCCTCGTGTGCACAGCAACCAACCCACAGAAAGGTAAGGCAAGGTCTGCCAGATGTCACCAGGTGAGTGGGTTTTATTTTCTTCCGAGTTCGGCTTTCAGCTTCAAATTCACTTCGGCTATCACTCCGGCCTTCGATTTCAACACCTATTGGCATCCAATTTACCGTATATAGGCTTGGTAACGACCTTCAATCGTTAGCTAGCTACCATCTGGGACACCATTAATGTTCTAATCGGGATGTCAACATTTACTGACACAAGAACACTTGAGGTTTCCACAGATGCTAAATTTTTCATATAGGAAAGCGCATCCTACCCTAGACGATTAACTAATAAAACGATTCATGTAACATTTTCAAAAATAAAAAATCGCAAAACTCTGTGTTTTTGTGTCTTACTCTGAAATAAATTGGCTACAAAGTACAATTAACATAACATTGACTAATACCACATTTTTTTCCAGAAACAAGGTAAGTGCTACTAACATCTTTTATTTCAGGATTTCAGGGCCCATTTGGAGGCAAAATTGCACTCAACTTTTCTTCTAGGGCAGCATGAAGAGGCCCATTTTCGGGGGCAAAAGTGCTTCTTGGCAGTTGAATGACACTCGCTCTGTTTGAGAAACCACTTTAAGTGCACTTTCAGAGACTAGCTCATTTTCGGGAGCTAACATTTCCACTTCCATAAAAGATGATATTACTAACCGTTACTAATTCCAGGAAAGATGATGCTATAGCTGATCTCATGGACCAGTTAAGATAGATATGAAGACGAGAACTCTATTCATCTCAAGCTCTTTCTGCAGATGGTAAGTTGCAGTTGACTGTAGCTTTGTGTGTGTACATAACAGCATGCATGCTTTGGTTTTTTCAGGTCGTCTTTTTAGTGAGATCATCAACACAAGGCTATGGAAAATAAGGTAAAATATAGCAAAAGCATAAAGATATTTGTAACCATTTTACCTGCTAATAGAAAATTCAGAATTCAAACAGTTGAATACCTTTAAGGGGTAAATTATGCAACAAGTTAATTAACAAAGCATTTAAAGGCAGTTTTTCAGAATAAATTGACGGAGTATTGGTCTCATTTTAAAAAATGATTCAAGCTTTTTAGGGGGCATTAAGCCACTAGAGAAAATTCAGTGACTATGTTATCAACAGTTAGCTTTAAAAAAAAACAAATTATCCATCTAGTCAATCACGTGCAAAAAGTTCAAGTACACTTGGCATGCTGTAGAAGGAAATCTCTTATTAAACCTTTGCATAGTTTTAATCTTACTAGGCCCTTTGCAACTGGAGAGAAAATGGTTAACTTGGAATACAACAATACAGCTGCTTACTACCCAGAAGAAACCAGCCTACAGCCCTTAAAACACCATGTCCCTTCTCTGGATCAACTGCAACTATACGAAGTCCATCAAGCACCACCTAGTCCTTCACTTCAACCCCTGTGGAAGGCAACAAAATTAAGCCCAAGAGGCAAGAACTAGTATAATAAGTCCTTCCGTCTCCCCTTTAGAAGACCAACAAGACTTTAAGACTAGGAGGGGAACTGGAACCTTTATCCCTCCTTACAGCTTCTATTGAAGACTAAAACACTTGGAGCTACGAGGCAAGAACTGCAAATTTTAGACCTCTACATCAGCTCCAATGCAGAATAACAAGACTTCATTTAGTGGGAAATAGGGAACTGCACACACCAGCTTAGGTGACAGACAATAAACTACTTGTATAATTGTTTGATAGCATAACAGCTGTCAGTTCAAATTCTGGGCAAAAATATAACACATCAATTAACATTATGGAGCAGATGAGGAGTCACAATGGAGAGGAAACCTCATATTAGTCTTAAGAAATGGCCCAGTTAAAATATTTGCTTTTGGTTCATACATTAAAGCAATTGTCTTAAAAACCAGCTTCCACGCTGTCTTCAAAATGCTGGGGAATAGAATACTCTTCTCTTGACATATTGGATCACAGAGGCCTGATGTGTGCAGCAACCAACCGTTACAAAGGTAGGGCAAGGTCTCCAAGTTGTCACCAGGTGGGTGTGTTATATTCTATTCCGAGTTCGGCTTTCGGTTTGAAATTCACTATGGCTATCATTCCGTCTTTCGATTTCAACATCAATTGGCATCAAATTTACTGTCTAAGAGCTTGATAACGACCCTTACTCATTAACTAGCCAACCTCTTAAACCTGATCTGGGACACCCTGAGTGTTCCAATCGGGGTGTTGACATTTACTGACACAGGAACACTTCAGGTTTCTGCAGATGCTTAATTTTTCATTTAGGAAATTTAAAGTGCATCCCACCCTTAGCAAGAATTTAACAAGCAACTGATTGTAATATTTTCAAAAAGTAGAGAAAAACAACCTGTGTGTCTGTTATTCTTCTTCAGAAACCTACCTTCAGACTTTAACTACAAGATTACTAATTTATTTACTTTTCAGGGATTTAATTCTAGCAGCTCCGAGCCCATTTTTTGGAGCAGACCTGAAGATTGATGGTTCCATAACATAACAAAAAATTAATGTGTCACCAAAATATACACATGCAAATTCATTGAAAACTTAAGAATGATGTTCATATAAAAAATTCTTAAAAAAAGACTGTCTCTCTATGTGTCACTTTCTTAGAAAGTCATAGTTACTAACAACTAACTTTTTTCAGGAACAAGGTAAGTGCCATTATCTGGGGCTGACAATTTATTGCATTTTTTTTCAGGACAAGATAAGTGTACTAGCCTATTTTGGTTGCACCACCATTCTCTTACAAATACATACATCATTTTACTTGTTATTTATCACTATGTTAACAAACATTTCTTCAAACAGCAAAAAAGGTGAGTGCTACTAATGCCTCCTACATGTACATGCAGATATCAGTGGATAATCATGAAGTTATTAATCAGTATGTTCTCAAACATTTTTTTTAATAGCATTAAAGGTGAGTATCAATAATACTTCTTATATCAGTCTATAACCCATCATGTTCCTAATCAGTATGTTCTCAAACATTTTTTCAAACAGTGAAAAAGGTGAGTATCAATAATACTTCTTATATCAGTCTATAACCCATCATGTTCCTAATCAGTATGTTCTCAAACATTTTTTTAAACAGCAAATAAGGTGAGTATCAATAAATATATCTTATTAACCAAGTGCGAGGGCCATACTGGGAGAATATCAGCCTGAGATCTTGACAGTATGGACCGAGTGCAGCGAGGTCCATACAAAAAAGCTCGAGGGCCGATATTCTTCCAGTACAGTCCTGAGCAAGCTTGGTTAATAGGAGATTTATTATAGGACTAAAGTTCAAAGGGACACAAGTGCGGTATCATTCGGGACCATTCGGGACAGTGGCCGGTCCAATACTTAGAGAATATTGACCGGCAATAGAGCATTTTGATTGGTTGATTTTAGTTATTGGCCCTCTGACTGCCCGAGTCATGTAATAATACTTCTTATATCAGTCTATAACCCAACATGTTCCTAATCAGTATGTTGTCAAACATTTTTTTAAACAGCAAAAATGGTGAGTATCAATAATACTTCTTATATCAGTCTTAATAACCCATCATGTTCCTAATCAGTATGTTCTCAAACATTTTTTTAAACAGCAAAAAAGGTGAGTATCAATAATACTTCTTATATCAGTCTATAACCCATCATGTTCCTAATCAGTATGTTCTCAAACATTTTTTTAAACAGCAAATAAGGTGAGTATCAATAAATATATCTTATTAACCAAGTGCGAGGGCCGTACTGGGAGAATATCAGCCTGAGATCTTGACAGTACGGACCGAGTGCAGCGAGGTCTGTACAAAAAAGTTCGAGGGCCGATATTCTTCCAGTACAGTCCTGAGCAAGCTTGGTTAATAGGAGATTTATTATAAGACTGAAGTTCAAAGGGACACAAGTGCGGTATCATTCGGGACCATTCGGGACAGTGCCCAGTCCAATACTTAGAGAATATTGACCGGCAGTAGAGCATTTTGATTGGTTGATTTTAGTTATTGGCCCTCTGACTACCCGAGTTGTGTAATAATACTTCTTATATCAGTCTATAACCCATCATGTTCCTAATCAGTATGTTGTCAAACATTTTTTTAAACAGCAAAAAAGGTGAGTAACAATAATACTTCTTATATCACTCTTAATAACCCATCATGATCCTAATCAGTATGTTCTCAAACATTTTTTTAAACAGCAAAAAAGGTGAGTATCAATAATACTTCTTATATCAGTCTTTAACCCATCATGTTCCTAATCAGTATGTTCTCAAACATTTTTTTAAACAGCAAATAAGGTGAGTATCAATAAATATATCTTATTAACCAAGTGCGAGGGCTGTACTGGGAGAATATCAGCCTGAGATCTTGACAGTACTGACTGAGTGCAGCGAGGTCCGTACAAAAAAGCTCAAGGGCCGATATTCTTCCAGTACAGTCCTGAGCAGGCTTGGTTAATAGGAGATTTATTATAAGACTGAAGTTCAAAGGGCCACAAGTGCGGTATCATGCGTGACCATTCAGGACAGTGTGCGGTCCAATACTTAGAGAATATTGACCGGCAATAGAGCATTTTGAGTGGTTGATTGTAATAATACTTCTTATATCAGTCGTGTAATAATACTTCTTATATCAGTCTATAACCCATCATGTTCCTAATCAGTATGTTATCAAACAATTTTTTAAACAGCAAATAAGGTGAGTATCAATAATACTTCTTATATCAGTCTATAACCCATCATGTTTCTAGTCAGTATGTTCTCAAACATTTTTTTAAACAGCAAAAAAGGTGAGTATCAATAATACTTCTTATATATTCTATAACTCATCATATTACTAACCAGTATGTTCTCAAACATTTTTTTAACAGTAAAAAAGGTGAGTGCTAGTTATGTCTCTTATTTCTGTCTATTTCTCATCAAAACAAGGTTAGTCATGGTAACATTTTTATATTGGGAGCTTGAAGTCTTATTTCCAGGGCAAACAACTAGATTAATAACAGGAAAAGGAATTCAGACTACAGACAAACAAACAAACAAATTCTTATTATTTTTCCAGCTCAGACACTCATTCTCAGCCTTTTAAAAAGGTAAGTAAGCTTAACTGTCACAAATACAGTATGCAGAACAGCCTGAAGGCTTTAATTAGTTTCCAGGAAATCTGATCATTTGAAAGCACCAAAATAAACCAGAAGGAATTCATAGATCCTATCCAGGTCAGCATTGAACCCTTTAATTACCTCAAGGAAATTATTAACTCTCCCAAATAATATCACTACAATATCCAGCAAACAGGTAATGAGAACACCCAAACTTGTCAGATAGAAGTTGTTAGGCAAAGGAACTTAAAAAAAAACTTATAACACTCTTGAAATATATGGAGACTGCATGAATCACAAAATGGCATATAATTCTTGTTGTGGTTATACCCATTTGACAGCCTATCAGACCAGTCATGAGCAAACAGTCCTTAGCAGATAGAAAGCCCCATGCTGGAAACAAAAACTTAAAGGTTGGTCCTTTCTCTTTGAGTTTTTAGGATGTAAGTTACACTTCAAGAATAAGGAAGAGACAATCACTATTCATGAGACAAAATAATTTCAGAGAAAGACAGTATCCAGCAATCATGCAGGTTCATTGCTCTGGACTAACTTTCAAATCTAACTCTTGTAACATCCTTTAACAAAAATCTACGTCTTCAAACAAAACAAATCATGTATTCCTTACACTGCTGCTATGTTATTTTTAACCAAAAAAATTAGATAATGGGATTTTGACATTTAAAAGAATTTTGGCACAGTACCTTGTGGTACATTGTTATTATTAGTATACACTTCACAGAGTGTTAGTGTGTTCTTCCACTTTGAATTCAAAGAATCTGCAGATGCTCTGAATACAGTACATCAACCCAAGCAGCAAATGTACATTTAAAAGATATAACTGTGTGTGAAAATTTTGAGTGTTGGCAAAATCAACATTCCAAATAATTCAAAATAGGTTACAAAAATTTAGCACTTAACTAATACTACTTTCTTCACAACATTATTAAAATTATCTGCTGTTTTATTTTTTTTTTTTTCAGCCTCTACAAATGTAGCTACTGGTGCCTAAGAAGGAGATAAGGCATTTTCATAAAGGACAGTAACAAACAAAGGCTGTGTAATTACAGTAGTAAAAAAATTTTAGGGTAAAACATTGTTAAGCTACCTTCAAACCCAGAGGGTTCAATCACCATAGCACAGGTTTGGGGAACATGGTCCCCATTTTTCCCTATGCGGGGTTTTTTCGGGTTTACGTGTCCAGCCAAGGTGCAATCACCTCTTACAACTTAAAATTAGTGTGCATATTCTCCATACTTTTTTCTTGAAATTTCCAAAGGCACTGACCAGGAGAATTTGAATAAAAACCAAAAGCTTCCTTGCCAAAATTTTTGATCCAAAATTGATACTGCAAGAACTAATTAGATGCTCTCAATATGTTGTACGATGTAATACATATTTCACCAAGCTGAATGACAATCAACAAATATCAAAAACTTTAACTTGGTATAAAATAATTTTTTGTGTCCAAGAAAACATGCTTAGACTTGAATTAAAATCAGGGGTGTTGGAAATTAAAACATGACATTTCCAAAATTTGGGCATTTTGCACTTGGAACATTCTGAGCTCTCCATAATATTCTTTAAAGCTTATAATCTAACATTAACTAACCTTTTAATCCACTAATTACTTACGGACAAATCTGAGTGTTTCAGGTCAGGGGATAAAATCCAAAATTAACAAGGTTTTTTTTTTTTTTTTTCGGAAAAAGATTCAAGTCTTAGCACATTACAATTTTCTTGAAGTACTTAGCTGAGGTTAAAGTTCAGATTTCTCAATCAACATGTTATATAGATTATTTGAACTCTAAAACTTGCTGAAAAGGTTTAATAAATGACTTCTGCAGCAACTCTGCATGTAGTTAGATCCAAAAAACCATATATTAAGTAAAGAACTGTATTTTTTGAATATATCATATCATATTACTCTAATTTAGAGGTTGTCGGACATTCAGGAGGAAATTTAGAATGTTGTTCCCATATAACAGACTGATGTCAAAGCAAAGTAGGTTTGCGATAACTCAAATGTTTTGGGTGGAAGGTATGGGTGGTGGAGTGGTGGTGATGGTAAGGACTAAGAAACAGATTGGGACGGAGGGTGGGCTACTATTGTGGGCGGGGGTTTGCAAATGCAGTTATGACTGGAAAGGATCATGGGAGGTTGGGGAGGTAAAATGTTTGGATGGGTGGGGATTAAATGGGATTGGGTTAGAGACGGGGAGGGTTACAGGCTAGGGTGAGGGTTTTAACCTGGGTAAAGAGGAATAGGGTGGTTGTTATGGTGTTTGGAGATGGTGGGTAAGTGTTTGGTTGGAGTTTTGGTGGGCAGGCAGGCAGGCAGACATTGATTTGAGGCTGAGTTAAGGTTCCTATTTAGGAATAAGGTGGAATGTTTGAGTTGTCTCAAATTCACTTCTGTGTTTTTCATCAGTTTGAAACTTTTTGAGTCATTACTTGTAAATTTTTCAATACTGTTTCCAATTCTTTAAAGGAAATTAGCACCTAAGTTCTTAAGTAAATAATTTTTTCCAGTTCTCTTTAAGTTAAAATTTCATTCTTGCTGAGTTAAAAAATGTTGTGGTATGTTTTCCCTTCAATTCAATTCAATTATTTATAAAAGATTCCTGTGTTTTAATAAAGTAAGAATATCACAGTTTGATCAAAAGATGTCTTTTTTGTTTTTTTCCTCCTAATCCCAAACTTCCTATTCTTATTAATTTTTAATCCATGGAAACCTTAGCATGGTCATTTTGTGGAGACTCAAATGTGCTCAAAGAGCCAGAGGAGGTTCTAGACAGTAAATCCAAAATAAAAGTTTTGGACAGTTGCATAATAACAGTATGAAGTGTTATCATCTGAATAACGGTGGCTCTGGAATAGACTGTTATGGGGGATGGCAACCAACCCCTTGAAGATTTGAGTGAAAGGAAGAGCCAGTTGACTCTTATTTCAAATGTCCTAAACCACTGACTGCTATTCCCTGGTTCAAACCATTCACTGAAAATTCAGGTCAATTGAACACGAGTAAAAAGATGGAAACAATAAAAGTTTTTAAAGCCATGCCGTACACAAGATTAATTGGTGGTCGCCATAAATAGATGTCGCATCCTTGAATTTTTCGATTGGGTTACTATTGCTTCAGACAAAGTTAACTTGCACTCTGGAAGTCCTAGCGAGTAAAATTAAATCTCTCATCTTAAGTAACGTCTAATTAATCGTTTTAATCGCATGGAGCTTTCTCTTAAATGCAAGAGATGGAGGCACTAGAGCGCGTCCACAAAAGAAGTAACGCATTGATCGATCTTTGGCACCTTTTGCGGTAATGTCAAGAGGCATATATCTTTAGAAATCAACACTTTACCATTACTGCGTATGTTACTTGAAGTGTGGTTAAAATTCATGTTAGGAGCCTTACTTTTGATCGTAAGCTGTCTGCTTCCCGCATCAACACAAGCTGAATTTTTCCTGACAAGCGAGCGAAGCGCCAAGTAACCACTCGTGTACGTTTCACGTTCTTTTGGTAAGACTTCGTAGACATGCTATCCCACTCGCTGCTTTCGACGCAAAGCAGTTCAAAAAGTGAAGTGTCAGAAGATACTTAAGGGCTGTAATAGCCGAGATTATCAGTGTATGGCCATAACAGCGTGTACGTTCATGATCAGGCGCCATTTAGACTGACGCGCAAACGATCCCAGAAGCACTAGCAGATTGCCTCCTTTGATGTCTGGAAAAACTTCAATGGTTTAGGTGTTACGGAATGGTTTATTTACTTGAATTTAGCCGATTTCTTTTATATCGTGATAATTTTTTCCCAAAAATTCCCTCTTTTGACGGAATATCACAAGCACACCTCTTCACTTAACGATCAGAATCAGGGCTACCGCGCTTGCTAAAGATGACAAGGAAATATGCATGAACACAGAAGACGGAGCAAAAATTCCTTACAGCCACGTGATTGCCAGAGGAGAAACCTTGCGCAAGGCTTCTGTATACCCATGCGAGAACCATGGGCACCAAGTCATGCCTTAACATTCTGGGTCTTTCCTCCACCCTACATCTCTTCGCAAACATCTTGCAATTAATCTTTTATTAAAAATCAGATCATACCAATAAGGAAAGCAAAATATTATTTGAATAATTCGTGTACAGACCGTTTACTTTTTGGGAAGTTATCAAAAGAGATCAAGCGATAAGTAGTTCATAGAGGGCCAAACCACGCACATACCCAACATGTGTTCAGAACGAACTGTACCAAAACGAATAGAGTTTGCGTCCGTGCGCAAGAAACCAATGCACTACACAAAAACATTGCATTTCTACCACAACGTTGTACATACACGGACAACAATACAAAAAATTGGGATTTCTCATCCGCAGAAAGTCTTGAACATGTGCAAGTGGACGCAGCCTAGAGATATGGGGGAAGTTTTCCCCGAAAATTTACCATATTTTTGCATGTTATTTGTGAGGTTGCAGTCGGAGCCCCATCGCTTCGGCTCCGCCGCCCTTGATTTACCGTGAGTTACACTTAACTTGTCATTCTCTTGTTCCGGTGTGTGCGTATTGGCGGATAAAAAGTAAACTAAATGTGAAGAAAGACATTCTTCACCTTCAAAAGTATAGTTCTAAATAACAATGTAAACAGATTCAATAAAATTGACATCAAATAGACATGCTTCATATGGGTTCCCCTTCCACAGTGACCAGTTAAAATACAAAAACGTTACGAGGATCTACAGACTCGCTCAAAATAAAGCTTCGCTTGATTATTTTATCATAATAAGAATTCAATATGAAATTGTCCCAAATCGTCGAAAAAGGAATGAATAATACTCTATAAATAGCCAGAGCAACTTCGACATGTTACCCCACGTATCATAGGCGATTTGTAAAATCATTTAGCAGAGAAATCCAGCAATTGGGAAGGAAGATATATACAAGCTCGAAAGCCTTCAGGATCCTGCGCACGAGAAATGCGCAAGCCTAACGCCCCTATAGTGGCGTTATACAAAATCGCCTTTGTATCCTCTTCACACTATATCAATAATACTTAGATGCAAAAATTGAACTCGACTCTCTATTCAAGCTGTTCTTTCGCACGCATCACTTCAAACTGAGTTGTGCAGTGTCTTCCCTGATGTTAATAGTTACTGGAACTTTTCACTCAAACACTTTTCCATTGATTTGCTCTTAAATGAGCTCAAAATGTATTTGCGCTCGCTGAGCGTGAAGACGGTTTGGAGAGACCTTTAGGCGACGTTCTACGACTATAACCCAGACCTCCTCTTAAAACAACAAGGCACCCTAGTACTCGTACGTGTTCTTGACATTTCTTCTTCCTCTCATAGCAAGATATGTGCACTTCCGAATGGAAAGAATGATTCTGACAAAGCTCAACTTTCGCATGAAGGTCCCTTTTCAAATCTGTACTGTGCCATCTGACAAATTCCTTACAAATGAACAAACGCGGCCAGGACAAGCAAATGGAAGATCTGGCGGCTCTGAAACTGAATATAAAGTAGAGGAGTAACGGTTTGTAAAGAAACTGTGGTGCTGCGTTGGTAGGAGGTATTACAAGATTTGATTTTGTCAGCTGAGTTGATCATGTGAATCAGTCATTGTTTTCAAAGCTTACATTTCGAGCGCAAGTCAGTAAAAATAAATTTCAAGAATTAATAGGTAGACTTAAAGCCGTAAGGGCAGGACTTCGGTGAGTTATCTAAACTATCTATCGTAGAAGAATTATTAGACATAATTCTAATACAAATATGATTTCTTGGTTATGTTTAGCAACCGAACTTCCAGTGCGCGGTTGAGTTAAACCTGACGAAAGACAAAGAGCCCAAGAAACATTTAACAAAACTGATGATAAGAGCCGCAAAGGCTTGCTTACCCAGATGTCACACTTGCCGGGAAAAAATCTCTCAGGAATTCGAGTGGCCCACGTAACGACACTTGCAGTGTAGAGTAGACACATCAGAGCGACTTAGGCGCCTGCAGCTTGCCGGTACGCTAAAGTTACTCCATACAAACATATGAGATGTATTACAGGAATAGATCCACAGCAGCCAAATCAAAGCATTCAGTACCTGAAACGAAAATTTCATGCGAAATCAAATTATGTTTCCATTGTACATACCTAGTGCGCATGACTAGCGCGCAGCCAGCTTAACAAAATGGCGGAATATTCTTTCTGAGATGAGCTCTCCAGTGATGCAAATTGTCATTTTATTGTAAAGAGATATGAATAAGAATCGGGAATAAATCTTCGAAAACAGTAATTGAGTACTTGCTGGTACATACAAAATTATGGTTTTATCTGAAACTGAAGTGAGAATGAGTATGAAATAATTATATAAAAGAGCCAAAGGACACTTTTTCTTTGTAGTTCAAGTCTGCATAACATTGTATATCAAAGATTTTCAATGCAGGTTTCATTTTCAGAGAAAGATCAAGTCATACATAGAAGAGGCTCTATTGTATATCAAAGATTTTCAATGCAGGTTTCATTTTCAGAGAAAGATCAAGACCTACATAGAAGAGGCTCTATTGTATATGAAAGATTTTCAATGCAGGTTTCATTTTCAGAGAAAGATCAAGTCATACATAGAAGAGGCTCTATTGTATATCAAAGATTTTCAATGCAGGTTTCATTTTCAGAGAAAGATCAAGACCTACATAGAAGAGGCTCTATTGTATATGAAAGATTTTCAATGCAGGTTTCATTTTCAGAGAAAGATCAAGTCCTACATAGAAGAGGCTCTATTCGCTGTTGTACATACCTAGTGCGCATGAATAAGGCTCTATTCGCTGTTCTTCAGGCACTGTATCTGTGCTCAATCGCATGCGCATGCGCCTCCAGAAATATTTTATGAATGTATCATCATTTTTGTTATATAATACCGTCGCTGTGACACTCTCTTTTCAAATAAATACAATAAGGTTTGCCAATTAAAAGTGATTTTCGAAAGAATTTCATTAGTTTATATGTTTTACAAAAAAAAAGAAAGAAATAGCTTGCCGCAATGTGAAACATTAGGCACCACTCGCATAGCCAACCAGTCTATATTGATAAGACCTGATAGCTTTATTCAATCCTCATCCAATCAGATGGAAAACTAAAACAAACGCGGCGTTTTCCCGCGCTTTAAGCAGTTTGCGGGTATTTACTTTGAACTCTTATTGGCCACTGATAATGTAAACCTTTGTTTTGATTGGTCGCTGAGATTATTATTATTTATCCTTTTGTTTTTGGACACTTAATTGAAAACTGCTATATTAATTGAGTTTTGAACGACAAATTTACCTGCTCTAAATATTCAGTAATGGAGCGCACTGAATTTGTCCCATACGGAAACAATGATGCAGATCACACCAAGAGAACAGATCATTGACATGTATACACTCTTCAAAACTCTTGAATGGTAGAAACCATAATATAACGGAGGTAGAAATGATCCCATGATAAATATTGCTCTCCCTGCGTAATGGAGCCTTGAAAATCAAATGGAACAAAGCACATCAACATTTGATCAAACGAATTTATATACAGCTCGCACAAATACGGGTCGGACAAAGGGAATTCGTTGAAAAACAAATAAGACAGAATTCCAACAAGACTAGAGGCAATGAATAAATGAATTTTATATATTCATTGTATCTGATTTATCATCACGGGTTTATTACGAATCAACTTAACGGCCTGCTCCCAGTTGGCTTGTTAGCTCAATTGGTAGAGCGCTGCACTAGTATCGCAGAGGTCAGTGGTTCGAATCCCGTACAGGCCTGATTTTTTTCAGGTCTGATTTTCGCTATTGCATAAATAGCGCTATCTACTGCGAAGGATCGTGCATCATACGAACACTAGAAGAATTCGGAAAACAATCAGGTCATGTATTCCAAATACGGCTCGCACAGAGGGAATTCGTTTAAAAACAAATAAGACAGAATTCCAACAACACTAGAAGCATTTGGAAAACAATCAGGTCATGTATTCCAAAACAGCCTATGAATGTCAAGAGTTTTACTAAAGATGATCAAGCCGTAGCAAACGAATTGAACAAGTTCTTTAGCTCGGTTGTGAAATCTACGATAGAAAAAAATCAACTTCTCGCTAACAAATTTAATTACACACCCGCTCCGGACACCTTCATTCCGAGAAACTAAGCAACTTCAGAACAGTTTTCTTTCACCACGGGGGAATGCTCTCAGGTTACAGACATTGTTAATTCAATACCTAACAACAAAGCTCCAGGAATTGACAAAGTACCACTTCGTGTAATTAAAGAGAGTTTGCCGCAGACCATCGCTCCTTGTATCACCTCCATCATTAATGCCTCTCTTGAAAATGGTTTTTTTCCAGCTTCTTGGAAAATTTCCGAAGTTTAGCCAATTCTCAACAATGGAGATCACGAAGAAGCTAACAACTATAGACCAATATCGCTGCTCCCAATACTCTCTAAGATATGCGAAAGAGCGGCATTAAATCAGCTGTCTTCATATTTAACTACTAATCAAAGAATATCAGCGAAACAAAGCGGCAACAAAAAATGGCATTCAACTGAAACAGCACTGATCTCTACTACTGATTTTATTCCTCGCGCTATCAACCAGAAAAAAAATCACTGCAATCGTATATCTTGATATGAGTAAAGCCTTTGACACTATCAACCACGTGATTCTTCTAAAGAAACTAAAGGACTTTGGTTTATCATCTTCTGCACTTCAATGGTCGAAAGCTGTCTTTCTCAAAGAAGACAAGCAGCCCGCATCAACTCTGTATTATCTGATAGATTACCAGTAGTCAGTGGTGTACCGCAAGGGAGTGTACTAGGAGCATTATTATTTATCATCAGCATTTATGTAAACAACCTGCCAAACATCTGTCAGGATGGTTCAACTGAATGCTATGTGGATGACACAAAGCTTCTATTATCCTTTAGTGCGAATGATTCTATTCAAGCTATAGAAAGAGTGAACTCTGCTCTGCAACGGATACGCGGTTGGTGTTTCGACAATTGCTTAATGCTTAATCCTGAGAGGACTAAACTGATGGTCTTTGGCAGTCGAAGAATGTCTCTTAAAGTACCAGACTTTAAATTGTCCCTGCTTGGAAAGGAAATCATCCCAGCTCAAACAGTCAGAGACCTTGGTGTTACTTTCGATCCCAGACTATCCTTTGACAATCATATCTCTGCGACTGTCTCATCTTGCATGTGGAAACTATCCCAACTAAGCCGCATTAGATTCGCTTTGAACAAAGATCTGCTTGAAACTATAATTAACGCTGTTGTTTTTAGTAAGATGTACTACTGTTCGTCAGTATGGTTGTCCATATCAGCTTGTAATGTTCATAAGCTACAATATGTTCAAAATTTTGCCGTCCGAATTATTTGCAATGTAAAGAAGTATGATCATATTTCTTCCACATTAAGGAATCTACGCTGGCTACCGGTAAAAACAATCCTGTACTATCGTGATGCTACCTTATCATTTAAATGTATAACGGGCCAAGCGCCTGAATATTTGACATTCGAGCTGGTAACAAGAGGCAGCGTATCTGGGCGTATAACGAGGAACTTTCGACAACTCAACATTCCCCCTTTTAAAACTACAACAGGTCAGAGGACCTTTTATTATAGAAGTGTAGCCATCTGGAATAAACTTGACCCAAGACTCAAACTATATGAAAAACCAGCTTCTTTTAAGAGAGCTTTGAAAAGGTATGTCCTGAGTGACTCTTTATTTAAATAAGCATTCTATTTTTAAGTTATAAGTAATTTATGTTGTATATAACGGGTTATTAGTTAGTTTTGTATGTATAGTGCCAAGTATCTAAATTATATAATTGTTCACTGAAAAGCCCCAGACCAGAATGTGTTCAATGAAATGTATGTATGCATATATGTAGTTTCGTAAGTACATCATCTTACACTTTCTCGTAGAAACTAAGGGAGGAAATGGCTCACTAGCTGGACAGGGTAACTAACTAACAACTGATTTGTAGACCGGTCAAACAGCGGGTTGACCATGTAGACTGCTAAATAATCACCTGGCTGAAAAGCTGAGTAAATGATAGTATAACTTGCTTACTGACAGAAGGGCTGACTGACTTTAAGACTGACTGACTGGCTTACTCACTGACTGGTTGATTGACCGACTGGTTGACTGACTGACGGACTGATTGACCGACTGACTGACTGTCTGACTGACTGATTGACTGACTGGTTGACTGACTGACTGACTGACTGACTAATTGATTGACTGACTGACTATGTTACTGACTGACTCGCCGACCGACTGAAAACGAGATTTTGTTTGACCGATTCGTTAACTGATTGAATGACTGACTAACTGCTGTCAGACGGAGATTGACTGACTGACTGACCGAGCCGAATGAGTGGTTGAAAATAATTTTTTTCGCTCATCTCCTTTAACGTTCGTTTTATTAAAGAAACGCGGATATAATCGAGACTCCATTAAGACAAGATCTACGAATGAACCCAGTTCAAGCCTCCGAGTGACTGCGCCATTCCTCAGCGTGGAAAAATATGACATTTTAAGTTACAGAAATACAGGCAACCTTACCTTCGAAAAATGATCTTGGGGACCGTCTTTGCCGGAATGGCGGTAAACAGGGTGAAAAATCCAGGAAACTCCCAAACACGAGATTGCGCCAACAAAGAAGCAGCTAAAGACAAGTTTCTCGGGCCAGTCTCCAGGGAATGGATTAGCGACAGTGACGGGTCGCACAAGCATGTACGATGTAATACACACAAACACAATAAAACCAATCAAATGAGTCCAAATATTTATTACCCGTTTCACTGTGAAGTTTAAAGATACTCTTAAAGCTGTATCTAAAACATGACATCGATGGTCTGTGGAAACTGGATGAAAATTAACTTCCGCAAGGCCAGTCTGGTAGTTCAGAATGGGACAGAAGGTGTTTTTCATTATGATATACCAACTCTGACTCATGGCGAAATGATTTCTTCCTCTGCAACACCATTCCTAGTCTCTTGTGAATTTTCTTTTGCAGCGTTTTCCTTTCTTTCATGTCTTTGAGAAGTACCAGTCATGTTTTTTCAACAATATAAGCCTCCTTTGAGCTCGTAAATGAGTACGATCCAACAGACAAAACCTAATTCTGCCCAGTAGGCAAACATCAAATGAATACCTACAACGCCGGTTTAAGAAATCTAAACAGTACTGACTATAGATCATCGTAGTCACCAGCTTCTCGCGTGAATTTATGCAAAATACGATTCTATGTGCTATTCTTTTACCCAGTAATTCAAACCTGTCCTTAATTCTAAAACAATGATTTCTTGAATTAGCTTATCAAACGGAAACGCATGGTTAAAATCACGTTATCTCAACAATGCTAATGATTAACTCCATAGAAAATATTGTCTCTAATGACGCTATAAAATTACCTTCAGCTTAAGGATGTAAACTTTTCTCTCTTAATTTAATGAATCAGCGTTTGGCATAAAAGTAAAGTCTCAAGAGAAAGTGTAAAGTTCAGTTATTCGAACGACTCAGAGATGTGTTGCAAAACAATTCGATTTATAATACCATTCAGTGTTGTGATAAAGATTATCCTCAAGCTGTCACTTAATTGACTAAATCATCAACCCGGATATAAAAAATCTCCCTATTATCTTTCCGTGTGTAGTTGAATTACCTTTATTTAGCAGTTTGTCGACTCAGTTCACTGATGCTTGTCTGTACTGCGGTTCAAATTTATAAGAATTATATTGCTCCTTACGCTTTCATTTGAGCATTTGAAGGATAAAGACATTTTCCGAGCATGTAAGACCTTAAGTTTATGTTGATTTCCTTTCTTGATTTCATCGCTTCTGACTGTTAACCGACAACGGAAAGATTGCCCGGTCTTACCGGAGTCTTAATCTTTTCAGAACCATAGACAATGTTCAATAAATCATTCAAACGCATTACTAAGCGGTACGGATATTTTCATTCTTATGGTTTTCAAGGCTTTGAAAACAAAACTTACGCTTCAAATCCGGATAAATCTTTCACGGACTCTAACAACTTCAGAAAGGTAATAACTTTGAACATATCCTTAGTTTTTATAAGATATCCTTACTTATCGCTTGGCTGTAATAAGAAATTATTAAATTTAAGCCTCCCCTTTGGGTTATTGAGGAAAAATACACAAACAGTGTGGCGATAAAGTTTGGTGTAACTGAACCTGCGTCTCATTACCACAGACTAACCAAGCGATTAAAGTCCTCCTTATTTTGTGCCTATTTTTTTCCCAACCCGGCAATAAAAGATTTTGCGAAAAAGAGAAGAGAAAGCAGTCCACCACTTTCTCGTATTTTGATATTTCCATAATATTTTTCTTTTAATTTCCTCCAAAAGAAAAGAAAAACATTAATATTGAATTTAGTACCACCTTACGAAACATTATCAGTTCCTTTTGTGGTTTCACAGGAGCTGGTTCCCAAAGCAACATGAAGAACCACCGTAATTACATCAACAGTCTTTCGCAGAAAAATTTGAATATTCCATGTCAAACACTAAAGGCCCACTTTTTCTAGTCAGTTCATTGTATTTCTCCACCATTCAATCGGCGTTCCAGAGATCTCAGTTTGCTTCTTGGTGAAGTGGGATGATTGGTATAATGTTAGAATCGATTCATCAACGAGGTCGAGAATCCAGTTAAGACCAAACAGCCTTATTGGCCTAGCAAACCCAGTGCAGGTTTAGTGAGTCCCTTCAGGTCGGGACAGCATCAAATAACACCCATGCACGTATTGCGGGCGCACAGTAAGCTCGCTCCGCGAGTTGCTGTTGCAGTCAGCTGTATTATAATCGGACTCTTTCCGAGTTCTCAAACTTCACACTTTCTAATTTTGGGATTTATCTGCATGAGAATTGAAAGTCATTTATATCTCAAAGGCTTCACAATTGTAATCAATTTAGAACAGAAGCCTGGTCACAAGGTATCCCGGCCCGAAAACGACTAAACTTCTTCTCCTGGTTGGACATTAGTAAAACATATTTGAAAGAAAATTTAGTTGATCCAAATATCGCCCGGATTATTTCATTTTGACGAGAATATTGTCTTCCAATGCACGAGTTTATATATTTTGCCTGGCTTAAGTGTCAACTAATTTCGTTGTATTAATATTTCTTGCTTTCATATCCAGCTTTAAACTTGACTCTCCCCAGCGTGTATTGAGCTCATGCAGGAGCAGTCATCACCCGAGTTTTGTTTTCGAAAACATTACTTTGACTCCAGGTTTATCTTTCTCTAAGTTTACAAAGAAGGCAAGAAGTGGCCTTATGTCTTCAATCGGTGAGGGTGAACTTTCTATAGGAAGAAACGTTTTGGGACATTTTGTATGTACTACCTAGGTAAATCGATTTTTCTTTGATCAGTGCTTCACTGAGTGAATCATTCAGCTGAATATTAGTAACGGCTGGAAACGTTTTTGTCTGTGTAGAATACTTGTAGGCTCCTCGATTTTTTCCTTACTCTGATTATGAATAGCTTCCTGGAAATTAACTGATTAAGTTAAGTTAGGCTCTCTCTTCACTCGCATTTTGAGATTTTTGCCACCTCGGTGTCAGCCATTAATCATTAGGAAGCTTTAGCAACGACGACGGCGACGGCAAAGAGAACGGCAGAAAACAATAGGCTTAATGAGCAAAAACAATCGCCCTGCACGTCCGTTTAACATTTTGGTACATTTCTTTGCCGTTCTCGGCAAAACAACAACCTGAAATAACCAAACTTTAGGTTTTCTCGAGAACGTGAGCGCGCCAGGGCTAATTTTTCTTTCTTTCTCCTTACTTTAACGCGCCGTTCGTAGTGATATAGTCCCTGAATAGTTCGCCAGCATTTTCCAAGTGCAACACATCAGAATAACCTCGAAAGAGTTACAAATTTTTGTATCCATTATTGTCGTGAAATATATTATTTTTCCCCGCGCTAACACTGACCGCTCGCGCGGAAAAAAAAAAAATTCTTGCGAAGCGATTTGCTGACGCTATCAACGTGCACTATCGGGATTTTGAGCACGCTTACGTATATTGAATTTGATTGCGCGGCTCTGCTAGCTATGTTCTAAATTCAACTAGGCACAGCTAGTTTACATCGGCTTTAGTGTGTCATCTCTTGCTCATCGATTTTATTATTTTCTGTTCATGTCATATTTTAAATATTTCATGATTTCCACTGTGAGCTTTTACTTATCAATTATGTGATTACTTATTTCATACATTGCTAATTTTGAGGGCCTCACTGAAATCCACTATGGCGAACTGGGCTCCCTCTTAAAATATTTTCTAATAATAATTATAATGATGTACACCGTGAGTATATACCGTGGTTAAGCCATTGTAACCGGCGGTCAGAACAATCAGTGCAAGTGTGGTGTGATCAAAATGTTCTCATCCGCCAAAAGCAGACTAGGCATGCTTTTAATGAAGTTTTGGACAGCTTTGATGAGCAGTGAAACAGTTTGCTGAAGAACAAGGCACGAATAATTTAAAGAAGAACGCTTATATGAGGTGAATAAACTGATACGAATGATCTTAGCCAGACCCAACAATAAACGTTTTCTAAGCCCAAGCAATTATTTAAAATTATCTTTACTGTTAAATAGTGATACAGTGCGTCTCGTGCATTTCATTTATCGCGTAGATACATGGAGAAAAACAGCCTCGTAACCCTGCCACCGGATCAGTTTTAAGGCTTGTCCAAATATGAACGAGATGGCGGAAGGAAATTATACCTAACCGTACTAGTAAAAATTCTTGACCTCACGCGAGATATCTGATCATCTGTAATCAATGTTCATTAGCGGCTGTCGTATTATTTGGTTAATTTAAATTTTGTGTTAGGGGATGTGGGATTGCGAAAAAAAAGAACACATACTTGAGGAATAAGTAATTCTAAGTTATAAGTTGAATTGTATCACATGTGTAGCGTGACACAAAAAGTGACTTATTCCTTCACCCTTGTTCTGCTTAAGGTTTCGTTGAATTACTCAAACTAGTTTGCCTTGGCTGGCTTAGATTCAGACACCTTAGGCTTGGAGGTTACCAGAGTCACGTATGACGTTGCTCGAGTTTGAAGTTGCTATTATATCCAAGATAGCAACTGCCAACTCTGATCTCATTGGCATGATGTCACATGACAGAAAAAAAAGACAACCATTAAAAGGATGTAGCAATTCTTTCCCATATATGAATCAGCGCGTACTCATACTCGGATTAAGCGAGGCAACCGCTAACTGCCATTACCCAATCGTTTTAAGTAGTCCCAAGCAGTGAGGTATTTTCAATCTCCTTTTTGGTGTCACATAATTTATAAAGATATTTTTTTACAATAAGACGCGGAAGAGGTAATAAAGCTATTAGAAGTTCTTTTTGCAATGGAAGTTTGCTTCTAGAGTTTTATGTACTTGAAGTAATAATGATCTGTCTTCTTTGTCGTTCAAGGGCTGTTTAGGAGAACAATATTCAGTACCC